>NW_028258310.1:2240530-2543560 GCF_053883595.1 Heterocephalus glaber | reverse complement strand
GCAATGTCTGCGTCCCCTCAAGTTCATAAGAAAGGCAGAGTGTGGGGCTCACCCAGACCACTAAATCCAAATGTGTATTTTGACAAGATCTCCAAGTGATGCACACTAAAATTTGAGAATCAAGAGAATGGGTGGTGGCTTCATGGGGCAGTTGGTAAAGAGTTCGGGATCTGGGTCCCACAGTTTAAGTTTCTGTCTGTCCCTATTAAGTGTCTCCATGATGGAGGTGATCACAAGAAGCTTCCTTTTAGGAGTTCTTTAAGTGAGGTTTCAGTCTTTTGTCCATCTTCCCCCAAGTAAGCAGCAGCAAAGACTTGAATTTGCTACTTTCCAGCAACTTATTACGTATAATATCTCTTCACCTCAGTTCCTACTCTTCGGCTCTGATAGTGAGAAAAGAGAAGAATGATAAGGGAGATCCTGAGAGAGCCACAGGTGATGATTTTTCTTGGATTACTTATTTCTGACTCATCCCAGAGAAAAAGAATTAACTCCTAGGAGGACAGTGAAGAAGAATTTTTTAAAAAAACAAATACAAATTCTTTTCAAAACCCAGTATACCCAAGTCTGAAAAATATGGGGCCTCACACCCCACTTTGGTATCACCAATGTCATTTTCATCATTGTTTAATTAGAATTGATTTGGTGTTCATAGCTTTACTTGTATGATTTCTTATTCATATAATAACCCTATAAAAAGATGCTGTCACTCCCAATGTCTTGTATAAAAACTGAGATTCAAAGGATAAACATTAGTGGTACAATTGAGGTTCCAATACATGACCCACTCCAAAGACTAGTACTTATCCCAAGCTGGGTTCTGTCCATCTACCACTTTTTCTTTCTTCTTTTATAATGTCATGTGTTTTTGTTTTGTTTGATGTTGTTTCTCACACTAGGAACTGAATCTAGGATCTTCATGCTGAGCTACATTCCCAGCACTTTCAAATTCTTTTTTGTTTTAGACAAGTCCCACTAAATTGCTAGACTGCCCAGACTGGGCTTAAATTTGCCATCCTCCTTCCCGCCTCTGCCTCTGCCTCCACCACCACGCCAGCTATACTGATGCCCTTTTCAATATCTGCAGAAAGGATCCCTTCCTCTGGGACCTCAGTGTTCTCATTTGTGAAGCCAATCTTTTGGAATGGATGCTCTTTGAGAGAAGTCCACATTTCTATAATTTACTACAAAGACAATCCCATGCAGGCAGATGCCCAGGCACTTAACTCTAATGCTTGTTCAAATAATTCATTTTTAAGTATAAAGCACAAAAATCACAATGTGGTGAGCTTCCAGGTATACATGGAATAAAAAGCCTGATGGGATCCCTACATGCTACATCTCCATTTCCCCCCCACTCTTTCTCTCTGCTTAATGCACTAAGTCTAAAAAGATAGTAAGAGAATCCCTTCTCTTTTTGGTCCACAAAAAGGCAATAGTTAAGAAGAGTGGGGAGGAGAGAAAGGTAAGGAAGAAAAACTGAAGAGATGGGTTATATTAAGATAAGTACTCACTCTTCCTCTACTGATGTAAAAAGTTGAAAATAATATATGAGAACATTAATTAATATTTTCTGAGAATGGAAGAGAAATGAGATGGTGAGAGCCATGTGCGGGAAATGGAGACAGTAGACATTTCCTATCATAATCTTTCTTCCCAATTAGAAAGCAGTGCAATTCTCCTTCTTCATCATTCCAAAGCATCACACGTAACTCTTTTCCAAAAATAATCAGCAAATATTGTTGATTGAATTTTTCCATAGAAAGACTCTTTAACAGTCACTTCAGTGACAGAAGTATATGAAAAACCCACATTTTAAGATAATAATTTAATATATTTTAAAATTTAAAGCATTGAGTTGAGAAAAGGAAACATAGTTTTTTCAAAATGTAAACAAGGCTGAATGTGAAGATTGTTAGAAAAATCAAGAAACAAACTGCAAATACATAACAGTGTACATCAATGCCTTCTTATAATATATTCTTTAGATCCTTGAGTCCTCCAAACAAAACAGGAGGAATACTTTTCCACCCAATATATCATGTAAGCAGAAATGCAAAATACAGCCCATATTGGATCAGATAAGAGTTGTTGCCTCCCTTTCTAAAGAGAAGCCAGAGTACAATTAATGAAAGCTATGTAAATGTGTTTCAGGCTGTTAAGATTACAAAGGGAGTTCAGGGTGGGGGTCGGGGGGTGGAATAAAGAATTGGGAGAATAGGACCCACAATCAATTACAGAGAAGGTCCTCCTATCTCGGACAGGCACACACATTCTGATAGCTCATCAGGGAACCAATTGCATACAGGTGCCTTTCGGAAGAAAGATGTAGGAACATGCTCCCTCCTATTTGGGGAATGATACAAGGGGACTATTTTTGAATGATTAATTAAAGAGAATCAATCTTCATTGCTTTGCTACTGACGTGAAAAGTGCCATGCCTGTGCAATAATCGCATGCAATTATTCAACTACCCCTTTGGCAAGGACATCGTAATTAGTCCTGGTGGTGTCGAGAGATTCTCTTTATTCCCAACAAATTGGCAGTTTTAATCAAGTGTTGCTGGAAATTTATCATAACACAGGGAAAACAATAGGTGAAGGTACAGGGCCCCAAGCTGTGTGACTCCTATCTACAATGGTACAAATTTACAATGCTAACAACATGATAAATACTACCATTCCATGAATGCTTTGATTATAATTTCATATCAGCACCAAGCCTTGGCAGTTCTTATTTGTTTAGAAACATGACTGTAACCCTTTTAGTTCTGTCTTGCATCTGTTTGCTGAGGAATCTGAGGTGAGCCGTATGTGCTATATGTAGCCTGGAAACTTGGAAGGTTTAAAAGCTCAAGGGACAGAGGAGGCATCTAGAAATGCTTCTTCACTGGGAGGTGCTCAGAGAAACACAGATAAGGCCAAGTGTTTTCCTCAAAAAAGCCTTGTTCTGGAGTGATTTCCTGGGTATCTAAAGACAAGCTTCCTCTGCCCTCTCTTTTTCTTTTGTTCATGTATTTTCATGCCTCCAAAAGCTTTTATTTAAAAATTACGGCCAATATTTGTCAAGTAAATTGCTTAGTATAAGCAAGGTGTAATTTAATCCTTTGTAATATTTTATATAAAGGAACTACTATCACTTTTGTCATTCCTCATTCTACTGATGAGCACACTGAGGCTTGGGAAATGTAAAGTAGTAGAGGAAGGATCACAGTCCCCGATGGCCTCATTGAAGTCTGGGAGCCTAATTCCGGTCTTGCTCCTTTTCCTGCCCTTCCAGTCTGGGTGCCTCATCCTTCAGCCTCTTAGGCTGATATGCTAGCCAATCCTGTTATCCCAGCAAGAAAGACATAGAATGCCACTGCTTACATTATCTCTGGCTTCTTTTTCCAGAGAGAAACGATCGCTCTTATTTTCAGGAGTTAGTGTGCTTTGGAGTTAGTGTGCTTTGTGTTTGAGGTGAGAGTGCTTTGTGTTTGAGGTGAGGGGTACTGGGTAAGAGGGTGAGTATGTAGAACATCAGGGTTTCTGAAACTCACCTAACTGTAAGGGTCACTTGGAGTACTTGTGTGACATCAGGTTCCCACTCCAGTTCCCCCATCAGGTTCCCGGGGATGGGCCTGTGAACTATTGGAAAGTTCCTGGAGACCCTGACTGTGCTCTAAGGAAAATGATCTCAGCATGTGTTGCCTCCTTAATATAGATTAGTTCTATGAGATATTAATTCTTATGTAGCAAAAATTTTTCCTGCTCAAATAATTTAGAGAAATAGTGATTAAATGATATTTAGCAATTCTCTTCTAAGAAACTTTAATGTGCAGTGATAATTTCAAGAGGAAACTGTAGTATTCAAATATTTCTCTACCTCCCTTGGCTATGCAGCACTCTCTTCAAGGAGTATTTCTGGGGCTAAGGATTTACAGAACCCACCCTGGGATATTCACTTCCACAGGATGCTAAATGAACGTGAGAATCAATACGAAAACTTCAACTACCAGCTTGAACCGTTATGGAATCATTTGGAGGCATAATCACTAGTATCTCTTCCCTGAAGGCTTTTAAAGCCATTCTAGAAAACATTTATAGAGAAGCCATGCTCATCTTCTCCAGGAATTAGAGGGCGTGATGAATTTACTTATTTCACATAAACTTGAGAATGTATTTTTTATCTGACGTGGGGTTTAGCAGCATCTCCTTAGAGTCATGTGGAATGGTGCTCAGGAAACAGAATGATCCAATTTTTCTTTGACTATTTCTGCCATCATAGTAGCAGCATAGACTAAGGGATAAAAGTGGTTATTTAAAGGCTGTTCTGGCATTCAGAAGGACTCTGGGATCCTAGGCTGAAAAGGGTTGGAGAGTATATCTCATAAATCGAAGGATGTAAACCCAAATCCCATTGCTTAAAGGTTAGCCCTCTTCCAAACAAAATCTAAATGCTCCAAGTCATGATTGGCAAGTTAACACCAAAGCAACTGATTTTCTTGCCTTTGCAAAATACAGTGTAGCTAAAGCAGGTACCAGAAGGAACACAGCAATAACTAATTTCCAAATCTGTGGACAAAGCCTTGTCAGTTGCTGCCCTGATCTCACTTTCACTCTTTTGTTCTACTTGTTGCAAGAAGGAACATTTGGCCCAGGGCCTGGAAAACAGACTCTATCCTCCAATTGCACCTGCCCTGGGAGGAGAAGGAGCAGAGCTTTGCTAACAAAAGGTAGTGGCATTCTGCCCCATTAAAGCAGCTTGTTTGATCCCTTCAAAGCTAATGATCAAAGGAAGGCTTTTCCGGAGCTGCCAACCCATAAAGCTACAGGCAGAGAGAAGGACTTCTTTGTTTTTATACAGCCAGGTGGACTCGCCATTCCAGTTCTCCGCCAGAGGAGGGGCAGTGGGCAGGGTGAAGGGTTTTCTCACATCTGGCTGGTGCTATTTGAATGCTGGACCTTCCCAGCAAAGCAGGAGACACTCCAGCAAGATTCTGGCAAGTCAGCACCACTGCTTGGCACAGAACCTGGCAGAACCTTCTCTCTCCTTGCCTCCACCTGGAGTCCAGATTACCAGCACTCATTTTATTTCCTAATCCCAAAGGTATAGCTCCCAGCACCTTCCCCCCAACTCTGTAATTTACTGTATCCAATCATAAGAAAATAATCCTGTAGTTTTAAGTGTATTTTTTAAAAATCCCCATTTTACATGGTATTTGTTGATTTTGACTATAATGAAATGTATGAACCAGGGAAATGAATTTGGACATGTTTTGCCGAGAAAGTGTGATGAGAGGATTCTGAGTCCCCTCAGCCAATCATCACCTCCCTGCCAGTAGCAGAGTCCTCTTGGCCCTAGGCCAGTGCCACATGCTGCGCCTGGCCACAGCTCAAGGATAGAGGGCTGGGGGGCAGCCAGATTATGACTTTCTCTGGCAAGGGCAACACAGTGCTAAAATTTTTTTCTTTAAAAATAATAACAGTCTTCTTTCACACACAAACATTTATAAGCGTATCTAGCAACAAGTTTCCCAGTCACTGAAGATGCATGGAAGTGTAGAAAAAGTAACAACGGGCTGCATCCAACAAGTGATGCAGCATGATTATGGAATCTATAGGTAGGGATGCAGGTGGGAGAATGTCAAACCAATTATAAAGTACAGGGGAGAGGGGAAAGGAGAGGAAAATTGCTCCCTAGATGCCTGAGAATAAGGACAGAAACTGAGTTAAACAAAGGCCAAAGGAGTGGGGATGCCAGTTTCTGGAGGCACAGTGGGCCAGAGTGCAGCATATCAAGATTGCTATTGATTTAGAAATTGAGACTTTAGAAAAGAATATTAATGAAAACAAAGTGAGGTTACAGGATTCAATATGGAGTAGTCTTCTGATCCATTCTGTCTGTTTTCTATTTTTTTTAAAGCTATGTTTCATTCCCAGTTTAAGTGTATGAGGCCAATTGGAAGAAGAAATTAGCTGATCTCAAGGTCAAGGTAGCACTAAAAGGGAAGTTCCAGGGTTTTACTCAGACAGTCCTGAACAGATCCACTTGGCAGAAAAAAGAAAAGCTACATGCACCGAGAGGGTCAGCTGAGGGGAACATCCTGGAAAATGGCATCATCCCAAACCCGGAGGAGAAGGGAGCAGCCTAAGTGTGAATGACAGGGACAAAGTTGGGGGAGGTGGAACAGATTGTGAAGAAGGAGATAGTAGGGAGCCAAATAGGAGATGTGGAAGTCAATCAGTTCTACACATCCCTGTGGGCAAAAGTGCTTTGTAGAGGACTCGAGTGGCTTTGGGGGTTATGGAGTCACTGTCTCTTTCAGGGCCCTGCCTGAGCTGTTGTTCTGTTCCTTTATCCCCAGCTTGACTTCTACTAAGGTGGGGAGGGAGAAAATGGTGCTCAGACTATAGCTTCTGGAATCTGTGTAGCATTCTCCCCTCATGAAAGGGAAGGAAGTAGCAAAGGTAAATATTGAGACAATGAGATGTAAACAGGGCCTTTTGTCAGCCTGAAGATATCAAGCCAGAATATAGAAACCAAGTTCCTCGTAGGCTGTGAACCCATTTCTTGAAGCCGGGGCTGGAGAAAGAACAGCAGAGCCATGAATCCTGTTTCACTACCCTCCCTGGGAGCATAAAGAAGCAGTGGAGGACTCCTCTAAAGTCAGATTCCCTTAGGTCTCATTTTTCTATCTGTGCAAGGCAATGCTTTAGTAGGCTGTTGGCTGTAATTCAAAGAGTGGGTTACAGATGTGTGGACAGTCACAACATCTCCAGTCCCTTCTTATAGAATATAATGAAAAAGAGTCCACCTTTTCACCTTTTTGTTATATGCATGGGCTTAGAGTATTGATGCCCCAAAGCACCTCATTTTGTTAATCAACCTTCTATGCAGAAAAAGAGGCCAAGTGAAAATAGTTGACTTGCTCATGATACAGGTGTGATATTGGACCTTCAAATGATATGGGGGAAATATTATAACTCCCAAGCAGTTAGATGTCAGATACACTGAGTTTTTGTTCTCTAAAATTGAAGAAGGAATTCTAGGAACAAGGGAGGTTAAGAGTAGGAAATATTTATTGAGAGGAGAGATTTTAGCTCCTGATAGGCAGGAATGGTCCTGAATGGGGTGGCTGAGGATTCCATTTTTTTAAGGGAAGTTTTATAAAGCATAACCATGGGGGTATAATGTGAGTTAAAGCTATGATCAACCAATAAGGTTACAAATATAGTCACTTAAGTAAAAGTGATCCAATGGGGGAGAAAGTCATGTAGCAAGTGTACATGGAAAGAACAAAGAACTCAGGAAGAGATGGGTCCAAGGGTCTTGGTCACCTACTGAGGTGACTGATGTCTAGCTAGACTTCATTAGAGCAGGTGTTACTACTTACCCCATTCCTTGGAGAAGTATGTAAGCCTGGTCATTTTGTCTTTATCTTGAGGCCTAGCTTCTAATGGACACACCTCTGGTCACAGTTGTAATGAGTTTTTATCTTCTGCCCTGACTCTCTTGAGGATCCAGCCCCATCTGACTGCCTATATTTCTACCTAACTTAGCTGTCTATAATATTCCCCTCTCTGAAGAAGTACCCCTAACTGCCATGGGGGCACTATTACCTTTCTGGCTACTTTAGGCTGGAGGGGGTCACAGTTGTGATCAACAGTCAGAGATAATCTCCAAAGGGTCTATCTAAAGGCCCTTGATAGACATCAGGCATTCTTGTTGTGGGTAGGTGTATAGATTTAAGTCTGGAGGAAACAAGGCCAAAGAAACAGTTAAGCATACATGGGCCACATAATAAGATCAATGACTATTATGAATATAACCAATAAATGTTTCCACCAGGAAGATCCAGTAATAGCCTCCCACAAAGAAGGTAAGGAGAAGGTCTAGGGAATTTCAGAATCTGACATGGCATTAACTTGTCATTTAATATCTTGAACAGTCATTGAGATATTAGCAGAAGTATCAGGAATGTTCGCACAATATTCAGCTTTTACAGTTGTACAAGTACCTGCTTGTGCTGTGGTTAGGATGTCTAGTGCCATCTGATTTTGGAGGATGGCTTGTCTCATTAATTTTACTTCTCCATTTAGGATAGAGAGAGATCAGTCTAGGTATCATTTAAGGCTCTTTGAGTATAGCTAGTTAAAGCCATAATGTGTTTCATGACATCCTCTAGTCATAGGGACAAAGAAGCCACATGATCATACCAGTGAAACACACTCCTAGATCATTGATATCATAGATAGGGTAAGTTTGCAAGTTTATTGATATTTTTGACACTCCTGACTTGTAACCATGAAAATTCCAGCATGTATCTCCCTATCCATCCAGGCAGTAACCAGGGCCACAAATTGGTTCCACAGGACTAATGAGTGCCATTGGGGGCTTCCCATCTAATTCCAGGGCAATTAAACTGATATGTTGCAAACCAGTCTTTGATCTGTAAAGTTGTGATGTGTATACATTGCTTGGGAGGGGTGTCCATCCCAAGTATTTAGTAGAATTTGGCCAATGAGAATTGGAGGTTTTTTTAGTCCCAACATAAGGGGGCTTTTCTACTAAATTGTCCTGTAGTTGGACTTAACCACATATAATCATCTCATATCTGAAAGTAGCCACCTTGATATTTATGATTGTTGGCTCGAATGATAGGACCTTTACTTTTACTTAGTAGGGGTTTTACTAGTGTCTGTATAGAGCTTCAGTGGCCTTTTTACAAAAAATTCAATTATGTCCAGGATTATTAAGAGTATAATTTATAAGCCAGTCAGTTACCTTGTAACGGTGGGCCAAGCTATGAACGACTGAACTTTTTCCTGTCCCGTCAATATAGTATTGTATCTTATTCCAATCATCTCCTTAAAGTGGGGATACCCACCAAAGAAGTCTTGATGTACTTGACAAGGGGAGTAGGCCACACATACCCAGCAAGATGTTCATTGTAACGACTACATAATCCTGTGGCCACACTAGAAAGGAAGTACACTTTCCCTTCAGTGGTAAGGTAATTAGTAAAAAGGCTAAGAGTAATATCTTAGATTACTTATCTGAAAACTTTGTTTTATTTTTGAACATTAATTTTAAGTCTTCTATGGGTTCACAAGACTATTCAGATAGTTGCTCACACTTAGAGACAGTCTCTGGTTTCCAGGTCTTAAGTTGGCTGTGGTGTATCCAGGAGTTCAGGCCTGCTACCTTGACAGCTGATGGAGTTGACAGGCTGACAGTGTATGTTCCTTCCTAAGTTGATTCTAGGGAAGGGGATGATGATGGAAGATACTTTATTAGTACTAAATCTCTGGGGTGGAATATGAGATTTCCTTTCTCTTTAGGCTGAGCTTTCATCAACTGTTGAAGGGTCTTTTGGAATTTATCCAGTGAGGTGACATCTTTTAGTAAGACATCTGTTTCTTTATCAAAGAGAAAATCAGTAGTGAGAAAAGGGCATTTATAAAGCATTTCAAATGGACTGAGGCCTAGAATTTGAGGTGTATTTCTTACTTTGATAAGAGCTAATGGTTGTAAGTGAGGCCATTGTAGGTGAGTTCCTTGAGCCATTTTGTGAAGATGTCTCTTTAAAGTTTCATTCATTTTTTTCTACATTTTCTAATGATTGTGGCCTCCATTCACAGTGAAGGTGATAGAGAATGCCCAGTGCCTGAGAGACGCCTTGCATGAATGTTGCCTTAAAAGAAGGCCCATTATCGCTCTGTAAGCTCTTAGGAAGTCCAAATCTGGGAATGATTTCTGAGACCAAAACCTTTACCATCTCTTGTGCCCTTTCTGTGCAATAAGGAAAGGCCAGAAACTAGTTTGTGAAAATATTTACTCAGACAAATAGGTATCAAAGGCCTTTACTCTTTGGCATATGAGTAAAGTTGAGTTGTCAATCTTTTCTAAGCTATTTACCATGTCTCTATACCTGGAGGCCTGTGGTCTGGTTACGAGGATTGTTCTTTTGGAAGAGCTTACATGTCTCAACTATCTTTGGTATTTTCTGAGAAAGTCCCCTTCCTATGAATAACTTTGAGACCATCTGCTGGGTCTTGTCTCTCCCTACATGAAAGTTTTGATGTAAAGATTTAATAACTTTTTTTTGACTAGCAGCAAGAAGGAACAATTTACCATCATCTGACTGTATTCATCCTGATGAAAAGAACTGACATCCATGGAAGAAAGCCCACTGGATCTCTAGCTGAGAATATTTGGGTGGAATATGATCAAAGGACCCTTCCAATATCAGGGAGGCTTGAAGGAGGGTGGCTCAAGCACCTTCTTTTGCAGCTGCATCAGCCAGTTGATTACTTTGAGATATTTCTTCAACTCCTTTTTGGTGTTCTCTATACTGAATTACTACCACTTTGGAGGGCATATAGACAGATGATAAAAGTTTATCTATCTCCTTATGGTACTTTATGGGAGATCCATTGGCTGTTAGATGATTTCTTTCTTTCCATATTGTTGCATGGACATGCAATACTAGGAAAGCATTCTCAGAGTTAGTATAAATATTGACATTTTTGTCCTTCACTGAGTTGTAAAGCCTTGGTCAGAGCTATGAGTGCTCTTAGCTGAGCATAGTGAGGAACTTTTGAGTGTCTAATGTAGGGTCACTACTACATACCCTGTCTTTCTTGTCCCATTCTTTATGAAGGAACTGCCATCACAGAAGATGGTCAAATCAGGGTTAGTAAGAGGTGTTTTAACAAATCTTCTCTGACTGTGTATGAATGGAGAATTACCTGTTCACAGTCTTGTCTTTTAGCTTCAATTTCTCCTTTTCTGGTAGAAAGGTGGCAGGGTTTAAGGAGGAATATGTCTTTATTTGAATGGCTGGTCCCTCTAGAAGTAGAGCCCAATATTCAAGAAATCAGTTGCCTGATAGCCATGGGCTCCCTTTGGAAGAAAGAAGTCCTGCCAAATTGTGAAGTGTATATATGAGATCTTTGCCTAAAGTCAGCTTGGATGCCTCTGGTACTAAGAGAGCTGCAGCAGTCACAGCTGTAAGGGATGCAGGCCATCCCTTTGCTACAATGTATAATTCATGACTCAGACACCCTACAGGCTGTTGAGCAGTTCCTTGATCCTGCATAAGCACTCCCAAAGCCATGCCTCACCTTTCATCAACATACAGATTAAAATGGTGTCCTGTCAGTAGGGTCAATGCTGGAGCATTTAGAAGTGCTTGTTTAAGCTTCTGGAATGCATTTTGGGAATCAGGTTCCCAGGTTAAAATATGGGTATCTGCTTTTTGGGCATCCTTCTAAAGCTGATAGGTCATGTAATCTCACCAAAGGTAATCTATCCAAAGGTGACAAAAACCTGTAATTCCTAAGAATCCCCTTAACTGCTTTAGGGTATTGGGATGCAAGAAGCAAAGTATTGGTTTAACTCTCTCTCCCCCCAGCCTCCAGATTCCCTTAGATATGATAAGGCCCAAATATTTTACCTCAAGGCTGCAAAGTTGTATCTTAGACCTACAGACCTTATAACCTTTGTCTGTAGAAAATTCAGTAAAGCATAAGAGCCTTGCTAGAGAGTTCTTCTGAGGGGGTATATAGCAATGTATCATCTACATGTTGCAAGACCATGAGTTGGGAAAATTCAAAATATGACAAGTCATGGGAAAGCACTTGCCCAAAGAGATGAGGACTGTCTGTGAAACCTGAGGAGGCAGAGTCCAAGTCAGATAGAGGCCTGATTGTGAGGATTTTCAAAGGCAAAAAGCAACTGGGAATCTGTATGTAAAGAAGTACGGAACAAGGCATCTTTTAAATCTAATACTGAAAACCAGGTTGCATTTTCTGGGATCTAAGAAAGGACAGTGTACAGGAGGTTATGTAGCAGTAGGTGAACCAGTATTATTGCTTCATTTATCAATCTAAGGTCTTGTACTAACCTCCATTCTCCACTGGATTTTTGAACTCCGAAGATTGGAGTGTTGCATAGGATATTACAGATTTTAATTAAACTTGTGCCCTCAAGTTGTTGACTGTAAGCAATAATCCTTTTTAAACTTTAGGCCTTAGAGGATGTTGTCTCCAGTGAGGAAAAATAGTAGGATCTATGAGATGTATTTGCAACAGGGAAGCTCTTATTGTTCTACCTATTCTACCTTTAGTTGCCCATACTTCAATATTTATTTGTCTCTACAAGGGGGAGACAACATACTTGACCTGGGTGCATGTACATTACAGTAATCAAACAGGATAAGATATTTCTCCCCATGAGGGAAACTAGACTTTCAGGCATAATTAAAAAGAATAGGTGAAGAGAAAGCCATCCCAGTTGTAGACTAAGGGTTGTGAGAAATCACGAGTTATGTCTTCTCCAGTGACTCCTTTTACTGAATTACGTCAGCTGAAAGGAAGGCCAGGGTTTAAAAGGAGGACTGAGAGATGTGTGTCATCGTCCAGTAATAGGCTGATTCCCCCCCCCCTTATAGTCATGATTACCAGGGGCTCTTCTGTGGAGATGACAGTCAGGCCAGAAGAAGAAAGCAGAGAGTGCCCCAGGGAACATCAGTCTTTCTGGGCCAGCTGGTAAGATTGGTCTGATTCATGGGGCCTTCACCTCAGGGGGCAGTCTGACTTCTGGTGGTTACCTCTGCAAGCAGGTCATGTCCTCTTATGCAGTACTTCTTAAAGTGGCCTGGCTTTCCATAGGGGTAGCAGGTGAGTTTAGTCATTGAGCTCTTCTTGGAGTCCTGAGAATCAGACATGTGGTCTATTTCTTTTAAGGCTGCTGCTAAAGCTGCCACTTTCTCTTGGTCCCACTGTTTCCTCCCCTTGACCTCCTCCTGTTCTCAATTATAAAATACTGAGGAGGCAAGTCTCACTAAAGAATCAAGTGAGCTATCTGGAGCAAAAGCCACCTTTTGTAGCTTTTTTCCTTTTTCTATTTCTTTTCTAATATCTGGGATGACTGAGTAATAAACTTTTCTTTAAGAATAATCTGTCCTGGGCCGGGGATTTAGCTCAGTGGTTTTGCCACCTGCTGCGCAAGTGCAAGGACCCGAGTTCAATCCCTGGTACCAAAAAACAAACAAACAAACAAACAAGAATAATTTGTCCTTCTATTGAATCAGGAGCCAGGTGTATATGTTTTATTAATGCATCTTGTAAATGATCTAAGAAGGCAAA
Source organism: Heterocephalus glaber (assembly GCF_053883595.1). Classification (NCBI taxonomy): domain Eukaryota; kingdom Metazoa; phylum Chordata; class Mammalia; order Rodentia; family Bathyergidae; genus Heterocephalus; species Heterocephalus glaber. The sequence goes on along the minus strand of NW_028258310.1, from coordinate 2,530,427 downwards.
GGGGTTCTTACCTTTCTCCTGATGAATAGTTGACAATTTAAAATAATTGAAGGGCTTATCTCTAGTCCTTCTTAGACTTTCAAGAATACATGTCTGAGACAGGCAAGTCTGTGGAGGCTGTAGCAAGGTCCCTAGCCATGTGGAACATGCCTATCCAGCCCACTTCAGACAGGCAAGTCTGCAGAGGCCTTAGCAAGGTCCCCAGCCATGCAGAAGACGCCAATCCAGCCCGCTTCAGACAGGCAAGTCTGTGGAGGCCATAGCAAGGTCCCTAGCCATGCAGAACATGCCGATCCAGCCCATGCCCCAGCAGCAATCCACTAGAACACCCCCCACCCCCCCACCCCCCGCTCTGGCCTCTTGGATGTACTGCCACCTGGTTCCACACTACAAAGACACAGAGGACACCAGACCACCACAACACTGTACTTGGTAATTTGGAGTCATCATCACCTCCCAGTGGAATCGGGACTATCTTCAGGGGAAGGGCAGCTCAAACCTGCAGTACAACCCTGTGGAGTTCAACCCTACAAGAGGACAGGGAGCTCAACTTGGAACTTGCAGCCAGAAATCTCCCTGAATCTCACAGGTCTGTAACTGGCTTCCTGAGACTCATTGACTTATATCTGCATACTGCTACCCACATTGTCTATTGTGACAATAGAGACATACCCTGAAAGAGGCCCTTCATTTTCATTTTTATTTTTTATTGCCAAAATTAGTATTATTGTTTTTCTCTTTTCTTTTTATCCTCTTATCTTTAATTTTATTTCCTACACTTTGCAAATATTTGTTTTTCTCTCCTTTTTTTCTTTTCTTTTCTTTTTTTCTTTTCTTCTTTCTTTTCTCTTTCCTTTCTCTCTCTCTTACACTCACTCTCTTGCTCTCCCACATTGTTCCTTTCCCTTTTTGTCCCTGTTCTGGCCCTCATTCAGTGTTCTTTATTTTTCTATTATTCTCTTTTTCCTTCTCACCTGTGTCCTCTGGCCTCACTGCTAACTTTCCCCTATCCTTCTGTCTGTCTATCCCTCCCTCCCCAACTCCTTCTAACTCCTCATCCCAAAGGGTAAAGTTGTTATATTGAAGAGTTTCTTCACTATATGTTGGGTTGGTCCTCAATCTTGATTTAATTCACACAGCTAAAGGTGATAGATTAATAACTACCACAAAATGTCATTTTCTAAGATATACTTGATGCAATGGTGTTGCTGACTGTGTCTCTGGGACTAAGGTGTTGTTATTGATCTAGTCAGTGGTCCTTCCTAATATAATGAAAATGAGATAGCCTTAGAGTCATTAGAGACTCAAAACTTAAAGACCAGCTATATCTGGAAGACACCTCTGAGAAGCAATCATTCCAAAAGGGTTCTAATTACAAGCAACAAAGATACTTACAATAAGCAATTTCAAAGTATCAACCCAGGAGTTAAACCAAGACAAAAATGAGAAGACATTTAAGCAAGGCACAAACTCAGACTTCCACCCCACCAAGGGTAAACCCCAGGGGAAATGAGGTGGAAAAGTCTGATAACCAACCACCTGGACATCCTGAACTGATAGCACAGGAAGTAACAAAACAGATGAATGAGGCTCTAGAGAAATTCAAAGCAGAAATAATCTCCCAGATAACTACAGAGATGTTGAGCAGAGTGAAAGACATGATTAGAGGCTCTAGAACAGAAACAGATAAAAAAAATAGATGAGCTCAGAAACATGGGGGAAGCCATGAATACCCAGCATAAGAAAGAAATGGAAACCATGATTACACAACATAATAAAGAAATGGAATCCATGAAACAGATATTCAGGAGATTAAAAACTCCACTGAAAGTATCCACAGCAGATTAAGGGAATCTGAAGATAGAATATCAGATATAGAAGACAGGATCATGGTTAAAGACCATGAAAATAGAGATTTCTTAAAAATAGTAAGGGACCATAAGAAATCAATCCAACAGCTGCCAGATGATGCAAAGAATAAGGTAAGACTGATAGGAGTCCATGAAAAAACAGGAGAAAGCACAATTGACATAAAAAAACTGTTCACAGAAGTAATAGTGGAAAACTTCCCAGACAGAGGTAGAGAATTGGACACACAGATAAGTGAGGCATCTAGAACTCCGACTAGACATGATCAAAAAAATTCTACATCTAGACATATAATAGTCAAGATCCCAGAAACCCAACAGATAAACAAAATCCTACAAGCAGTTAGAGAAAAGAAACAAATTACCTACAAAGGAAAGCCCATCAGAATCACAGCAGACTTCTCAACACAAACCCTCAAGTCAAGGAGAGCCTGGAGTGAAGTATTTCAAGCCCTAAAAGAAAATAACTTCCAACCTAGACTATTGTATCCTGCAAAATTATCTTTCAGAATTGACGGGGAAATTAGATACTTCCATGACAAAGAACACCTGAGAAATTTCATGAACACCAAACCAGCACTAGAAGCAATTCTAAATAATATCCTAGAAAAAAACAATGAAGGTCACAACTCCATGAGACCCAACAGAGGGAAGCCACCAGGCAAGGTAAGACACTAAAAGGAAAGGGGAAAAATAAGAAATAAAAGAGCCAACAAAAGTAAAACATCATGACAAGGATGAGTCAATATCTGTCAATTATAACAATCAATGTTAATGGCCTCAATTCACCAATCAAAAGAAATAGACTGGCAGAATGGATTAAGAAGCAAAATCCAAACAATATGCTGTATACAAGAAACACACCTAACTCAAAAAGAAATTCATAGACTGAAACTAAAAGAATGGAAAACAGTTCTCCATGCCACAGGAACCCAGAAGAAAGCAGGGGTAGCAATCTTTTTTGCAGACAAAGTAGTTTTCAAACCAAAACTAATTAAGAGAGAGACAAAGATGGTGACTACATCCTTGTGAAGGGAATAATCCAAGAGGAAGAGATGACAATCCTAAATATATATGCACCAAATATGAATGCCCCAACTATACAAAACAAATATTAATGGACATGAAAAACCAAATAAACACTAACACAATTGTAGTGGGGGACCTCAACACCCCACTATCACAAATAGATAGATCATCTAGACCAAAAGTTAACAAGGAATTTCTAGAACTGAACCAAGTTATTGAACAAATGGACTCAATAAATGTTTACAGAGTGTCTCCCTCACCCCCAAATCAGAATACACACTCTTTTTGACTGCACACAGGTTGTTCTCCAGAATAGACCACATGCTAGCTCATAGGACATGTCTAAGTAAATGTAAAAGAATTAAAGTTACCTCCTGTATATTATCAGACCATAGTGCAAGAAAATTAGAGATCAATAATATAAGAAACCGCAAAACCCCCACAAACACATGGAAACTGAATAACACCCTCTTGAACAACCAATGGGTCACAGAAGAAATTAAACAGTTTCTACAAGTAAATGAAAATGCCAGTACAACATTCAGGAATCTATGAGACACAATGAAAGCAGTTCTATGTGGGAAATTCATAGCCGTGAATGCCCATATTAGGAAAACAGAGAAAACTCAGATAAATAATCTAATGCAGAAACTCAAGCTGCTAGAAAAATAAGACCATGACAAATCCAAAGTTCATACAAGAGAAGAAATTATAAAGATCAGAGCAGAAATCAATGCAATGGAGACTAAGAGAATGATACAAAAAAAAATCAATGAATCAAAGAGTTGGTTTTTTGAAAGAATAAATAAAATTGATAAACCTTTAGCCAACCTTATCCAAAAAAGGAAAGAAAAGGCACAAATACATGCAATTAAGAATGAAAAAGGTGAACTCACAACAGACTCAACAGAAATCCAAAGGATCATCAATACCTACTTCAAGAATCTGTTCTCCAATAAAATGGAAAACACAGAAGAAATGGGCAGATTCCTAGATACATACGAATTGTCAAAGTTAAATGAAGAAGATATAGAAATTCTAAACACCCCAGTAACAATGAGTGAAATTGAAAATGTAATAAAAAATTTACCAACAAAGAGAAGCCCAGGTCCTGATGGATTCAGTGCTGAATTCTACAAGACATTTAAAGAAGAGCTATTGCCATTACTCTTTAAACTCATCAAGAAAATTGAAAGGGAAGCAATACTTCCAAATTCATTCCTGGAAGCAAGTGTTACTTTGATTCCAAAACCAGGGAAAGACCCAACCCAAAAAGAACTATAGACCAATCTCCCTAATGAACATAGATGCAAAAATCCTCAACAAATAGAATACAGAGTGTCATCAAGAAGATCTCACACCCTGACCAAGTCGGATTTATCCCAGGGATGCAAGAATGGTTCAAAATTCATAAATCAATACATGCAATACACTATATTAACAGAGTCAAGGACAAAAACCAAATGATCATCTCAATAGATGCAGAAAAGGCATTTGACAAAATCCAACACCCATTCATGATAAAAACCCTAAAGAAAATGGAAATAGAAGGTTCTCAACCCAATTAAGGCTATCTATGAAAAACCAACAGCCAACATCATACTAAATGGTCAAAAACTGAAAACTTTCATGCTAAAATCAGGAACAAGAAAAGGATGCTGACTATCACCACTCCCATTCAATATAGTTCTGGAAATATTAGCCATAGCAATTAGACAAGAGAAAGAAATAAAAGGAATAAAGATAGGAAAGGAAGACGTAAAATGTCATTATTTGCTGACTATATGATACTTTACATAGAAGAACCAAAACACTCCACCAAAAGACTTCTAGACTTAATTGACAGATTCAGTAGAGTAGCTGGATACAAGGTCAACACTCAAAAAACAATTGCCTTCTTGTACACAAATAACAGACTCATTGAGAGAGAAATTATGGAAACAATTCCTTTTATAATAGCATCCAAAAAAATGAAATACCAGGAATCAATCTAACAAAGGAAGCAGAAGACCTCTACACTGAAAACTACAGCACTCTGAAAAAAGAGATCAAAGAGGATACAAGAAAATGGAAAGACATCCCTTGCTTCTGGGTAGGAAGAACCAATATAGTGAAAATGGCCATACATCCAAAACTACTATATAGATTCAATGCAATCCCAATTGAAATTCCAACAATATACTTCACAGAACTAGAGAAAACAACCAAAAATTCATTTGGAACCATAAGAAACCTAGAATAGCCAAAGCAATTCTAAGCAACAGAGACATATCTGGGGGTATCACAATCCCCAACATGAAACTATACTACAAAGCTACTGTGATAAAATCAGCATGTTACTGGCAAAAGAACAGACCTGAGGATCAGTGGAATAGATTAGAAGATCCAGAAACAACTCCAGACATACTCAGCCACCTCATCTTTGACAAAGGAGCCAACCACCATCATTGGAGGAAAGATAGCCTATTTAATAATTGGTGTTGGAAAAACTGGATGTCAACCTGCCAAAGATTAAAACTAGACCCATACCTATCACCATGTGCTAAACCAAGACTGAAGTGGATTAAAGATCTAAATAGTAAGACAGAAACACTAAACACGCTGGAAGGTAAGTTAGGTAGAACTCTTGAAGACATTGGGATAGGAAAAGACTTTATGAACAAAACTTCAGTAGCTCGGTAACTAGCAGAAAGAATCAACAACTGGGACCTCATCTTATTAAAAAGCTTCTGCACTACAAAAGAAACCACCAACGGAGCTAACAGACAACCCTACAATATGGGAAAAATTTTTTAGCAGGTGTACCTCAGACAAAGGACTACTATCTAGAATATATAAAGAATTGAAAACAATCAGACCCCCCAAATTCAAAGACCCAATTCAAAAATGGGCATCTGAAATGAACAGACATTTCTCAGACAAAGAAGTAAAAGCAGCAAACAAATATGTGAAAAAATGTTCAACATCACTGGTCATTCGAGAGATGCAGATGAAAACAATACTGATTCCACCTCACCCCAGAAAGAATGACTGCTATCATGAAATCAACCAATAACAAATGCTGGCAGGGGTGTGGGGAGAAAGGAACCATTCTTCATTGCTGGTGGGAGTGCAGATTGGTGCGACCACTGTGGAAATCAGTATGTAGATACCTCAAAGAACTAGGACTAGAGGTCCCATTTGAGCCAGCTATTTCCCTGCTGGATATCTTTCCAAAAGAATTAAAAGAATCATACCACAGCAATATATGTGCACCCATGTTCATTGCAGCACAGTTTGTAATAGCTAAAGCTTGGAAGCAGCCCAAGTGTCCATCAACTGGAAACTGGATAAAGAAGATGTGGTTATTTTTTTTTATAAGATGCCATACTACTCATCCATAAAGAACAAAAAACTAGAGTCATTTATAGCTAAATGGATGCATATTGAGGCCATACTCTTAAGTGAAATAAATAGGACACACATGGGTAAATACCGAATAGTTTCACTAGTGTGAGAAACTGATAGGGTAAACAAGGGTTAAAATGATTAAAATGAATAATTGATAATCTGAAATGGAAAAAAACACCCAAAGATGAAGGGGTGAAGGGAGGGGAAGGGGAAAGGAAAGGAGGGATAGAAAAAACTATGAGAAAAGGAAAGAAAATGGAAATGATGTCCATGTAAATAGGGAAGGGTAGAGGTGTTAAAGGGTGAACAGGTAATGGGGAAAAAATAAGAACCAAGCTATATCATGTACAGGTACAAACACCCAATTATAAATGTAAATGAATTGTATACCTAAAATAAACCAATGAAAGATCTTTAAAAAAAAAAAAAGAATGAACCAATGAAAGATCTTTAAAAAAAAAAAAAATACATGTCTGAAGATATCTTGTATTCCAATCTTCTGTCTGGTTGGTAGGCCCATAGGGATCTCATATAGGAACTGCTTGGGCTCCAGTAGGAACTGGCTGTTCTCCTCACTTCCTGTCTTCTGGCCTTCTAAAATTAACAATATGATATTCATCTCCAAGTGCAATAGCAGCTTGTAATGCTGCTTGTCTCTCATTAGAAGTCAATGTTTAGGGGCTGGGGATTTAGCTCAGTGGTTCTGCCGCCTGCCTCACAAGCCAAGGACCTGAGTTTGATCCCCAATACCAAAAAAAAAAAAAAAAGGGCCGGGGATTTAGCTCAGTGGTTTCATCACCTGCTGTGCAAGCACAAGAACCTGAGTTCGATACCTGGTACCAAAACAAAACAAAAAAAGAAGTCAATTTTTGATTTAAGAGTACCATTACATCTTTCCAGTGTAGTTCATAGGTCTGAGTAAGTCCCCTGAGGACCTCAATGTACTTATCAGGGTCATCTGAAAACTTCCCTAGATCTTGTTTGATCTGTTTGAGGTCACTGGGAGAAAGGGACACATGGACATGAGCATGTCTAAATTCGCTATTTACTTCTTGTAAGGGGTTCTGTTCTTGAGGGGCTTGAACAAGATCAGCTAAGGATGGATATAGACCAGTAGAGGCTTCAATTATGGCTGGCTTAGAAGCCTGACCTCTCCTTGAGGGGCTTGAACAAGATCAACTATGGATGGATATAGACCAGTAGAGGCTTCTATTATAGCTGGCGTAGAAGCTTGACCTTTAGACTCCACAGGGTAAGGAAGAGGGACTTCAGACTCCAAAGGGTAAGTGGGGAACCTTAGGCTCAGTAATAGTGGATGGGGCTTTGATCAAGGTTGCCTTGGAAACCCTGGCCTCAGGTTCAGTAATAGTGGGTGAGACTCTAAGATTGTCTTGGAAACCTCTTTCTGAGGATCTGAAAGGCAAGAGTGGGAAACTTCAGGCTCAGTAATAGTGGATGTCTTAAGGACCAGAGGTGTAAGGTTTTTCTATGGCTTAAATTTACATTTTGAACAACTATATGGATTATTTCTTAATGAGAAAAAAGTCTGCACATTAGGTAATTCTGACCATTTTCCCTCTCTCACAGTACAATTCTAGTTGTGAAATAGCATCATAATCAATACTTCCCTGTGCATTCTCTTTTGGCTCTAAGGGGTAGGCAGGCCATGCATGGGTGCAAAAGAATATTAAACTACTCTTTCTCAATATGTGAGGGCTGAATATTCTATGGTGCTTAAGAATACATTCCAAATGAGTCAGAGATTTTGACATTGAGTCTCCCACTCTGAAATATAAGAGAAAGAATTGGCATCCCTTTACTTTCTACTTGATTTCTGTACCCTCAAAGTGTCCCCCAAGGTGATTCACTCCAGAGCAGGTGACAGCCATCTGGAGGGTAGCAGATAGACTAGCCACCTTTTATCAGCTCATGACCCTATCTTCCCCAGAAACTCGTATTCCTAATTCTAGCAGGTGTTTCTAAAAGTGCAAGCTACAACTGATTTCAGCTGTAAATGTTGCTAGCAAAACTAAACCAATAACCAAGAGATCTAAACCTCTGCCTTTCAATTCTTTAAGAGCCAGTGAGGAAAACAGACCAAAGGGCAAATTGCAAGTGATTGGATTACTTCCCAGACTCAAAGTCCACTCTAAAATTTTTGTGTATCTATATCTGTAACACATTTATGAAGCTCACAGGTTAAAACATACCCATTGCCTAGGAACCACAATATGCATGTTAGTAAAGGTGCATTTATCAGTTTCATGCATGCATAGGAAAGAAAAGAAAGGCTGAATTAAATCCCTTTTCTACACTTAGCATATGTAAAGCACAAGTGTAAATTGCTTCTCTGTTAGTGGTTCCCTTCTTTTAAAGGCAAACAGTTGTTGCAAATGTCTCAGCTTGAGACCTCCTGGTGAGAAGGGTGGTTTAGTGATAAGGTAGTTTAGCTAGTGAAGTAGTTTTAAAATTAACTCTAGGTGAGTTGGAATGAAAAAACCTAGGGATGTTGCTCATAACTTAGACCTTTGTCCAACAAAGATTTGTCAAGGCATCTAGAGAGTTATCATTTTTATCTGTCTACATTACTAGCAGAGAGAGAAAAGTCCAAACCTGTAGCTCAACTCTTACTGGAGGCTTAAGAGAAAGCTCTCACAGTGTCATTTCTGGTTACTCTGGGATAGAATATACCAGAAGATTGCTGAGAGAGTTACCTCTCACCTCACTGAGGAGTGCAGGTAGGAACAATAGATAAGTGAAGATAAGTCGGGCTGTCAGGGCCCAGCTCCCACTGAGGAACTTTTGGGTATTCACCAGAGAGTCACCCTGGCTGTGACTTCTCAGTTGTCCTCTCAGCTTTCACTGGTTCCATGAAACCTGAGATCTGTTTCTGGAAAGGAATCCGACTGCCTGTCTGGTCAACATTCCATTGGCTTCAATGGGGATTGGTCAGAAGGTGCTGGAGAAACTTGTCCTCTGCTTTAAGACTGGCAGCTTGCTCTAATAGCATTTAACTAGCTGGCAGAGTAACCACTGTTTTTTTTACTGTTCTACAAGGAACAGATAGAAGCCTGAGCTGTCATTATCTAAGATGATTTTCCTGTCTTCAATGTAAACACATTCTTATTTTCTATAGGTTTACTTTAAAAGTTCTTAGGAGGAAAAGGTTGGACACTTCAGGGTTGCTTTCTAATATTACATGCCTCCCCAAAAAGGGAAGTACAAAGTGGCAGGGAAATATTAGAAATGAGATCAGACAAAGGAAGTCTTTTCTTCTCATGCTCATGGTGAGTTACTGAGACAACTTGGTTATGAATCCTCATCCTCAGTCTGGAAATGTGAGAAGGGGAATCTCAGGAGCTAAAATTGCCCCCTTAGCAGCAGAAGATCAGACCAGAAAGGAAACTGAGGCAGAACAAGGTCAACATTTCCTCTAGAGTTTAGAGGGAGATTGAGGCTAGTCTGTCCCAGTGAAACCTGTCTTAAGAACAACTGCTGGCCTATTGCCTTTTAACTGACAGTCGGGGTCCCATGATTTATTAATAGGCATGTGTATTTTCCTGAATATAAACTACATTTCATAAAAAGACCCATTTTACATTACATAAATTCACATCTTAGTTAGCATCAAAGTCCACTAGGGGATGCTCTAACATTACTTTTACCTAGGGCTGTCTAAAATAAGATAACAAACTACAGCATTCAAAAAGGTCAAGCAAGTAAAGTGAGGAACAATTAGCAAGTCCAAAAACAGCATATATAAAACAGGAATACAAGGTCTTGCCTAAAAAAGTAAAATGTCTCATTCTTTGATGGGACATCATAATCTTCATATGTTCTCAAATTAAATTTACCATTATTATAAAAATGAATAAAAAAGACAAGTTATAAAATTCAAGGCATAAGCAATAGACAAACAAGGATGACAACTTTTGATTACCTAAATGAGTCACCATCCAGGATTTATGAAACAAAGAAAACTTTTACCTCCTTCCAAATATCTTGGTGGGACCTCCAAAATGACACAGGAATGATATTGGACCCTCAAATGATATGGGGGAAATATAACTCCCAACCTGTTAGATGTCAGATAGGCTGAGTTTGTGTTCTCTAAAATTGAAGAAGGAATTCCAGGAACAACGGAGGTTAAGAGTAGGAAATATTTACTGAGAGGAGAGATTTTCACTCCTGAGAGGCAGGAGGGTCCTGAATGGGTGGCTGAGGACTCCACTTTTTAAGGGAAGTTTTATAAAGCATAACCATGTGGTTACAATGTGGGTTAAAGCTATGATGAACCAAGGTTACAAGTATAGTCGCTTAGGGAAAAGTGATCCAATGAGGGAGCAAGTCATGTAGCAAGTGTACATAGAAAGAACAAAGAGCTTCTCAGGAAGGATGGGTCCTACTGAGGTGACTGATGTCTAGCTAGACTTCATTAGAGCAGGTGTTACCACTTATCTCATTCCTTGGAGAAGTATGTAGGCCTGGTCATTTTGTCTTTACCTTGAGGCCTGCCCTCCAACTGATGCACCTCAGCTGCAATGTGTTTTTATCTTCTGCACTGACTCTCTTGAGGCCCCAACCCTGTCTGACTGCCTGTAATATTTCTACCTAACTTGGGTGTCTATAATACTTGGACCCAAGGTGATGGAGAATGAGTAAGATTGTGGTAACAAGGAAACAGAAACAAATGAAGTGATTTGATCTACATGTCCACTTGATGAATTGGATTTTTTTTTTGTTTTTTTGGTACCAGGGATTGAACTCGGGTCCTTGTGCTTGTGCAGCAGGTGGCAAAACCACTGAGCTAAATCCCGGGCCCGACTTGATGAACTGGGTGGTGGCCCTTTAGGTGAGACAGGCAAAGCTATAAACACAACTGAGGAACAAACTCCATCTATTACTGGCATCACGGCAGCCCCATGTCTCAGTGGAGCCCTTAGCACATAGTGGGAATGGAATAGAAATGATTGCTCCTCATAAGTTATACTTCTTCCCTTAGCAGTTCCTTTCAAAATGAATTTTCAATGTAATCACTTCTCACCACTTCTGCTGCTACCATTCTGGCCCTGGTCAGTATTGTTCCTTCCTGGAATATCAGGATAATCTTTATATTACTTTTTCTATGTGCATTACCATTTCTCCATGTTATGTATTCTTCCCATAGCAAACAGAATAATCCCTTTAAAAGGCAAGATAGATAATGTTAGTTTTCTGTTCAAAATTAGCTATTGACTTCTGCACCACAACATACATATCATTAATTCTAAATGCATCTCCTCCCAATCTTATCCGCTGTTCAGCCACATGACACCCCTTGCTATTCCTCCTACCATCAGGCATTCTACCACTCCTGGAGTTTGGTGATTTCTATTTTGTCTGGCCTGCATACTCTTTCCCTGGATATCCACTTGGTTCACAGCTCTCCTTTTGTCAGACCTTTTCTCAAATGGTGTCATGTTAGGAATGCCATTCCTGACTCAACTATTTAAAGTCACCCCCATCTGCTCTCAACTCTGTCCTCTGCTTTATTATTTCCCATAAAATTTATGATCATTTTACTTAATACAATTTACTTGGTTATTGTCTATCTCCCAATTGAACGTAAATGACACAAGGTCAGTTATTTTTGTCTGTTATATCACCTGTGAGTGGTGCACAGTAGGCACTGGATTAATTTCTGACCAATAAAAGATGCAGATCCTTTGGAGAAAAGATTAGCTTAGAGAAAATTCATTTCCTTATTCTTAGAAATTAGAATTTTATTTATTAGAAATAAAACTGTACTACATTTGTCTTTCCTAAAATTATCTTAGGTGACAAAACTACTGGTGTCAAAAGCCGGAATTCTAATCCTGGATGCACTACATTAGTTTGTGATTTCTTTAAGCCTCAATTTTCATAAAAAATGAAATGAAAATGATAATATCTACCTTGCCTAACTCAAAGTGTTGCTATGAGGATAAAACATTATACATGGAAAAGTGTTTTCAAAAACATAAAGTACTTTTTATTGCATTCATTTATTTCCTGTGAAATCTTCTACCCTAAGGAAGTTGCCTTTATTTCAGGTAAGATAATAAAGCACCACTCAATCAGGACAAGTCGTCTTAACAAATTGGATGCCTTGTTGATTTTATAGGCCAGAAAAAGGGAAGTGATAGGGCTCTTTTTACAGTGCTTTACCATGAACTCTATGCAGCAATTATCAATGCTGACAAGTTTTCTTGATACCTAATTTGATGAAAATCTTAGTGATGCATTTAGAAAAAAAAAGATCAGGAAATTATCAATGAGGTTTACTTAATTTTACTCAATCCACAGATATTTACTGAATATCTACTAGCTCACATACTGAGAGGAAAAGTTGACTTCATAAGATTGTTAACACTTAGACCACAAATTCAATCTGATAAAATATAGAATCCTGACATACAGGAAACAAATATATTTGATAAGTCATTGTAGCTATGGCTGTAATATCAACATTTCTAGCATCTGTTCGGTTCTCTCTCTTATGTGCTGTCTGTCCTAGCTCCTATTTTACATTTTAACAAGTCTCAACACTTTGAAACTTCCTGAAAATACCATGAAAGTTCCTTATCTATTATTTTTTGTTACAAGGTTTTATTCAGAATGTTTTTTCATCTCAACTGTCTTCTCCTTTTCTCCTATTTTCCTTTTCCATTCCAATCTTTTTTCCTACTCCCTTTGTCTGGTAAGACACATTAATCCTTTAAAACTCTACTTATCTATGAACCTTGACAGTTGATTCAGGTTGCCTCAATCTTGAGTTAGATGCTGCTGTTCTGCACTTCTACAGCAGCACACAGAAAAAAATATATATGAGTTGTATTTGGAATGAAATACAAAGTGTTTTTCCAGATTGTATGATCTGACCCTGGTCTCCTGCTGGGTTTTATTTTCCCTGAAAAGACTAACCTTCTTGAAGTTCTTCAGAGTCTTCCAGCATGTTGAGATTAGTACTTAGGGTCTTTGTATTTGCTATTTTCTTTGCCTATACACAATATTTGGGTGCTAAATCAAATGCTATCTCCTCAAATATTTGTGAAATTTGATTGCACATAAGTGCCCCTAATATGTAAAGAGGCTAAAGAAGTATTGGTTGAGCTGACCTGAAAAGATGCCATCCACAATCTCTGTAAACAACTTTCAAAATGGGAAGGATAGGCACAGTTCAGCTGAACATTATTCAAATAGTACCATCTGTATACTGCCAAATTCTGAATTTATAGGATATTGCTAACTAATAATTTAGAGGGCCTTACAATTTTGTCTGTTGATTTCAGAAATCACTCCAACTTCTTAATTTTATAAAGAGAAAGCGTTGAATTGCAACTACAAAATCTTAGGCCATTGCACCTTCATACATTTCTAAGCAGGAGCTTGAATTCTGAGTTAGCAGAATGATAGGGTTCTTGGTGCCTGTGTATGCTAATCAAAGCAAAGAAATAAAATTCAAGTTCCAAGACCTTGAGAATCAGGACTCATTGTAGAATCTGTGCACATGTGCTAAACTGCCAGTCCCTCTGAATTTCACTCTCTTGACTCCCAGGCTGCTCCCCTATTCCATCTTCATCCTTTCTAACATGTATGAAAAGAGGGTGTGGGGTTTCTTCTGGTGTCATGGCACCAAACTGCAGTGGCTGAGCACTAGTCCATGGGCAGAGTGCTGCCCACTGCCTTCTGGGACTTCTACTAGCTGCGGCTGGCATAGGAGTGACCCTGGGAGACACAAAAGCCACACAATGATTTGTGTTCATTGATCTTACTTCCTATACAAAATCTTTATTGAGAGGAGCAGAGCTGCCCCCAGTGCAGAGGAGGTGAAACTTCCAGGACACCATACCACAACCCCCAGTGCAGAAGAGGTGAGCTGTGGGGGAACCAGCAGCACAAATGCCCATCCCCACATTGAAATGAGAAGACACGTAAACAAGTCTCAAAACCAGACTTACAGATCACCTAAAGCACCCCCAAAGGGCAACAAGATGGAACAATCTCATATTCAACCACCTGGACTCCTTGAACTGGCAATGAGAGAGGATCTGGAAAAAATGAAATCAGAAATAATTTCTCAGATATCAGTAGAGATTGTTCCCATAGTGCAAGACATGATTAATAAATCTAGGGAGGACACAGACAAAAAAATAGACATGATTAATAAATCTAGAGAGGACAGAGATAAAAAAATTGAGGATCTGAGGAACATGATGGAATCCCAATATAGGAAACAAATGGAATCCATAAAACAGATGCAAACAGATTTCCAGGAGATTCAAAACTCCATTGAAAGTTTATGCAGCAAAATGAACCAATGTGAGGATAGAATTTCAGATATAAAAGATAATATTGCAATCAGTGACCAGGAAAAGAAAAATTTCTTTAAAATAGTAAGGGACCATGAGAAATCAATTCAGCAGCTGCTAGATGATGCAAAGAAGAATAACATAAGACTGATTGTTGTCAATGAAGAAACAGGAGAGAGTGCAGATGACATAAAAAAACTGTTCACAGAAGTGATGGGAGAAAATTTCCCAAGCAGGGGAAAAGAACTTGACATACAGATAAGTGAGGCATATAGGACTCCAACTAGCCTTGATCAAAAAAAAAAAAAAAAAAAAAATCTACACACAAGCATATAATAGTTAAGATTCCAGAAACCCAACAGAAGAACAAAGTTCTATAAGCAGTTAGAGAAAAGAAACAAATCACATACAAAGGAAAGCCCATGAGAATCACAGCAGACTTCTCAACCCAAACCCTCAAGGTAAGAAGAGCTTGGAGTGATGTGCTTTAAGCCCTGAAGGAAAACAGCCTCCAACCCAGATTGATGTACCCTGCAAAACTATCTTTCAAAATTGACAGAGAAATAAGATACTTTCATGACAAAGACCACCTTAGGAACTTCATGAATACCAAACCAGCACTCCAAAAAATATTTTAGACAATATCCTAGGAAAAGACAATGAGGATCACAACCCCAGGAAGCCCAGCAGAATGAATCCACTGGGCATGACAAGAAATTAAAAGCAAAAGGGGAGAACCCAACAAAAAGAAAGAAAAAGTCATGACAATGACAAATCAATACATGTCGGTTATAACCATCAATGTTAATGGCCTCAATTCACCAATCAAAAGAAATAGACTGGCAGAATGGGTCAAGAAGCAAGATTCAACAAAATGCTGCATACAAGAAACACAGTCAATTAAAAAAGAAACTCATAGACTAAAAGTTAAAGGGTGGAAAATAATAGTCCATGTGACAGGAATTCAAAAAAAAGCAGGAGTAGCTAATCTTTCTGCAGATCAAGTGGATATCAAACCAACACTGATTAAGAGACACAAAGAAGGACACTACATCCTTATATAGGGAATAATCCAAGAGGAACAGAGGACAATCAAAAATATCTATGCACCAAACATTAGTGCTCCCACCTATATAAAACAAACACTAACAGACATGAAAAATCAAATAAGCACTAATACAATAGTAGTGCAGGAAATCAATACCCTGCTGTCACAAATAGATAGATCAACTAGACAAAAAATAAACAGTGAAATACTAGAGCCCAATCAAACTCTTGAACAAATGAACTTAACAGATGTTTACAGAGTGTTCCACCCCACAAAATCAGAACACATATTCTTTTCAGCTGCACATGCGTTGTTCTCCAAAATAGACCACCTACTCACCCACACACTGACTCACATTTAAGTAAGTGCAAAGGAATTGAAGTTATCCCTTTATATTATTAGACCATAGTGTGATGAAATTGGAGATCAATAGCAAAAGAAACCACAAGAATTTCATAAACACATGGAAATTGAACAACATGTTTCTGAATAACCAATGGGTCACAGAGGAAATTAAAAAAGAAATCAGACAGTTCCTACAATTAAATGACTATGCCAATACAACATATCAGAATCTATGGGACACAATGAAAGCAGTCTTATGAGGGAAATTCGTAGCAGTGAATACTCATGTTAGGAAAAGAGAGTGAGCCCAATTAACCTGATAATGAACCTCAAGCTTCTAGAAAAAGAAGAGCAGGACAAACCCAAAGCTCACACAAGGGAGGAAATTATAAAGATCAGAGCAGAAATAAATGCAATGGAGACTAAGAGAATGATACAGAAAATCAATGAAGCCAAGAGTTGGTTCTTTGAAAGAATAAACAAAATTGACAAACCCTTGGCCAACCTCATCAGGAAAATGAAAGAAAACACACAAATCCAAGCAATTACAAATGAAAAGGATGAAATTACAATGGACCCAGGCGAAATCTAGAAGGTCATCAATTTCTACTTCAAGAATCTATATGCCAACAGGATGGAAAACACAGAAGGAATGGGCAGATTCCTAGATACGTATGAATTACCAAGGTTAAATGAAGAAGGCCTAAAAATTCTAAATGACTCAATATCAATCAATGAAATTGAAAACATAATTAAAAACTTATCAACTAAGAAAAGCCCCAGCCCTGATGGATTCACTGCTGAATTCCACGAGACATTTAGAGAGGAACTACTGCCACTACTGTTTAAACTCTTCGATGAAATTGAAAGAGAAGCAATACTCCCAAATTCATTCCTGGAAACAAGCATCACCTTGATCCAAAAAGCAGAGAAAGAACCATCTGAAAAAGAGAAGTATAGGCCAATCTCACTAATGAACATAGATGCAAAAATCCTTAATAAGATACTGGCAAATAGAATGCAAATGATCATCAAGAAGATCATGCACCCTGACTAAGAGGAATTCATCTCAGGGATGCAGGGATGGTTCAACATATGCACATCAATAAATGTAATACATTATATCAATAGAGCCAAGGACAAAAACCATATGATTATCTCAATAGATGCAGAAAAAGCATTTGACAAAATCCAACATGCATTTATGATAAAAACCCTACAAAAAATTGGAATAGATGGTCTCTACCTCAAACTGATAGATGCCATCTATGAAAAACCAACAGCCAATATCATACTAAATGGTCAAAAACTGAAATCTTTCACACTAAAAGGAGGAACAAGACAAGGATGTCCACTATCGCCACTCTTGTTCAGTATAGTTTGGGAAACATTAGCCAGAGCAATTAGACAAGAGAAAGAAATAAAAGGAATAAAGATAGGAAATGAAGAAGTCAAATTGTCTTTATTTGCAGATGATATGATACTCTATGTAGAAGACCCCAAGAACTCCACCAAAAGTCTTCTAGACTTAATAACCAAATTTAATGAAGTAGCTGGATACAAGGTCAACACACAAAAATCAATAGCTTTCCTCTACATGAATAATAGACTCATTGAGAGAGAAATAGGGCAAACAATTCCATTCACAATAGCATCCAAGAAACTGAATTACCTAGGAATGAACCTAACAAAAGAAATCAAAGACCTCTTCTCTGAAAACTATAGCACTCTGAAAAGAGAGATTGAAGATAATATCAGAAAATGGAAAGACATCCCTTGCTCCTGGGTAAGAAGAATCAACATAGTGAAAATGGCCATACTTCCAAAACTACTATATAGATTCAATGAAATCCCAATTGAAATTCCAGCAGCATACTTCATGGACCTTGAGAAAACAATCCAAAAATTCATTTGAAACAAGAAGAGACCTAGGATAGCAAAAGCAGTTCTAGGTAACAGAGACATGGCAGGGGTTATCACATTCCTCAACTTGAAACTATACTACAAAGCTACTGTGATAAGAACGGCATGGTACTGGCAAAGAAACAGACCTGAGGACCACTGGAACAGATTAGAAGATGCCAAAACAACTACAGACACACTCAGCCATCTCATCTTTGATGAAGGAGCCAAACACCCTCACTGGAGGAAAGATAGCCTCTTTAATAAATGGTGCTGGAAAAATTGGGTTTCAACTTGCCAAAGATTAAAACTAGACCTATATCTCTCACCATGCACTAATCTAAAATGGAAATGGATTAAAGATCTAAATATTAAAACAGAAATGCTGAACTGGTTGGAACAGAGGTTAGGTAGGACTCTTGAGGACATTGGTGTAGGAAAAGATGTTATGGACAAAACCTCAGTTGCCCATGAACTGGCACAAACAATCAGCATGTGGGATCTCTTCTTATTAAAAAGCTTCTGCACAGGAAGAGAAACCACCAACAATGTGAAGAGACAACACACAATGTGGGAAAAAATTTTCACCTGCTGTTCCTCAGACAAAGGTCTACTCTCTAGAATCTTTAAAGAATTTTAAAAAATCAGACCTCCCAAATTTAAAGATCCCATCCAAAAATGGACATCTGAAATAAAGAGACATTTCTTAGACAAAGAAATAGAAATAGCAAATACACATGAAAAAATGTTCAACATCACTGGTCATTCAAGAGATGCAAATGAAAACAATGCTGAGATTCCACCTCACCTCAGGAGGAATGGCTGATATCATTAAATTAACCAATAACAAATGCTGGTGGGGCTGTGGGGAAATAGGAACCCTGCTCTACTGCTGGTGGAAGTGTAGACTGGTGCAACCACTGTGGAAATCAGTATGGAGATACCTGAGAGAACTAGGACTGGAAGTCTCACTTGACCCAGCTATTCTCCTGCTGGGGATCTGCCCCAAAGAATTAAAAGAATCATACCACAGTGATATATGTGCACCCATGTTCATTGCAGCACAGTTTGTAATAGCTAAAACTTGGAAGCAGCCCAATTGCCCATCAACTGGAGACTGGATAAAGAAGATGTGGTTTTTTTTATATATAAAATGGAGTCCTACTAAGCCATAAAAATGGAAAATTAGAGACATGTATAGCTAAATGGATGCACATTGAGGCCATACTCTTAAGTGAAATAAATAGGACACACATGTGTAAATACTGAATAGTTTCTCTAGTTTGAGAAACTGAAAGTGTAAATAAGGACTACAAGGTATAATAGATAATGTGAAATAGGAAGAAAAGGGGCAAAGGGGACAGGGAAGTTGGAGGGGTAGGGGAAAGGAAAGAAGGGAATGGAATTAATATGAGAAAGTGAAAAAATGGAAACAAAATCTTTGTAAATAGGGAGGGATGGAGGAGTTGAAGAGAGGGCAGGGAAAGGGGGAAAAATATGAGCCAAGAAAGATTATATAAAGGTACAAATTTCCAATGATGTATGTCATTTTATTATATACTTAAAATGTAGCAATAAAATTAATTAAAAATAAAGAGAAAAGGGTGTGAACTCACAATGTGACCAGAGGAAGCAGGTTGTAAAACATATTATAGCAACATTTTAATGCTCAGCCTGTTTTTGGCAGTTTGGGACTATGTCATAGAAGTGAGCTGAAAGTACCTGTTTAATGTGGGTTTCATGGTTTGAATTTTGAGAGCCTCAGAGTCTTGGTACCATCTGTTAACTTCCCAATGTGAATAGCAAGTACAGTGCAGGAATAAAGACAGCATGGAACTTCCCAAATTTGGAAGGATTTAGTGTTACTGATTTGCTTGGAATGAGGCACGCTCCAAGATTCAGCTTCCATTGGTGGTTACCTTAGGCTTTAAAAGTGGATAGGTGCAAGTGCACCTAGTACATTGAAATCAGAGACTACATCTTTAGGAAAGGTATCTTAACAGTCCATTGCAAATAGTAGTCTTCATGTAGCAATTACAGTCATCTTACTAAAATTTTAATCCAATTCCAACAATCCAAGAATCATAGATGGAAGAATCATCTGGTTAGCACCTCGTGTTTACAGGAACCTGTACAAAAGCGTGACACAGTCAGAATCTGTTCCTAATGGCCAAAAGGAAACTAGACATCAACCACAAATCATTTTCTATATTTTTTCAAATAATGCGCACACATAATTATATATAGAAAGCCCTGAATAGCTTGGCAGAAGCATTGAAGTTCTCAGTTATAGAGTCCAGTTTACTAAATAATATCACAATTTGGCTGCTGCATTTTCTCCCCACATCATCCCCAAATCTAGCTTTTATCAATATATTGCATTGCTTAAAGATATTGTGAAAACATTATGAAATCACACATTTTTGTCTTATATTTTCTATTATTGTAAATCTTTAAATTTTTCACTAAAAAGTACATTTCATAGTGATGATTATTATAATTACAATAATTAGTGTTTGACAATCATTGACATAATGAATAGCAACAAAAAGAGAAAGGACAAGTTCTGCCTGATCTCTTTTATTTGAAACAGTGAAACTCAAAGAAGTACAGTAGAGGATAGAATGGTGCTTACCAAAGCTGGGGCAGGGGACATTAGTCAAAGCACACAAAGTTTAAGTTAGACATAAGGAACCTGGGTATGGTGGTACAACCTGTAATCCCAGCACTCAGGAGCCTGAGGCAGAACCACTGAAAGTTTGAGGCCAGCCTGGGCTATGAAGGGAGTTTGAGGCCAGCCTGAAGTACATAGTGAGACCCTGTCCATACAAACCAAAACAAAAACCAAAAATTAGACATGAGGAATAAGTCTTTGAGATCTAATGCACAACATGGCAACTATAATTAATAATAATGCATATTTTTAAATTGCTGAAAGTCAATTTGAAATGTTTATGCCACAAATACAAAAATATAAGTATGTGAAGTGATGGATATGTTAATTAGCTTAATTAAACATTCTATAATGTCCACATATATCAAAACATTACATTGTACCTCATGTATGTAATTATTATTAGTTAAAATACATTTTTACAAAGGGAGAGGTAGAGAGTCCAATGGAAAGGATTAGGATTTAGGTCTTTGCTGTGGTATTGAAGACTTTTGGACAAGTCTTATCTTCTGTGAAAAGTTTGTGGGCTGGGTTAGAGCAGAGTTGTAGAGTCAGACATCTCCATAGGATCTACATTGGTTACATTTCTATTGAGACTGGGAAACAGGTTTACTGAATCTAAAGACGCGAACACAACTCAGTTCTGAACATGCTTCCCCCTCCATGGATTCAAAAGGAGCCAGAAATAGGTATATAGACTTTCATCTATATTGATATGTGTAGACATATGGACTTTGATAACATTTTAAAAATGGACTTTAATTTTTAGAGCAATTTTAGGTTCCCAACAAAATTGAGCAGAAGGTATAGAGATTTCTCCTTAACCTTTGTCCTCACATCTGTCCAGATTCCCCATTATCAATATCCCTCATTAAAATTTCATTATTCTTAGTTTACAATTAATTCAAACCAAAAAAAATTTTAAGAACCCTACTGAATATATTTGAGGGCATGTTTAGCCTGTGGACTGCTTCTTTGTAATCTTTAGAGAAAAGGGACTTAAAATTTATCCAAGATGGAAAATGTCCTGAAGGAAAAACAGGGTCATAATACCATCTTTCTCAGGAGACAATGGCAAAACCAAAAATGAACATGTAATTACCCATTGAGGAAAACCCAGGCTCTCTGTCTTCTTTTTTTTATTTTTCTCATTACAGGGGATTGAATTCAGGACCTTGTGGTTGCCTGCAAGGCAGGCGCTGTGCCACTGATCTAAATCCCTGGCCCCAGGCTCTCTGTCTTGATTGCTCCTTCCTGTCATTATTCCCTTGATATTTTGCCACAGCACAGGGTTCCCTGATGGGTTTCACTAGAGTGAGAGAACTATATGATGCTGGGGGATCACTCTAGCTCTCCATATCCTGAATCTTGTTAAGGAAAAGAAGAGAAATGCCACAGCCACTTTGCTCTTGACCATTTTTGACAAATTGGAACCCTCAAGAGACAAGAACAACATAATGGATCAGTCACAAACAAATAAGGTATTTTCTCAATCCTGGGCTATTTTTCCAGCCTGATAAACAAAACGGGGCATGGAAAGTTCTATAGTCAACATTGTTTAGTCATGAACACCGCATTTCATGCAAATTGCCTGTAATTATGTGTGGAGTCGGATTGATTGATTATATATGGAGAAAAAGCTCTGAACAGCTAGGTAGAAACTTTGAAGTTCCTTTTGTGTCTTGCTGCCTAAATAATATCATAATTTGACTGATAGAATTTGATAGGTCTTCCACTACCTCAGCAGCTATTATGTATAGTAGCTGCCCTCTTCCTATGGTGCCTTGCCCCTCCCCTGGGTGATGTCATGCCAAGATGGTTGCTCCCACCAAAGAATAAACCCTTCCTCCCAGCATGCCCCTGGTCCCACCTAGAGAGTAACCTAATACTCGCTCACCCCCTACCACCTAGTGACGTCACCGGCTCCTCCACTCCCTGATCACTACCTCACTCAACCCCACCTCAGCCCCTACAAGCCCCACCCCAGTCTCTATAAAAGACTCTCCCTGCCCCAGCCATATGGCTTTTTGTCTCTCCTTTGTTCGGAGACAGCCCGGCAGATCTATTCCCCTAATAAAGGCTTGTTGTGGCCTGGTCTGGTCTTGGTCTTCGGCACTTTTACCTGACATTTCTGGTGCCGTGACTCGGATGGTAGATGGTCCATTAACGGACGATCCCCCGCAGGATGGGGTTGATTGGCCTTTTGGCCATCTCCATCGGACCAACCCTATCTGCCGTTGCCAGGACCTGCCGGGGCTTTCTACCTTTGCCATTGCTGACACTACACATCCACACCGGTCACCAATCTCTGGGTGAGTAGGCAGTTCAGCCTCCCTCTCGTTGGGTTCTCTGTCTCATTTTCTCTCCCTTTGGGGACTTCTCAGAAATCCAAGCGCTTGGTCAGAGAAACCCCCACGGGCCCTGGGCCCAGGACCGTGCCCCTGAGAGACGTCCCATCGGCCCGGCTCCTCTCGTTCTCTCCCTCTGGGAGACTAACTCGGAGATTGTCAAAGGAGACAAGGACGCTTCTCCCCTTTGTCCCTCTCCCAGGGGGCTATCTCCTCCTCACCCACCCTAACATGGGAGCCCAACAATCCAAACCCCTTCCCTCAACGCCTCTGGGCTGCCTCCTGGCACAACTTAAACCCCTTGGATTGTTGGGACCAGACTTTAAGCCAAAAAAACTTGTTTTCTATTGTAATCAGGTTTGGCCTCAGTATAAATTAGATAATGGGTTTCAATGGCCTGAAAATGGCACTTTTGATTTTAATATACTACAGAATTTACACAACTTCTGTCAGCGCAATGGCAAATGGTCAGAAATCCCCTACATACAAGCCTTTTTCTACCTACGCTCTCGGCCCTCCCTCTGTCAATCCTGTTCTCCTTCTCAAGTACTCCTAGCCCAAGCCTCACAGCCCATCCTTCCCGATTCCACTCTTTCTGATTCTGACTCATTTGATCCAGCTGATCACTCACCACTAACACTTCCCCCACCTTATAAACCCCCAAATTCTTCTTATGTCTCATCCCGTGCTTCTTCTCCTCCGCCATCTTGTACCTCTTCTTTGTCTCCTTTCACCTCACCACATGGCCCTTCTCCTCTGCCATCTTGTACCTCTCCTTTGTCTCCTTCTTCTCCCCCGCCATCTTGTGACCCTCCTCCGCCATCTTGTGACCCTCCTTTACCTCCTCCTACCCCATCCCCTACACCTCACATCTCCCCACCCCACACCCGTTCTCGCTATCCCGCCCTTCCACCTTTAGCCCTGGCCACACAGATGCCCCTCCGAGAGGTAGCCGGGACTGAGGGCATTGTTAGAGTACATGTTCCCTTCTCTTTCTCTGACCTTTCTCAAATTGAAAAACGCCTAGGCTCCTTTTTCTCTGATCCCGATGTTTATATCAAAGAATTTCGCTACCTTACTCAGTCTTATGATATGACCTGGCGAGATATTTATACAATTCTTTCAACTACTCTCTCCCCAGAGGAACGCCAGAGGGTCTGGAGGGCAGCCCAGGCAGCAGCAGATGATTTTCATGCCACAGATCCAACTAAACTAGTGGGTACCCAGGCAGTGCCAGATACTCAACCTGATTGGACTTACCAGGATGGAGACCCAGGCAGAGATCTCCGAGACTACATGATTGTTTGTCTCGGAGAAGGCTTAAAGAGAATTTCACAAAAGACAGTTAATTTTGATAAAATTAGGGAAATAACTCAGGGACCCCAAGAAAATCCAGCACAGTTTCTTTCTAGGTTGGCTGATGCTCTTCAAAAATATACCAAAATTGATCCCACCTCTCAGGCAGGCACGATTGTTATTAACACCCATTTTATTTCACAGTCTGCCCCTGACATCAGGAGAAAACTAAAAAGGGTTGAGGAGGGCCCCCAGGCCACACAAACTGAGCTCCTCAATGTTGCTTTTAAGGTGTTCAATCACCGTGAGGAACAAGCAAAACAACAAAAAGTGGCCAATTACCAGATGCTGGCAGCAGCCCTACAGGGTAAACCACCGTCCTGCAAAAGGACATTTACTCGTGATGGGCCTCCTGGGGCCTGTTTTAAGTGTAATCAGACTGGACACTGGGCTAGAGAATGTCCCAATCCCAAGCCACCGCCTGGCCCTTGTCCCGACTGCAAGCAGACGGGTCACTGGAGGGTTGACTGTCCCCTTCGCCAAAGAGGTAAGAGGCCATCCCCTCCTCAAACCCAGTCAGCAGGTGTGGAGACGTCTCTGTCAGAGCTCATCGGCCTGGCGACGGAGGATTGACGGTGCCCAGGGTCATCTACAGCCCCCACGGCCATCACTCTCAATGAGCCCAGGGTAACTGTCAGCGTCTCAGGTAGGCCTATTTCATTTTTACTTGATACGGGGGCTACCTATTCGGCCTTACCACAGTACTCAGGTCCTACACATCCCTCCACAGTAACTATTGTGGGAGTTCAGGGAATACACTCAAGCCCACTAAGTACACCACCCCTAGCTTGTTCTCTGCTGGGCAGTACATTTTCACATAGTTTCTTGGTTATTCCTAGCTGCCCTACCCCCATCTTGGGGAGAGATATTTTAACTAAATTTAGGGCTTCACTCACCCTTCACTCAGCCAATTTAGACCCTACCAGTATTCTGCTGCTCCTGGCTGCCCCCCTGACAGATTCAACTCCCAATCTAACTTCACCTTCTCCTAGGGAGCTTTATATTGACCCCTCAGTCTGGGACACCTCTACCCCTTCTGTGGCTAAACATCACCCTCCCATTCAGATCTCTCTCAAAGATATCACTCAATTTCCAAATGTTCCCCAATACCCTTTAGCATTAAAACATTTAAAAGGATTAAAGTCTGTAATTACCAGTCTACTCAACAAGGGACTTCTCAGACCAACTCACTCCCCCTACAACACTCCTATCCTTCCAGTTTTAAAAACAAATGGTTCCTACAGATTAGTACAAGACTTAAGAGCCATCAATTCTGCCGTACTTCCTTTACACCCTGTTGTTCCCAACCCCTACACATTACTGTCCCATATCCCCTCTTCTTCACGTTATTTCACGGTTCTAGACCTCAAAGATGCCTTTTTCACCATCCCCCTACACCCCAACTCACAAAATCTTTTTGCTTTCACATGGACTGACCCTGATACAGGACACTCTCAACAACTTACTTGGACAGTTCTTCCACAGGGTTTCCGGGATAGTCCACACCTCTTTGGACAGGCCTTGGCTACTGACCTCTTAAAGTTAAACCTGTCTCCCTCTAAGCTGCTCCAATATGTAGATGACTTACTTTTGTGCAGCCCCACCTTCACACTCTCTCAACAACACACGGCCTCATTACTTAATTTCTTATATAAAAAGGGGTACCGAGTCTCTAGGGACAAGGCCCAACTCTCCCAACTCACAGTACAATACCTTGGGGTTAAGATCTCATATCAGCAACGAGAGATCACCTTGGACGGTAAACAACTTATTCGGGACCTCCCCATCCCCTCCTCCAAGGCTGAGATCCTGTCTTTCCTGGGGCTCGCAGGCTTTCTCCGCTTATGGATAGCAAACTTCAGTCTACTTGCTAAACCCCTGTATGATGCTTCCAAGGGAGACCCAAATGAACCTATAAATAATACTTCTATCAAGGGACCATTTCTCAGGCTTCAGGCTGCTATCCTCTCTGCCCCAGCACTGGCTCTCCCAGATCTTCAAAAGCCATTCATTCTGTATGTCACTGAACGAACAGGATTGGCTTTGGGAGTTCTGGGACAAAACATAGGATCACACTTTGTCCCAGTTGCCTACCTGTCTAAACAGCTTGATTACACAGTCCGAGGCTGGCCTACATGTTTACGTGCTCTGGCGGCTGCTTCCCTCTTAGCCCAAGAAAGTTCCAAACTTACCTTTGGCCAACCAACGACAGTGAAGTCACCCCACCGCCTACAAGACTTACTCACTCATTATAGCCTCTCACACCTGTCCCCCTCTAGGCTACAGCTCTTCCATACCACTTTTATAGAAAACCCATCTTTCTCTCTTCAGTCCTGCCCCTCCCTTAACCCAGCCACTCTCCTTCCTGAGCCTGTTCAGACACTCTCCC
The DNA here is from genome assembly GCF_053883595.1 of Heterocephalus glaber. NCBI lineage: Eukaryota > Metazoa > Chordata > Mammalia > Rodentia > Bathyergidae > Heterocephalus > Heterocephalus glaber. The sequence goes on along the minus strand of NW_028258310.1, from coordinate 2,503,748 downwards.
ACTCGTGCACAGAAACAATTGAAAACCTCCTTCCCTCTCTCCCTAATGTCTCCTCAGAGGCTATCTCAGACCCAGAATTCACATGGTTTATTGATGGCAGCTCAATTTCCAGCCATGTGCCTGGCCAGAAGGGGGCAGGATATGCAATAGTTTCTTTCACACAGACCATTGAGGCTAACACACTCCCACACAACACTACCTCTCAACAAGCAGAATTAATTGCACTCATCCGAGCTCTTACTCTAGCTCACAACAGACGAGGCAATATTTATACTGACTCCAAATATGCATACCACATCCTACACTCTCATAACTCCACTTGGAGAGAAAGAGGCTTTATGACCACAAAAGGGACACCCATTATTAATGGACGTCTAATACATGCCCTTCTCCAAGCGGCCACCCTCCCAACACAAGTGGGGGTCATTCATTGTAAAGGACATCAATCATCTTCCTCTCCTATAGCTCAGGGAAACAACAGAGCAGATCAAACTGCCCGCAATATGGCACAACAATGTGTTCCCCAAAGCCAAAACCAGTTGTTAATCATTCCACCCTTAAAACCTAACTACTCTCCTCAGGAAAAGTCCAAATACATGAAAAAGGGTGCTACACTAAGAAATGATTGGCTTCTATATCGGGGACGCCATGTCATACCTGATGATCAAATAATTCCTCTCCTCACTGACATACATAACTCACTCCATATAGGAACCCAACCCCTCCTGCACCTTCTCAGGCCTTTTCTATACCACCCATCCTTAGCGTCACACACACAGACAATAACACAGGCCTGTCCCATTTGCTCAACCACCAGTCCCCAAGGTGGCTTTCAAACACGCACAAAGACTCACCAGTCCAGGGGACAACTACCAGGAGAAGATTGGCAAATTGATTTCACACATATGCCACCTGTAAAAAAGGTTAAATATCTCCTAACCTTGGTAGATACTTTCACGGGGTGGATAGAGGCCTTTCCCTGCAGGTCAGAAGGAGCAGCTGCTGTAGTTCATGTGCTCCTAACAGAAATCATTCCTCGATTTGGCCTTCCACGTTCCATTCAATCAGACAATGGACCTGCCTTCATCTCTCAGATCACCCGACAGGTAACAGAGACACTCAATATACAGTGGAAACTACACATCCCATATCGACCTCAATCATCAGGCAAGGTAGAACGAGCCAATGGGTTAATTAAAATTCAGCTAACTAAACTCTCAATAGAGCTCAAACAAAATTGGATTACCCTCCTCCCTTTAGCTCTCATGAGGCTTCGCTCGACACCACGAAAACCATTAAATTTAACCCCCTTTGAGTTGATGTATGGACGACCTCTCTTGTTTTCTAACTTACCAGACCCATCACCAGCACTTGCTGATTATATCCCAACACTTAACTATGCCCGTCGTCTCCTTCAAACTCTGGCTAACCAAACTCTCCCCTTTCCGGACTCGTCAGGTATTCTACATCCTCCTCCTCTTTCTCCAGGTGACCAGGTATATCTCAAGACCCTGTCCCCAAGACCCCTCCAGCCACATTGGGAGGGACCTTTCACTGTTTCATTAATAACTCCTACTGCGGTAAAACTCCAGGAAAGAGTCCCCTGGTTCCATCTTTCCAGGATAAAAAAGGCTCCTCCAGATTCCCAGATAAAACAGCCTGAACAACAATCTAACACTGCCAGATACTCCTCTATTTTCACAGGACCTACTAAACTCAGATTATTCCGTACTCTCACACAGATTCCAGAGGAAAGTTAACCTCTCTCTCTCATTGACATCTCTAACTTTATCGGCTCAAAATCCAATTGACTTTCCTAGGTAATACGGATGCACATCCTCTTACAGCAGCAGTTTCGGGCCTTCCTTGAGTGTGCTCTGGAAAACGTCGCTTGGTGCTCCCCACAGGACGACATCCCTGAGACAATCTTCCAGTGGGTAACAGACCTCTGGTTACAGGGAACACTAGCTGATTTTTCATGTTTTGAGATAGAGCTCTTTTCTTTTCTCCTCATTTGCTGTTTGTACACACACCTTCATCTGCCTCAAGACATTCCCCTTTGTTAGGGGACCCATGGGGTATTGTGATTCCATATACACAGGGTCACCTACAGATATCCTCAGCCTTCTCTTATTAATTCTTTCGGGCCTTCTCTTTGGGATTGGGCTCACTGCCACTGCCCCAAGAGACTGGAAAACCATAGACAAATGTATTCTGGCAGCAATATACTACCTCATCATTACCCTCATTAGTATTATTGGTTGTCTACAGTAATTTATCAAGGGTAACTAACAGCTGTCATTAGGGCTCCCTCACAAGTTTTTTTTTTCTCTCACGGTAACCTATTACCTAATTATCACCCTTCCCAGTATTATTTGTCCTCACAAATACACAAAATGTTTCTTCACTCCTCTCTCCTTCCCTTTGACAAGACTCTTCACCATTCCATCATACACTACGGGGTCCACATCACAATTCTCCTAAGTGCCCTCATCTCCATCTTCCTCTTTCCTTTACATGCAGTTTCCATGGCCCCACCCTTACCCGTCAACCCTACACACATATACAATGACCTCCAATTGACTCACTCCTCACTTCCACACTATCTAGATAACATGCTCCAGCTAACCCACTCTCTATTAAATCAATTCAACCCATCTCTAGCCAGTAACTGTTGGCTCTGTATGTCCCTATCCACTGCTTCTTATACAGCCATCCCGGTACCTGCAAAAGTCTGGGCTACAACCAGTCTTACTTACCATCCTCAATATAAGATGGGAAACCCTTTACAGTTATTTAATAAACAGTCCCTCACCAACTTTCGCATCACTGATATGACAAGAAGAACACAAACAGGTCGTGCAGCCCAACTCCTTCAATCGTACATGGCTAACCTGTCTCTATATGAGAGTAAGGAAAAGCCTATACTTGGACCTATAGCTGGTAACATCATCTTGAGCTTTCAGGCCCCACTTTGTTTTCAGCGTAACTTGTCCATGGGCTCCATGTTGGGACACCTTCCCTCTTGGAAGTGTAATTACACATTACAATTACAGGCCCCATCAGGTCATACTAACTACAAGGTCACCCAAAATGCCCCCTTTGTTCAGCCTGTCCGCTTCACTGGGGCTCCAAAAATTATGACACAGGGTCTTCTCAGCAAAGATTCTGGGTTTTGCAATGGTCGACATATGCCCTGCATGACTATACATCCCTGGACTCCTTACAACACAGCCCCCTCAGTCTCAGAATGCCTCCTTATTCCAACATTTAACCATTCTCCAGAATGGCTTCTGGTAGATACCAGGAGATTCTTCCTCCAATGGGAAAATAAGACCAACAATGCCCAACAAATTTCACGCCAAAGACCTTTTCAACCCTTAACAGGTGCTGTGCTGGCAGGAACACTAGGAATATGGGAAATGGAGAATAACAAACTCACACATCTTTTCGACATACACAACCAATTCTGTTTACCCAGTCAAGGGATCTTCTTCCGTTGTGGAACTTCAGCCCACCTGTGCCTGCCAACTAACTGGACAGGGACTTGCACTCTAGTTTACCTCAGCCCGAACACTGATATAGCCCCCAATAATCAAACTTTATCAGTGCCAACAAAAACACAGGTCAGACACAAACGAGCTGTCCAATTAATACCCTTACTTGTAGGACTAGGCATCACTGCTGCTTTAGGGACAGGAGTAGGGGGCCTAGCTACCTCACTAACTCAATTCCAAACTCTCTCTAAAGAGCTAAGTGACAGCCTTAAAGAAATAGCTAGATCAATCACAACTTTACAGAACCAACTAGATTCCTTAGCGGCTGTCACTCTCCAAAATAGGAGGGGACTAGATCTCCTTACAGCAGAGAAGGGTGGTATATGTCTTTTCCTAGGAGAGGAATGTTGTTTTTATACAAATCAATCGGGTTTAGTACGAGATGCAACAAAAAGGCTCACTGAAAGGGCCTCAAACATTGATCAACGCATGAACAATTGGGTAAATGAAAATCTCTTTTCCCTAAGTAGTTGGCTGCCCTGGCTCCTTCCTCTGATAGGACCATTGGTCACCATCTGCCTTATCTTACTCTTCGGACCCTGTCTGGTTCGCTGTTTTCAAAATTTCTTGCAGGAACGAATGAGGGCATTCACCAACCAGACAGTCACGGAATTCATCATGGCAGGGTACCAGCCAGTACGACAAATAGAAGAGGTCCCCACTTGCCATAGGCCTCATCAGATCCAGGTCTAGCCCCAATCTTCGCCCCTGGTCAGCAGGAAGCAGCTCCAGAAGAAGAGACCTTCGCCCAACTGTCATAAAACAAAAGCCTGGAATGATAGGTCTTCCACTACCTCAGCAGCTATTATGTATAGTAGCTGCCCTCTTCCTATGGTGCCTTGCCCCTCCCCTGGGTGATGTCATGCCAAGATGGTTGCTCCCACCAAAGAATAAACCCTTCCTCCCAGCATGCCCCTGGTCCCACCTAGAGAGTAACCTAATACTCGCTCACCCCCTACCACCTAGTGACGTCACCGGCTCCTCCACTCCCTGATCACTACCTCACTCAACCCCACCTCAGCCCCTACAAGCCCCACCCCAGTCTCTATAAAAGACTCTCCCTGCCCCAGCCATATGGCTTTTTGTCTCTCCTTTGTTCGGAGACAGCCCGGCAGATCTATTCCCCTAATAAAGGCTTGTTGTGGCCTGGTCTGGTCTTGGTCTTCGGCACTTTTACCTGACAGAATTCTCTTCCTACCCAGAGTGTCTCTTAAGCTTTGTGTGCAAGGATAAACTGTTTATTTATTTATTTTTTTTTGGCATTCAGATTGGCAGTGGACTTCATTGAGGTCATCAATTAGTAACACTAAAGTGTGAACACACGTCTTTTGTTAGCATGAAAATTCTACAACTACTAAACATTGTCTAAATAAGTCAGGATGCCGTTCATATGTTTACCTTGGTCGAACACACATTCCACACTCAGTCTTAACCCAATTCTTCCGTTACTACCACCACCAGAGTCTTGGGAAAGAGGCTGTCTTTAATATTCACTGTCTCTAAAATCACCTCTGAACCTCGAATGAATTTTTTTCCTCAGGCTACATTTTCATGTTGAATGTTTTATAATACTGCAAGTGAAATGGTTTTGCACACTGCCAGAAACCTATATTACTTGTGGCAAAGTGGTGATTTGTTATACTGAATGACATTTAGTTAAAGATACCTCAAAAAAATTGCAAGGTAAAAAGGGAGGGAAAGAGAACAGAAAAACCACACTCACACAGAGCGGCTTTGTGTCTAATCTGAATAACTTCCATCCCTGCTGAGGTCTCCTTATCTTAATGACTTTGCTAAAGAAGTTGTCTTGTCAAATCTATTTAAAAGCTTTTGGCTTATATGAATAATTTACCAACAGCAGCAATTTGGGAATATCCTGATGAGATTAAAAAATAGCTTAGTGATAAGGCACAAGCTTGAAAGAGCTGAATGGAAGAATGGAAAAGTTTCACAGGATCCTGAGGGAGTTCTCAAAAGGTCATTAGATCCATTCTAGTTTGAGAGAAGTGTTCCTAAAGATTTCCGTTTAAAGAAACAGACCATTTAAACCAAACAAATTCAAGGAAGGAAATCCACAATGTTCCCATAGTGATTTAGTCTATTTTTACTTGTGTATAAGAAAGTTTTACTTATATGCTCATAATTCTGTTTTGAAAACTCTATTTTAATGATGTTAAACCAAATGTAGACAATGCACTTCTATCATATGACTGAATTGACACCGGATGCCTATATTTCTATTAAGTTCATGATTTTCATTGAACAATATTCTGATTGCTAGAGGGGCTGATGATCTTATTTTTTGATTCATATTTTTATAATCAGAAAATAATTCTCAGGAATTACTCTGGAAACAGACTGAAAAGAATCTCAGTCAGGCTGTCCTTGGGGACTTCTGGTTCTGGGCTATCTCTGGGCTTACATTCATTTGAAAGTTGAATATACCTCAATCATGGAAGGAAATGAATATTTGAAAACCTGTATTGTATGGCAGATATGCAGACAGTGTGGTGCTTAAGGAAGTTAGAACAGAGAATAAAGGAAATTTAACTTCAAGAAATAGAACATTGGTGTGGACCTGGTACTTGTTATTAAAATAATTCCCCCTCCATCTTCCTCACCACTATCTGTTTATAGGAGGAAACACAGGTACTGGGGAAATCCAGGTCACCAAGGAGATTTTCATGAGCCTTAATGTCTAGAGTTAAGTCATAAAAGCCCTATTCATGTTTGCCTTAATGTAGGAAATCACTCTGTAGCACAGAATAACTTAAGTAGATAATGGGATAAGAAAAAGTTTCTGTTTGCTGTTGGCTTTTTAGGGTTTCAGCTGGAATCTTGTCCAAAACAAACATTTCATCAAATGCATTAAGTTCCAGGATTAGAATCTGACTGGATATTAGAGGTTTAAATGTAAGTAGAAAGCATGTCAAGTGAAAATGTGACTATGTATAGATGAATAGAACCTGGGAAAAACTGGTAAAAGTCACTGTGGAGATGTCAACTTCTGACTTGCCCAACCCCAGGCCAATCTGGGACACTTGTGGGAGCCACTGGACTCTTGCTGGTGCATCCTGTAGGGACCTTTCTTCTTGCCTACAAGTTAAGTGGCAAGATTGGCAAGCCCATCACAGCATGTGGCAAGAGACCAGGAACACAAAAAGGACCACACACACACACACAAACACACACACACACACACACACACACACACACAACAAGGCCAGTGGGCCAGAGTTAGGTAGGCAAAAGGCAGATTTTCTCCTCACTGCAAGGTCTTTGGTGGCAGTGCTGCCCCCTTCAGCTGGCACTGTGAAGGACCTTCAGGCTTGTCATACTGTACTAGCCACAGAACACTGATACAGTAGGCTGCCAAGATGTGACTCAAGGGTTCAAGGTTTATATCATCTGCTATTAGTTCCCAAATCTCCAGAATGCTTTGGGTCAAATTAAATTAAATAATGCAATTCCGGAGCATTCTTGAGCCTGAGAAGTGGCAGTTGGGATAGCAATGTGATTCCATTTACAGGTCTTAGAAGTTTTTATAATGTAGAGTCCACTGGCACTGTAATAAATTCATACTTGATAATATTTATTAAATATTTTATGAGTACTGGGGGAAGATAAGTAAGATACATTCTCTGCTGTAAGGGGCTCTATGAGAAGGCCTTTATGATAGTTAATCTTAATTGTCAACTGGACTGGATTAAGAGACTATAGAGGAGATGATTGGATTACGGGGGTGTTACACTTAGTAGTGGCTTGGTCCAGTGATGTTCACAGCTGAATGTGCTTTTAGGAAGTGGGGACAAGTTGAGTGGTTCATTGTGAGTATGCCTGGAAGACTCTTTCACAGGGACTCATAATCCTGCTTGCCAGCTTTCATGAAGTGACTGTCTTTTCTCTACTACACCCTTCTGCTATGATGTTGCTGTCTTGGAGCCAGTTAACCATGGACTCAATTTCCTGAAACCATGAGCCAAATTAAACTTCTCCTCCTTTTAATTATGGGTGTCCTACCAATAGAAAACCTGACTAAAATAGCCTATAATTTTTATTTAAATAGAAAATGAATACTTATTTTTTTTTACCTAGTTTCTTTGGAATTTTTCTCCATTATCCAATCCAATCCAAGTAATCAGCCAGTCATTCTAATTAGGATTGCCAGACTTAGCAAATAAAAATATAGGAAGCCTGGTTAAATTTCAATGTCAGGTAAATAATGAATAATTTTTAGTGTAAATATGTCTCAACCTTCCATATTTCAAATATAAAGAGGTCTTGCCGGATTGAGAAACATATGCTTTTTCTTTTCAAATATACCTATAGATTGTGATATTTAGCAATAGCAAATAAAAACACAGGACTCCCTATCAAATTTCAATCAAGGTAAAGATCAAATAATTTTTCAGTGTAAGCATATAAAATTATTTAAAAATATTTGTTCTTTATCTGAAATTCAAATTTAACTAGGCATCTCTATTTCATCTGGCAACCTAAATCCCAATACTAAGAGTAGATTATTTCATCTTTTCTCCTCGTTAAATTCTTGGGATCCTTAATGGGCACAAGCTGTTATAAACTAAATGTTCATGTCTCTTCAAAATTCATGTGTTGAATGAATCCCCAACTCTCGATGTGAAGGTATTTGCACATGGGGCCTTTGGGAGGTTAAAGTCACAATGATGGGGCCCTTTTGAGGGGATTAATGTTCTTAAAAAAAACCCTAAAGTACTTTCAGGCTCCAGCTCCACTCTCCCTCTGTGCCCAGACAAAGGGAGATCTCATGAATACACAGCAGGAAGTTGGCCATCTGCAGCCCAAGGGAAGATCCCTTACAACACCAACCACTGTGGTGCCTTGCTTTTACATTTCTGGCCTCTAAAGTGATGAGAAAATTAACTTCTCTTGCTGAGAAGTTACCCAGTCTTGGGTATTTTGAGCTAACACACAAAGCAATTAAATGTTGTAAAAGAATTAAAAATAAATAAAACATGAACTTTTCCCCAAAGGACCTTTTTTTCTCATGGAAGATAGAGGCCTACACAATCATGCATGGTCTGCTCTACTGCCCCAATCCACTGTATCTATTCTCTCTTGTTCTGAATTTCTATATCTTCTTCATATAACTTTGGCAATTCATATGTATCTAGGAATCTGTCCATTTCTTTTGTGTTGTCTATTTTATTAGAGTACGGGTTCTCAAAGTAGGTATTGATGATCCTCTGGATTTCTGCTGGGCCTGTTGTGCCTTCACCTTTTTCATTCTTAATTGCATAGATCTGAACCTTTTCATTCCTTGTTTTGATAAGGTTGGCTAAAGGTTTATCGATTTTATTTATTCTTTCAAAAAACCAACTCTTTGATTCATTGATTTTTTGGTATCGTTCTCTTAGTCTCCATTGCACTGATTTCTGCTCTGATCTTTATAATTTCCTCTCTTGTATGAGCTTTGGGTTTGGGAGCTCTTCTTTTTCTAGGAGCTTCAGGTTCTCCATTAGGTTATTTATTTGATTTCTCTGTTTTCCTAATATGGGTATTCACTGCTATGAATTTCCCTCCTAGTACTGCTTTTATTGTGTCCCATAGATTCCTGTATGTTGTACTGGCATTTTCATTTACTTGTAGAAACTGTCTAATTTCTTCTTTAATTTCCTCTGTCACTCATTAGTTGTTCAGGAGGTGTATTAAATTTCCATATGTTTGTGGGGGTTTTGCAGTTTCTTATGCTACTGATCTCCAATTTTATTGCACTGTGGTCTGATAAAATATGGGGGTAACTTCAGTTCTTTTACATTTACTTAGACATGTCCTATGAACTATCATGTGGTCTATTTTGGAGAATGACCTGTGTGCAGCTGAAAAGAATGTCCATTCTGATTTTGTGGGGTGGAACACTCTGTAAACATCTATTAAGTCCATTTGTTCAATAGCTTGGTTCAGTTCTAGAATTTTATTGTTGATTTTTTGTCTAGATGATCTCTTTATTTGTGATAGTGAGGTATTGAAGTTCCCCTGCTACAATTGTGTTAGTGTTTATTTGGTTTTTCATGTCCATTAATATTTGTTTTGTATAGTTGGGGGCATTTGTATTTGGTGCATGTATATTTATGATTGTCATCTCTTCCTCTTGGATTATTCCCTTCACAAGGATGTAGTCACCATCTTTGTCTCTCTTAATTAGTTTTGGTTTAAAATATACTTTGTCTGCAAATAAGATTGCTACCCTTGCTTTTTTTCTGGGTTCCTGTCACATGGAGAAGTGTTTTCCATCCTTTTACTTTCAGTCTATGAATTTCTTTTTGAGTTAGGTGTGTTTCTTGTATACAGCATATTGTTTGGATTTTGCTTCTTAATCCATTCTGCCAGTCTATTTCTTTTGATTGGTGAATTGAGGCCATTAACATTGATGGTTATAATTGATAGATATTGACTCATCCTTGTCATGATGTTTTACTGTTGTTGGCTCTTTTATTTCTTATTTTTCTCCCTTTCCCTTTAGTTTCCTACCTTGTCTGGTGACTTCTCTCTTTTGGACTTCATGGAGTTGTGACCTTCATTGCTTTTTTTCTGGGATATTGTTTGGAATTGTTTGGAGTGCTGGTTTGGTGTTCATGAAATTTCTCAGGTGTTCTTTGTCATGGAAGTATCTAATTTCCCCATCAAATTTGAAAGATAATTTTGCAGGATACAACAGGCTAGGTTTGAAGCTATGTTATTTTAGGGGTTTAAATACTTCATTCCAGGCTCTCCTTGACTTGAGGGTTTGTGTTGAGAAGTCTGCTATGATTCTGATGGGCTTTTCTTTGTAGGTGATTTGTTTCTTTTCTCTTAACTGCTTGTAGGATTTTGTTCTTCTCTTGGGTTTCTGGGATCTTGACTATTATATGTCTAGGTGTAGATTTTTTTGATCGTAGCTAGTTGGAGTTCTATATGCTTCACTTTTCTGTATGTCTAGTTCTCTACCTCTCTCTGGGAAGTTTTCTACTGTTACTTCTCTGAACAGTTTTTTAATGTCAATTGTACTTTTTCCTGTTTTTCCATGGACTCCTATCAGTCTTATGTTATTCTTCTTTGCATCATCTAGCAGCTGCTGGATTGATTTCTCATGATCCCTTACTATTTTTAAGAAATCTCTTTTTGGGCCGGGGATTTAGCTCAGTGGTTTCGCCGCCTGCTGGGCAAATGCAAGGACCGGACTTCGCTCCTTGGTACCAAAAGAAAAGAAAAAAGAAATCTCTTTTCATGGTCATTAACTGCAATCTTGTCTTCTGTATCTGATATTCTATCTTCACTTCCCTTAATCTGCTATGCATGCTTTCAATGGAGTTTTTAATCTCCTGGGTATCTGTTTGAATCTGTTTCATGGATTCAATTTCCTTCTTATGCTGGGTGATCATGGTTTCCAGTTCTTTCTTATGCTGTGTATTCATAGCTTCCAGCATGTTTCTGAGCTCATCTATTTTTTTATCTGTTTCTGTTCTAGAGCCTCTAATCATGTCTTTCACTCTCCTCACCATCTCTGTAGTTACCTGGGAGATTATTTCTGCTTTGAATTTTTCTAGAGCCTCATTCATCTGTTTTGTTACTTCCTGTGCTATCAGTTCAGGATGTCCAGGTGGTCGATTATCAGACTTTTCCACCTTATTTCCCCCAGAATTTGCCTTTTGTGTGGTGGAAGTCTGAGTTTGTGCCTTGCTTAAATGTCTTCTCATTTTTGTTTCTGTCATTGTCCTTGGTTTAATTCCTGGGTTGATACTTGTAAGTTGCTTATTGTAAGTATCTTTGTTGCTTATAGTTAGAACCCTTATGGAATGATTGCTTCTCAGAGGTGTCTTCCAGATATAGCTGGTCTTTAGGTTTTGAGTGTCTAATGGCTCTGAGGCTATCTCATTTGCATTATACCAGGAAGGACCACTGACTAGATCAATAACAACACCTTAGCCCAAGTGATACAATCAGCAACAACATAGTGTCAAGTACATCTTAGAAAATGACAATTTGTGGTAGTTATTAATCTATTACCTTTAACTGTGTGAATTAAATCAAAGTTGAGGACCAACCCAACATACGTTTATAGTGAATAAACTCTTCAATATAGTAACTTTACCCTTTGGGTTGAGGAGTTAGAAGGAGTTGGGGAGGGAGGGATAGGGAGGTAGAAGAATAGGGGAAGATTACCAGTGAGGCCATGGGACACAGGTGAGAGAAGGAAAAAGAGAAAAAAAGAAAAATAAAGAAGCAATATGAATTAGGGCCATACCAAGAACACAAAGGGAGATGAAGAACAATGTGGGACAGCAAGGGAGTGGGGGGAGAAAAGAAAGAGAAGAAGAGAGAGAGAAGAGAAAAGAAAGAAAAAAGAGAAAAATAAAAATCTGAAAAGGATAGAAAAAGAAAAAAAAATAAAAATAAGAGCCAAAAAATACTAATAATAATTTTGAAAATAACAAATAAAAGATAAAAATGAAATACTCCTTCAGGGTATGTCTCTGCTGTTACAATAGACAACGTGGGCAGCAGTGTGCAGATATAAGTCAATGAGTCTCAGCAAGCCAGTTGCAGACCCGTGAAATTCAGGGAGATTTCTGGCTGCAAGTCCCAAGTTGAGCTCCCTGTCCTTCTGAAGGGTTGAACTCTTCAAGGCTCTCCTGCAGGTTCCAGGTGCCCTTCCCATGAAGATAGTCCAGGTTCTAATGGGAGGTGATGATCCCTCCAACTTACCAAGTATGGTGGTCTGATGTGGCTTTATTGCAGAGATTCTCTTCACTTTGTCAGTGGGCTTCAGTTTTCATCAAGGAGCCTGAGAGAGGTCCTTTATCTGTTGCTCACTTCTGCAGCTCAGGACAATGGCCTTTATGCCCCTCTGTGCCTCTGTAGTATGGAACCAGGTAGCCGCATAGCCAGGAAGCCAGAGACCGGGGGCGGGGGGCAGCAGGGCGGGGCAGGTGTTGCAGGCACCCTTGTGGCTAAGCTGCTCGCTGGTGGGCATGTGGAGGGATTCTCACCGTCTTGCTGGTCGCAGGTGGGCATGGCAAGTCAGATGGAACAGGGCACTAAGATGGCCAGGGACCTCTCAGCCCGCATGCTAGGCTGCTCGCCAGTGGGCATGTTGAGAGGTCCTCCTATTCTCTCTTGTTCTGATTAGGAGCTCTGCCCCAGAATGTTTCCCACATGTTTCTTTAGAACAGTAATATTTCTCATCCATGGTACCCTTCCTTCCAGATTCCACAGGGTTCTACAGTTCTCAACACTGTCTACCATTTCTAAAAAGCAATTAAACTGTTTAAACTCTTCCTTTCTGTAAAATCCATTAGTTTTCTCTTCCTACAGAATAAAATGCAAATTTCACAGCATAACATTCTAATCTAGCTTTGTTGACTACCTCTGCCTGCTTACTTACTACCCATTCTTCTTCTATTAGGCATTCTATGCTCAAGCAATACCACCATTTATGGGTTAAATTGTATCCCTCCTAAAAATATGCTGCAGTCCTAATCCCCACTTGCTACCATATTTGGAGGTAAGCTTTTCATGAGTTAAAATGAGGTCTATTAGGGTGGGCCCTAGCTCAATATGACTGATGTCCTTATAGAAAGAAACTTGGACAGACACACACACTGGGAAGATGATGTGAAAATATGGAGGAAGTGCACCATTTGAAGACCTTGGATTATAGTGAATCAGCCATAAACAAAAGAATGCAAAGATTGGTGGCAAAAGATTGGAAACAAAGAAATATTGATTCCTCTGCAAACACAGAAGGATTCCTCCGCATGTTTCAGAGGGAGCAGGATCCTCCCTGAAGACACTTAATTGTGATTGTCCAGCCTCTAGAATTATATCACAAAAACTTTTATTATATGCCCCCCCAGCTTGTTGCATTTTTGTTATGCCAGCCTTATAAAATGAGTTCATCACACTTTTTTGGAATGGGCCATATCATTTCATGTAATTTGATTTTGCTCTTGCCACTATCTTGATCTACAGTGTCCTGTTCTCTCTGTTGACTGTTACTTCAAGGCCTTCCAAAAACTCTGGGAAACCTCAGAGTGCACACCCTCTGGGCAGACTTAATTTCTGCATCATCTCTGCTTATGTAGAAATTTGATTAAACCTCTAGTATAACACTTGGTTTTAGTTACTTAACACTTTTCAAATATCTGTTTGGTATGTGAATTGTGCAGCACAATCCTGTGTGCTCAGATACTGTCATTTAATTTTCATGTAAATTCTGTATGAATCAGATTTCACTAGTTGCCTTGTTTGCAGATGGAGAAACTTTATGTAGAGGAGTCCAGTCGTGACTTGTGGAACATCACGTATCTACTATGCATCAAAGCCAAAATTCAAATACTCTGATTCCATGCTCTGCTCTCTTAACTACTCTGAAGCATTACCTTCATTTATGTGTCTTTCTCTCCTTTTTCAGGGTTTACCACCCCATTCATAGTAATGCTCAATAAAATACATGTGGAATTGAATGGTATTATACTGCATTCAGGTGCAATAACTACAATACAGGTCTTATATCTTAGGTGAAAAGATGGAGCAAGCTGCAAAGAAGAGAGATTAGTTTTACTAGAGAACTGGCAAAGGCTTTTAGTTAATATGTGATTGTAATAGTTATTACATATTTACTCTTCATGTGTTAAAGAACACTATTAAGCTGTCACTAAGATGAATAATATCATATTTCTTCTACATTTAGTATAGTCTTCCCAAACTTTTAATTGATTTCTGCTTTATTTCAGAATCCTTTCCCAATATCTCCACTGACCTAAATTTAGAAAAATCTGGAAAAATTAGTATTTCTTTCTGAGACATAAAAATTGTATGACCTTAGAACAAAAAAAGTGTTTTTCCCTAATCATGTTTATTGAAGGATTATTAAGTGCAAAGAACAGTAGTGTTCTACAGGTGGTGATTAAGAATGTGGCTGATATAATAAATACCTCAATGAAGGCTGTCATCTTTCTTTAAGGGTGTTAAGATTTACAAATATTTATTTTGATCTTTTTCAGACCATAGTATATTCATTTTTTTCATATATCTTCACAAGACATGCCATCAAGTTGCTAAAATCCAGAGACATCTTAGGGAAGAGAATAATGTGCTTAGATACTATTAAGTTTTATAGGAAAAAAGAAGTCAAATATAGAACTAAAAAAAAGGCAAACAGGAGTGTTCATTTTAACAGCAGAACACCTCAAAGCCTTAATTTGCTAATAGTCTTTTCAAATCCAAAAAATGAGAAATTACATCATTTTTCTTTTTCTTTCTTTCTTTCTTTCTTTCTTTCTTTCTTTCTTTCTTTCTTTCTTTCTTTCTTTCTTCCTTTCCTTTTTTGGTACTGGGGCTTGAACTTGGGACCTTGTGCCTGTGAAGCAGGTAGAGGAACCACTGAGCTAAATCCCCAGCCCTTTTTTTCATATATTTTGACAACAGAATTTTTTTTTCTTTATCTTCTCCACACAAAATGATCCAAGAAAAACATCTTAGGAATTGTTAGCTTAATGCTACTTTTCAGGAGGTTACAAAGAAACTCTTTTTCCTCACTGATTTACTATCAGTTTATTTGTTTTGAGCATTATTTGCCTTGGAATGACTTTCATTTACAAAGAATTTGAGATTTATCTTCTGTACAATCTTAGAAATACTGCATCAAATGGATAAACTTTAGTAGTTTTTTCCTCAGTGAAGAAGTTAAAACTAAGCATTGTTCCTCTTTGAATTTAGACCAAGAAGCATCTTTTGACATCATATTCTATTATATTCTTTTAGATGAATTAAATAAGCAAGTAGCACATTTTATTATGTTGGATATTCAGGAAAGTATTTGTATAATTACCATTAAAATGTAACTGAATTAAGCCTAAAGAAGTGAAATCACAACAATTGGAAAACAGAAAAGGAGTAGAGTTTAATCGATAGTTGCATCTTTATCCAGGTGTGTCAAGGGATGCTAAATTAAATCCCAAGTAAATATTAAGATTATCCAGTTAGCTTAATTATCAGAAATGTGTATTAAAACTAAAGTTGGGTTGATAGAACTGAAGGACTTTTGAACTGAGAACTGTTTGTTACTATTCCTAGATTGGCCTTAGATTATTCTGAGAACAGGTTCTCAGACAGAAACTACTGGGCCTAAAATTTCCATCCTTTATTCAGATTGCTACATTTTGCTGGAGATTAAATAATAACAACTTGAAATCTGGGGACAGAAAAGTGCAAGGCAAGACTAAACATGAATTGCTTGATATTCACTTATAATAATGACAGTGATGGGCTGGGGATTTAGCTCAGTGGTTTCGCTGCCTGCTGTGCAAGCCCAAGGACCCAAGTTCAATCCCTGGTACCAAAAACAAAACAAAAATAATGACAGTGAACTTACTAATTTATACACAATTCAATCCAATGCTCATTTTACCTCTTTTCTCCTCTTGGTCTCCACTTCCCTCTCCCTCTCTTTCTCCCATCTAGTCTATACTAAACTATAGCTATTTAGAAATATTGAATTAATATTTGTTATGGGAAACTAAGGTGCCGAGAAGAGAACATATTAGGCCACAATCTGTCATGGGATTTGGTAGATATTACTGTACTACTGCCAAAAGTCTCAATAAAGGATCAAGAACCCTTAGAATCTGATCAAATATTTTATTTATAACTAATAATTCAACTTGAATCTTTCAAAGTGTATTAAAATCAATTCTCAGAAAAATTTTTAAGGGGAAAAATGAATGCTTATGAAATACTTTCTATGTAAGTTATTTTATATAATCTTTATAATAACACTGTGAGGCAGATGGTATCTCCATTGTATAAACAAGAATACTAAAACTCAGAGAAATTATACAATGTGATCATATGAACATGTATACTATGTAGAAGAGCAGATTTGAACTCTGGAATCTTCTGATAAATCCTTGGTACTTTCTGATATTTATTCCATTCTACTGGCATGTTTTTCTTTCCTTCTCACCTTAGTACCTCTGGAATCTTGCTCTTTATGATCAAGATAGGAAAAAAGCTTCAGTTTGGAAGAAGTCACAAATGCATGAGATGTGTCTTTCATATCTGTATGTAGATCATCATCATTTTAAGTCTCTACTGGAAATAATAAATTAGCTTCATTTTAAGAAAATATGGAATAAACCAGAGAAGTGCAGTGGTATAGATATTAGTGTTTATCCTAAAATAGTTCAGTTAATACTTCACCCCTTATTTTCCCACCCTATTCCCAATATAGACATATGTCACTTGAACTATGAATAACTTAAGGTCTGGGTATAATAAAGAACAAGGTTTTTTTCAGTTTGTCCTCTCTTTCACTTCTTCCCTTCTTTTATCCTTCCTTCTTTTCTATTTCTCCTTCCATTCTTTCCTACCTCTTTTGTTCCTTCCTTCCTTTCCTTTTCTTTTTTATATTTTGTAGATTTTTCTAGATGCCTCTCTGTATCCATTCTCCATGTTCAACTTTTAGAAATTTCCTTTTGGTTGTAATGCTAGGATTGATGTCATCTATTGTCCTGGGTGATAGGACTAATCATCAAACCATGTTGACCTTACATGTGAAACCTCATATATTTGGGGAAAGGAATTATATAGCACCTGGGTTGCAAGATCTGTAGGACCCAAACGCAAGTCCATTCTTCAGGGATGTTTTGCTTAGGTGATCTGTAGGGGAGCAATACTGTGTTGTCTTGTTAGAACGGAGGGATTGGATTTAGATCATACTTCTTCCACTAATACTGTCTTTCTATATTAGGTTACAGTGGAAAGCAGAAGGATAGAATAAAAAATGAGACTTGGTTGTGGGAAGATTTGAAGCTAGAGGCCAACTTCATCTAAAGCTGACAATACTTATAGATCCAGGATAGCAAGACCTGTCTCATTCTACCTAGAGCAGTGTTAGTACTGTGAGAGTTGGAGCAGAGAGAGTAAGAACAAGATCAAACAGCCATGCATCCTGTATTGATCATCCATTTATTCTTTCAGGGTATTTGATAAACTTCAATATATACCACACACTAGATACACAAAGATAAATAAGACCATGACTTTAAGATGTTCACTCTTTAGTACAGGAAATGGATACATAACAATAAGGCATAAATGCAGAATGATAGGTTTTAAAATAGAAGTAAGAGGAAATAATCCATCTAGTGTCAGAAAAGGTTTGATGGAGCAGAAAGTGCATGAACTGAGGGTACGAAAATCATGTGTTTCTGGAAGAACAGGGACCAAATCTGGGACTCCTGAGCCCCAGTCTAAGATAAAAATGAATCAAGCCAACTTGTGAAGAGCCCAAATCAACTGATACAAAAGAATACTCAGAGGAATAAAGTTGGAAATGAAATAAAGAATTTGTGAAAAGAAAAGCCCACACTCCAAGGACTAAAATACCAGCACAGACATATCACTGGGAAATGAAGAAGCAAGAAACTAGGTTAAATCTGAAAGAAGGAGTTTGAATTAAAATGTTGTTCTCCAAAATTAATTTGAGCAAGAACACTGACACATGGCTATGGCAGCAGACCATAAGATCAGAAATGGACAGGTAGAGAACAAGACCTAGAAAACTGTTCTAATGATATACTAACATATTCTTCTGGTGGCCATTCTTTGTGGATCCATGGTGTTCTGGGGTTTTCAAATGAGTTGTTTATAAAAGACACACATTCCACCAACACTTTATAGGAATTTTCTAACAGGAAAGGGGGAATTTTAATTACCATTCCACTGATTTAAACTAAGGGCTTGCTTTGTGCTGATCACTATATTAAGTATGGTTCTTTTAACCTTTCCCAAATTATTTATTTATATACCTTCTATTTTAGAAAGAAATGACTACTAGTAAAGATAAATAAATATAAAATGGCATTAATTAAAATATTTTCTTACCACTAACATTAAGTCTTTCAAATCCCCCTTTGTATACTGGATGAATTGTATACTTTTCTCTTAATTTTGGTTATTAAAATTTAATCTAGACTAGTTGGAACTTTACTCTCCAAATTCCAACTCAGATCTAGGTTTAGTTTTCCGGTCTCCAATTTAAAGCTCTTCTGGACAAGTTAGATATCAAGTTACAAAGACTCAAAGTGGAGGAAAGGCAGGTGGTCATGCTCCAGCACACTCCTTTTCTGTCCTTCACATTTCTGTTCCTATCTCCTCTTGGGCAGGAGACTCAGGGAGGCGGAGGCAAAGATTACCTTTCCTGTAGTTTCATCTAAAAGGTCCACAGAGGGAAATGGTCCAAGCTTCTGGTTGTCTCTTGTTCTACCTGCTCCTGGAGGCCTCTGCAGACACTGTGTCCTAGACAGATGAATGTCATGTCCTTGGGGCCAAGTCCTATCCAGTCCAGTCCCTGTTATCCCAGAACCCTCAGAGAGGCTCCAGATCTATGTGCAGTCCACCTGCTCAGCACTCCTTTGCTGGCCTTGCTGTTCTTGTCCCTTTGCTAGCCCTTGCCACCCTCACCTGGAACCATATGAGCAGTGAGGTTTCTTCTATCCTAGGCAACGATCCTTCCCTAGACACCCTGTCTCAAACTGTACCCATGGTGACTGAGTGATGACACAGATTGCCAGCACATATGAAGGACGAACTGACTACTTACATGTCCTGGAAGGATGGGATGCTGTCCCAAACAGGGTCACATGGAGAAGTACCAGATTTTGGTCAGAAGGTAGAGTCGAGAATCACAGAAAACCAAAGCAGAATTTGTATAGTGGTTTTCATGACAGAAATAAGGGCAGGGCAGGCCACTTAGTATGGTCTAGTTTGAAACAAGCTAGTGGGCTCTGGGATACAGAGGTGATCTCTGGTTGCCAGAGTTGATTTAGGACAGGGGAAATACTGACTTGTGTCTGAGAATTAGATCTAAATGACTGGAGGATAAGAGCTCCCATGTTCAGCTTGCGTATGAAAGGCACTCACTCAGCCACGCTCTTTGCCATCTTTGAGAATGAGTTGCCCCTGGGAGAGGCAATCTCTCCTGGAACAACAAGGCTTTTAAGATATAAAAAAAATCATGGGCTATAGAAAATTTAAAACATGAAGCCAAGCATGGTGGCATATGCCTGTAATCTCAGCACTCTGGGAGGCTGAGGCAGAAGGATTGCAAGTTTCAGCCCAGGCTGGGTAACTTAGTGACTGAGTGAGACTGGGTCTCAAAAAAAAAAAAAAAAAAAAAAAGATGAACTGCAGATGTAGCTCAGTGTGAAGGCCCTGGGTTCAATCCTGAATACCTAAAAAGTGTAAAACATGATTAGTATATACCCTCTTGTGTTCTGCCTCTGCCCTTCTAGCCAGCCAGGTACATTTCCAAAACTTCCATCATTCCTCTAGCAAGAAGCAACACTGAGGAGAGTGTGTAGCTTGCAGGCTCTGTGTCCTAGGAAGTTCACAGAATATCTAGGAATAGAGAGGTCTCTTCCTCTTTCTGAAATCACCCCCGATCTTTCTGAGTGATTGAAAGATGTGTTCTACCCCTTACTCCTCAGGAGGAACAATGGGAACTCATTATCTAATGTTACAGACCTACCTCCAAATTTATGCATTGTAACCCTAATCCCAGCATGAGTATAGTTGGAGACAGGGCCTATGAAGATGTGATAAAAGTTAAATGATGTCATAAGGTGGGCAGATATGATAGAATTAAAGCCCTTTTAAGAAGGGACACCCACATATGTACAGATGAAAGGCCATGCCAGGACACAGTGAGAAGGCAGCTGCTTATTAGACAAAAATAAAAGAGGCCCCAGTATGAAATCTGCCATGCCCACACGGACTTCTCAGTCTCCAGAAGTAACAAAAATACATTTCTGTTGTTTAAGTCACCCAGTTGCTGGCATTGTGTTATGGCAGCTCTAGCAGCCTACCCAAGAACCCCTAATTCCCACAGGCCAATGATGACTGTCATAAATTCCTCTTCTCTGTTCTGTCCTGTCTTTTGCAGTGGCAGTGGCAGTAGGACTACATCTTCATAGATTCCGGGAAATGCTGCTCCAGTGGGTGGTAGTTAACCTGTGGCTCCACCTTAGGCTTTCACTACCACTTCAGGAAGGTTTCTGCTTGACACTCTGTGTGCCTCCTCTCCACCCTCATCCTCGGGGGAAAGGGGAACATAACTTGGCTTGCTTTACATGGGGTATTTTTTCCAGCATATGTACACATTCTCTCCCTACTGTTGTAAATCTTCAGAGTAGATATGCCAAGGAACCTTGTGTGGTGCTTGCTGGGAGGAAGAAAAAAATGTGCTTTGCTGCTTCATTGGTTTGGGAAGTAGCAGATTGGGTCAGTGACTCAGCCTGAGGCTGCGTTTTCACCTGCTGATATCACCTGGGAGAATTCTGCCTTCATAACCAAGCAACACTGAAAACTCAATAACTCCTTTCAGAAGGAAAGGTCATTAGTCACATGGAATTTGCTCACAACCAAATTCTAACTTGCCCAATAAACCAGAATGTTTACTACATGAAACACCATTTGAAGAAATGGAAGCTTCATTTTCTAATGTTTTAATCCTGCTGTCTGGTTTCCCATTTCTTTTACAGGCAAACACTGCCGGGAAGCTGCAGTTGCTGTGGAGTGGTACGAGGGGCCTCCACAGGCCACAGATTCTCCAATCAAGAACAGGTGCGGTCACACCCCCTCTGCAAACAAAGATATTTTGTTTGAATGGGCACAACATAGAAGAATGGGATGTATTAATAGCTAAATAGTGTCTTTATTAACAGTAGAACAGCTGGCAGTTCTATATGACAGCCTCATTCCAATCCATTTTATCCAATTGCAGAACTATAAGCATGCTCCACCAGGGAACTAAGGGGACCACACTGGAGCAATCAGCCATTCAACAGCGCTCTAATTGCTTCGCAGTTGGAAGTGGTTCTCCTCAGCCACTGTTATTCTTTTAGGGGGAATTGTTGATGCACTAGCCTATCTAGAATCAAGTGCTGCTGATGCAGATAAGCTGCTTGAAGACACTTGCTTTGTTTTACAAAGCCTTGTGAGCAGTCCTCCATGGGGTGCTCTCTGGTCTTGGCTGATCATAAATCCCTGGTGCTGGGTGCCAGGAGGGAAGTGGATGCAGGGAGTCTCAGCATCTCTGTCATCTAGCAAAGTGGTTACCCTAAAGAGGGAAAAATAAACTCCCAGCTCATAAAGATCCTGTTAGACCCTGCTTGAAAACCTTTCTTCAAGGCATCCTACTGAGACAAAGAATAGACTTGTGAGTCAGTGCAGATGTCTCAATGCCTGTGACTGTGCTCCAAGTCTCTGAGCAGTGGGTGGGGAAGCTGTCCGGGAAGGGACCCATGTCAGGGCATAGTCAGGTTACACAGGTAAGAAGAGGAAAGAAGGGAGGCAGTTGGAGGGCGGGTACAAGTACAGCCAAAGAAACAAATTAAAAACAAAGCCTGGAATATCGAGCAGATGGAGAAACAAAGAGTATCCCCTCACTGTATTTATCAAAGAAGGATCTGGCTAACCATGATTAAAATCATTTGCAATGTCAAATAAAGGAGGCCAGATTACTCTCTTATTCTTTTTCAAACAGCTGTTTAATTTTCTTTGTTGTGTTTGTTTTATTTGCAGTTTATCCGGTCTAAGAAAATACTCTTTGCAGAGCATTGTGTCTCTGCCTTTTTACAGAGTAATTCCTATTTGGTGAGTTTTCAAAGTATCCTTTGGGGAGAATATTAAAAAGCTCTTGGCTGTATTTAGCCCAGACAAATAAAGGCAGATATGAAATTATAAAATCTTCCTGATATGCAGGACTTTCTTTGTTCTCTCTGATCATGTGAGGATTAAATGACTCAGAGGAATAAGAATTATTGTTTAGGATTTGCCAATCAGGCTACTGATCCATCCATAGTTCACCTATTGTTGAGATTTATTTTGTCCTTGTTAGCATGTAGCTCTAGGTAATAAAATTATAGGTTACTCTCATTTATCTACCCCTTTTTTGTTAAATTGACCCCAAATGGCTTTCAGACAATATTTTTTCCATCCCTACTGATGGCACTTTCTGAATAAAGAAGCACATCTTTGGTCACGACAATAGATTCACATGAAATGGAAATCATTGTTGAAAATAAAATAGACCCTAGAGAGCTCAGGACAGTGAAAATCACCCATTCACAAAGAAAGTCACTAAAGCTTTAATAAAAAGCAACAAAGACACAGGAGGCCAAGTTACAGACTCCAAAAGGAGGTAAAAGGTCGAGTCTTTTATAGGAACTCTTTTATGTTGCTTCCATGATGGGTTAAGTTTTCAGAGCAGCATAAATTCCCCACAAGAATCCTTAAATTCTCAGCTCTCCTGCCAAGAAAGTGAAGATGCATATGCATCTGTTTGGAAATCTCCCAAATGCATGTGCAAAATGGGCCAGCAGACCTCACTGCCAAGCATTCAGTGGAGCCCGTTACAGTCTCATGCAGAGGGCTTCATTTTTAGGCTGAAAGCACCTGCAGACAATGCTGGGAAAGGAGGGGGAGGAGGGTATTTCTGGCCACAGGATGCCAGGGTGTGCTTAGAGCCAGGGTGTTCTCTGGGGGGAAAAAGCAAATGGGCAGATTCCTCCCTACTCCAAGTGGATATTTAGAAACATTCCTGAACACATCTGTTTTTTTAAATTAACATTATCCTCATGTAGGAATGAGTTACTCTCCTCCCACTAACTCAACATTGTTTTCTTGCTGTCTGAATTTATAATCAAGGGAAAGATAGCATCTCCGGTAGCTAAGATTCAGGGTTTCTTGATTGGTTAAACTAGTATCTTCCAGTTCAGAGAATATATGTAACAGCTGCAGGAAAATCCAGTGTCTTCCTCTGCTCAGACAAGTATGCTTAAAGAAGCATCTGACTTCTGCACCTTTCTTGAATCTCATACTCTGTGATCTTGAGCAAATGATTTCTGGTGCTTAGTAGTTGTCTTTTATTGTTGTTTGTTTGTGTGTTTTAATAAAGCTGTGAATTCCCTGAAGATTAAAGCTGTGTCTTTGTTCTCCCTAGGACCTAGCACAATGTCCTAAATATAAATACTGTGAAATCCAGGGGGCTATCATATCAGCCACATGTCTCATCTGGGTAATAGAACACTCATCATGGTGTTTATCATATAAGAGTAGGAAGAGTGCATTTTTAACGTCTGTTTAATGCTTTTAATGTCTTGAATAATACGATAGTATTATAAGATAGGGCATTTATTTTTGTGTCTATCTACATACAGAAGTACTAGTGACTTACAGGACCTACCTCTAGTGAATGGTGCTAGAAACCTCCCTGCTAAGGGAAAGTCTTCCCTTCATCAGGGCACTAATTAATTTTTAATAGAAGCAAGAGTTCAAAGGGAGGCATTAAATAAAATTGCATTCCCAATGGGAGTAACATAAGCCATGTGTCTCGTCAGGATTTCCCGAAAGAAAACTGTATTTGTTGTCTTTTTGATGTCTGTTCTTTCTTTCATGTCAGTCCACTTATGTGTCCATCCAAGTTTTAGATCTGTTCTTCACGGAGACTTGGTGTTCTCATCCAGTCTCGCATTAAAGTACTTTCTGTGTAGCTGTGTGTCATAGTTTCTTTATCTATAAATCTGAGACACTGGACCCAGTTTCTTCTTTCGCACAAGGCATAATAACTGCATAAAGGTGATATATCCCGGCCAGGTGGAGTGGCACATGCCTGTAATCTCAGTCCTCTGGAGGCCAAAGCAGGAGGATCACAAACTGGAGCCTAGCATGGGCAACTTAATGATTTAGTGTCTAAAAAAATAAAAAGAAAGATAAAGGGCTAAGGATGTCGCTCAGTGGAAAGGCCCTGGGTTGAATCCCCAATACTGTGGATGAAAGATATATTTTCTACCTTGGAGGCTATTCCAACTTTCTATGATGATCACATGGTATTCTTGCTGATCCTGGCATAGCCATTTCCTATTTTTGCTTCCAGTAGTTTAGGTATGGAAAGCACTGTCGGGGAAGGGTGATGGCCTTCCCTGTTGGCCAGATTTGCCCGAGAGCTGCTGACTATGTGTAGTGAGGATGGGCTCCTCCATTCTTTGTGGCACAAAGCAGAGCCTTCTGCCCACAGGCTGGTTGCTCACTCAGAGGTCCTGTTCCTACTGTGGAGAAGAAAAGGGACAAGTTTCCTAAGTACATGGAATATATCAGGGCTGTTTATTTCTCCATGAGTGCCTTTGGGATTCTTGTAAGTTCTCTCTGGTGATTTGATCTGGTCTTTAATACGTGGACTCTGGTGTCTCTGATTCTGACAAGAACTGTCTGCTTCCTTTAAGTGACTCTCGGGTTGGTGTTAACATTGCCTAGTGTGAAACATTCAGGATCACCTCAGAGGCCACTGAGGCAGCGTCACACTGTTACCAGATTTACCTGGATTCTGAAAGCTGATCTTTTTCAAAATAATCAATGAATTGACTTCCATCAATGGAGTACCAAATCCTCACTGAAACAATAATACATTTATTGACCTGGAAAGATGATCATGACATAATAACATGTTTAAAATTATTCTACTTATTTAAAGTTAGAAATATCGATCTCCATATATATTTGCATGAGTAGACAGATGTCTGCAAGGTTGTTCATAAATTAACTGTAGTCAACTCTGGGAAGTAGAATTTGATGAAACATATTTTTCCTAATGATTATATACATAATTTTAAATTTTCTGGCAATGAGAAAGGCTCATTTTTAGTAACAGAACAAAATAAAGCTAATTTCATCACAAAAAACAAAGATGTCTTTTACTGGATTTTCATTGAGCAGCTTTGTAATCCCATCCTCTTTAGGAGTGTCAGAAAGTATTTACAAAATGTGTATTATTTGTGACTGAGGCAGTTTTTGACACCAGGCACAATCATTTAGATAACTCCTTAACCCCATCCTTCTTTTATTTAGAAAAATTAAACAGGAACATACAAGACATACTGACAACCACTCATATCTAACAAACGTGAGTAGTCAATGTTTCCCTAATGTCTATTGATTATGCTATTTTAAAGTCTGTGAACATATCAATCACAACCAATTTACATGAACAGAATCTCAATGTGAAACACTGAGTTGCTCAGATATAACTGGCATGGGATCTAAGAATTTCAAAGGTAGACAAGATCTGCAGGATCATTTAATTCAACTGTCCACCTCATATATGGTTCCCTTCATGCATGTAGCTCTTATATCTAGTGAGAAGTGAATAAGTTTCCAATCATTTACAGTATGCCAGAGCTCTCAGAAGAGAACAGGTCTTTTAATCTCCTTGAGACTATGTTGAGAAAGCAGTTCATGGCCTTTACCTATGTTCTTAGGTTTGCTCTCTCTCATAGCTATAGAATCAGGGATATTGGTGGGATGGAGTAGAACGTAGCAGAGAAGGGGCTCTTCAAAGAGCATCCTTTCAGTGAGAATGATGATGTGGCTATTTGATAAATAATAAGTATAACTGTATTTGTTGGTGATTAGTAATACTTAAATAAAGTTAGAATTAGAAACGAATGAAAACCAGACAAGAAAGGAATAGGAGTGTTTATGGAATAAGGAAAGACATACAGAGTATGCATCTAGGCTGGATCTAGAAGTCATAGTGACAAAGTAGAAGACAGCATAGAGTAAAGGCAACATTCATGTACAAGAGAGATTCTCTTAGGACATTCAAAAGGCCAACACAGCAAAGCTTAAACAGTAGCACATATTTTTTTTGACCAAGAAAGTCCAGGGTCCATGAAACTGGAACCACAAATTCATATAGCATTTTCATATACTACTTGGACAGCAATATCTTGTTTGTTATGTCCAGAGATGTAATAGCCTAAAAGGAGTAGGGATCTTATCCTGGGTTCTCTAAATGGTTTAGGGATATAATTCAGGACCTATGAACTTACATGGGGAAAACAACTATTTTTACTAATCTCTGTTTTCTTCAATTATGCATGTGGACAAAACTATCCACAAATTTCATTAGTGACAATGTGACATTTGTAGATAGTTTTGTGTTATTCTAAACTTTTCACAGAAATGTTTATGCCCATATGTTAACTCCAGATTAGGACAGATATTAAACTCATTGTTTATCCTGTTATTTAATGGGTTGAGAAGTATGCACACATGTTACTATATCACAAATGTATTTGTTTAAACAGCTTGATAAGCATATCTTAATACAATTGATTACTTTGTGAATTTTGTTTTCTGTATGTAAACACATCATCTTGTGAAGGGGTCTAGAGTCTTTAGCAGCTAAGACCTACAACTCAGAAAAAGTACATTAACTATAAGCAAAAAACACTTGCTCTGAAAGTGAATGAGCCCAACCCAGCTGAGGCTACACTTATAGCTGCCCTGCACCTCTTCCCTGAAGTGACTGGCACTGCACCCCACAGGCAGCTGGCACCCTGGACCTGCAAACAGTGCTGGCTTGTAGAATGGGAGGAGGAATGTTCTTCCTATCAAAGGGGGCTTCTGACCTAGATGTATTAATAAGTTTGGTGGGCCACAATTTAATAAGATCCCCTTGAAAATTAAAACATGTAAATATATTTAATAATTTCACAAATATAAAGTATTATAATTGTGTTTAAAAAGGAAATAGATGTATATGGATGACATTTATGATGCCTGCTCTTGTTTGTGAATTATTTGTGCTCACAAGCTGACAAATATCAGTTGTGAGTGCTCATGTTCTGACTGTTTTCACCCTTTTAGTAGATGTAATGATCTCATCCCTAGTTGAAATCAGGAAAGCTTAAGCAAGAAGATGCATATACCCATTTGCTTTGAGCAATTGTATTTTGCCCACATTGTCTATACCATTTTGTGGATGTAGCACTCTTACGACAATATTATCCAAATGGACAGAGGGCAATGAAGTGAAAAAAATCTAGGGAAGCTCCAAAGCTATGGTCCGTGTGTCTCCAACAAAGGACACACCTACCCAACGCTGCCTCTTTCATCTATCTACACCACAGAACATATAGCAGATGGATCTGCCACGTCAGGCCCACAGCTGCCTGTTCCTGGCACAAGAACAATGTTTGAATTCTGTACAGAAATTTTGTAAGATATGTTTCTTGTTGCCTTTTTATGAATTTTATTTGGTAAACTTTTTTACACTATAAAGAGTCTGGAGGCCATATTGAGAAAATGTTGGCAAAGGAAAGCTGTTTGTTAGACAGCCAGGTTTATTTAAAGAGGATCAATCACATATAATTCTGGAAAAGAGGCAGCCCACTGGCACTCATTGTGCATCCCAATAAATACAGAGCTTGAACTGTAGCCACCATGTACTATATTTCCATTTCCGCTCTCTTAAAATTAGATGCTTTACCAACTTTCAGAGCCAGAACAGAAGAGGTCCTGAGCACTTACTCTCTGAGTGTATCTGACACGTATCACTACAAACTCAGGGGGAATAAAGTAAAAAACATTCAGAATTTTTTAGCTCATAAAAGTATAATGCTGCCTAATTTCATAGAAATGGTGCCAGGTCATATCTAAGGCTACTTTTATCATCTTTATTATAGGAACAGCCTATATAAAGTCAGGGAACAGTGTCAATGGCCACTCTACTCCTTCTCACTGCCCCCAGGAGGCTTTAGTCTTGCAGGTGGGGTACATGTGTGTCTGTATAGATGTGACCAGATTCTAGGTGCATTTCAGGGGACTTTTCCAAGATAACTCATTAGGTCAGAATAAATCTAGGTGTAGGACACCTAAATCTAGGTGTAGGCCTCTCTAAACCAAACCACATGTAAATTCAGCAGGATCACTAACGTATTTAACGTATTCAACTGGCAACTTCCTTTCAAGCAGAGATGCAAGCACTGCATGGGTTTTGAAACGTTTTTTTTGTTGTTTTTAAAGAAAAGTCATACTTTCCCTCTGGAAATCCTGTCATTTCCTCCTGGATCCGTTAATCTTAAATTTTGTATCTGCAATAAATGTAGGGCGGTTTCCACTATGTTGTTGAAAGGTCCCAGGGATTGCTATATCATCAGAGAAAAGGGTACAGGGCCATTCAGGAGGCTCAGTAATGTGTGGGGCACCTGCAGCTGGCAGCCAGCTCTCACTCCAGGCTGTGCACAGGAGCCTTCCTCTGATGCTATCCTGTGACCAGGGTCAGAGAGCCAGCAGTTGCGTGCAGAAGCAGATTCTGCTCACTCACATTTGGTGGATAAAGCAAAAGAACCTGCAGTGAGATCCATATTAATGGCTGTAACCAGCTTTCTCTTTCATGATCTTCTTCCTTTTCATTTTGTTTGAGATTGAATTTGAAAGTGAACTTTGTTCCACACTGTAGCCTATGGCAGTGGGCAAATGAGATGAAGCTGCGCTCATGCATATGGCACACACAGAAAGTAGGTGTATGAAAAATGGAAATGACAAGGGTGGCTGCCTTTTTTACAGGAGCTGAACTTCCACTGGAGTTTCAGAGGGAGATGCCTAGTGGGGAATGCACTGGAGTTTTAGTAACCTTAACTGGCTTTCCTGGAGAGAAATGAAAGCCTGCTTCAAAATACTCAAGCAGGGATGTAGCTCAGGGGCACTGTGCCTGCCTGACAAGTGCAAGGTCCTGAGTTTGATCCCTGGTACTGCAAAAATACTCAAGCATATATGAAAAGCAAGAAAATACCCATGTCAGCAAGCACAACTCAAACCCTCACTTCACCCTTATGTAGTGGAAGAGATACTTCATTAGGGATAGGGATCAAGAAGTTTACAAACTAAGTATCAAAAAGAAAAACCAGAATGGCCAGTGATGATCACCTGAACAATACAGTACCATCTTTAAAGGACAGAAGCCCCTCATCACACCACAGCCACTCTCCCTTTGCTGTGTTGCTCAGATTCGCCAGTGAGGCAGCTTTGGAAAAGGAATGGAGCTATTTAATTCACAATGAAATCCACTATAAAATATTTCTGCTACTTCATTTGGAAATTTTTTTTCTCAATCTGTGGTCTGTCTTCTCTTTCTCTTGTCTGTGTCATTAACCTAGCAGAAGATACTAGTTTTAATAAATTTCAACTTATCAATGATTATTTTCATGATCTGGGCTTTGGTATAATGTCATCACCATGACCAAGGCCATCTAGATTTTCTTGTAACTTACTTTCTAAATGTTTTATAGACTTGCATTTTATGCCGAGGCATGTAAACCATTTAAAATTCATTTTTATGAAGGACATAAAGTCCATGACAAATTATTATTATTATCATTATTATTATTAATGTGAATGCCCAGCAATATTTGTTGAAAGGCTGTTTTTGGTCTATTGTAATGCTTTGATCTTTGTAAAGATCAACTGACTATTGTCCACTCTGCATTGCTGTAACAGAATGCCACAGGCTGGGAGATTTATAATGAAGCCTCAGAGCTCTGAAGGCTGGGAACTCCAGAATCAAGGTTCTCACATCTAGTAAGGGCCTTTAGCATAGTGTATTTTGTGTTTCTGTAATAAAATACCTGACATTAGGTGCTTTGTAAGGAAAAGAGTGTTATTTAAGTCATAATTTTGGCGTCTGACAGTCCAAGATTGGGTATACTCATCTGGTTGGCCTCTGGTAAGGGCCTTCAGGCTGCACCATGATGTGGTAAATGACATCACCTGACAGGAGAGAGAGGGAGGGAGAGAGAGAGAGAGAGAGAGAGAGAGATCATATGATATGATAGAATGTGAGAGGCTGCAGAGAGTACAGACTCCCTCTTTTTAAATGATTCTCTCACAGGAACTAATCTACTTCTGTGGGACCTAGCCCATTCTGTGGGACTGGCACTAACCTTTATGAGGGTAGTTGTAACATGATAACCTCCCATGGTCATCCCTCCTAAAGGTGCTACCATCTTTTGATATTGCTTCGTTGGGACCAAGGCTGAACATGAGTTTTTGTGGGGACACTCTATATCCAAACCATAGCCACGTTCTTGCTGCAACATTTCTTGGTTGAATGGCAAAGGAAGATGGAGGGAGGGAGGGAGAGGGAGAGGGAGAGAGGGAGAGAGGGAGAGAGAGAGAGAGAGGGAGGGAGAGAGAGAGAGATAGAGAGAGAGGCCAACTCATCTTTTTATGAGGAAGCCATTCCTACTTAGGATAACAAACCCACTAGTGTGACAATGGCACTAAGCCATTCATAAATGAGGAGCCGACATGGTTTAATCACCTCTCATTAGGCCCTCTCTCCCATCACTGTTGCACTGGGGATTGAGTCTCCAATAAGTGAGCTCTAGCAACTGTATTCATGTGAGCCATTTTCTGAGTTTTCTGTTCTGTTCCATTGATTTAAATGACCTTTCTTTTACCAAAGCCACGCTGTCTTGATTATCGCAGCTTTATGGTAAGACTTGAAGTTGAGCAGGGTCAGTCCTCTCACTTGTTCTTCTCTCTCAGGATTCTCTCTCAGGTTATCCTGGGCCTTTTGGCTCTTCATGTAACCTGTAGAGCTAATTTGTTGATCTCTATAAAATAATTCTTTCACAGCATTTCTGCTACTTCTTTAACTGAGACACTCTCACAGTAACTTGCATAAAGAATTTTAAAAATTTGAATGACCAGCCTTCTCTACAAGGATGCCATCTTAATTAGTCTAAGATGGGTGGTCTCATCATTACAGATTAAAGCTTCCCACAGGTGAATCTAATACACCAAACTAGTATGTCTATATATCAAACTTTGTAACAAACCATTGTACCTGTTTTCATCACTGTCTTAACAACCACAATGCCAATGTATTTCCTTACCATTTATTTGAAAAGGCATGGCTCAGTCCAGTGTTATCTGGGAAGGTGACTTCTGCCTCAGCCTACATGGCTGCAATTTTCTAGATTTTCCCATTTCCTGTGGGCTTCCCTCTGCAGTGAGAAGACTGGCCTAAGAAATATTTTTAGACAAGGAATGTTTTCCTTCTGATGCCATTCATACCCTGCCCCTTTGCTTTTAACAAGTATTTGTAAGAAAAATTCTTTTTTTAAAAATACTGTATATCCTTTTATTGGTACATTTTTGGTATATAGGATAATGACATTCATCACTGGAGATATGCACCTTTACATACTCTCTTGGTTCTTATTTTTCCCCCTTCCCCTGCCCTCCCTTCAACCCCTCCATCCCTCCCTATTTACAAAGACTTTGTTTCCATTTTTCCATTTTCTCATATTAATCCCATTCCCTTCATTCCTTTCCCCTACCGCTTCCCCTTTGCCCCTTTTCTTTCTATTTCACATTACCTATTATACATTTTAGCCCTTATTTACACTTTCAGTTTCTCACACTAGAGAAGCTATTCAGTATTTACATACATGTGTGCCCTATTTACTTCACTTGAGTATCACCTCAATGTGCATCCATTTAGCAATAAATGTCTCTAATTTCTCATTTTTTATGGCTGAGTAGTACTCTATTTTATAAAAAACCCACATTTTCTTTATCCAGTCTCCAGTTGATGGGCATTTGGGCTGTTTCCAAGTTTTAGCTATCACAAACTGTGCTGCTATGAACATGGGTGCACATATATCACTGTGGTATGATTCTTTTAATTCTTTGGGGAAGATACCCAGAAGGGGAATAGCTAGGTCAAATAGGACTTCTAGTCCTCGTTCTTTGAGGTATCTCCATGCTGATTTCCACAGTGGTTGCACCAGTCTACACTCCCACCAGCAGTGGAGCAGGGTTCCTCTTTCCCTACAGCCCCGCCAGCATTTGTTATTGGTTGATTTCTTGATAACAGCCATTCCTTCTGAGGTGAGGTGGAATCTCAGCGTTGTTTTCATTTGCATCTCTCATGACCAGTGATGTTGAGCATTATTTTCATATGTTTATTTGCCATTTCTACCTCTTTGTGTGAGAAATGTCCATTCATTTCAGATGTCCATTTTTGGACTGGGTCTTTAAATTTGGGAGGTCTGATTTTTTAAAATTCTTAAAATTCTTTAAAATTTTTAAAATTCTTTATAGATTCTAGATAATAGACCTTTGTCTCCACCACTGGTGAAAATTTTTTCCCACATTGTGGATTGTCTTTTCACACTGCTGGTGGTTTTTCTTCCTATGCAGAAGCTTTTTAGTAAGAAGAGATCCCACTTATTGATTGTGCTAGTTCACGGGCAACTGAGGTTTTGTTCATAAAATCTTTTCCTACACCATTGTCTACAAGGGTTCTACCTAAGCTCTGTTCCAGCTGGTTCAGCATTTCTGTTTTAATATTTAGATCTTTAATCCATTTTGATTTTAGTTTAGCGCATGGTGAGAAATATAGGCCTAATTGTAGTCTTTGACAAGTTGAAACCCAATATCTCTAGCACCATTTATTAAAGAGGCTATCTCTCCCCCAGTGAGGGTGTTTGGCTCCTTCATCAAAGATGAGGTGGCTGAGTGTGTCTGGCATTGTTTCTGCATCTTCTAATCTGTTCCACTGGTCTCAAGTCTGTTTCTTTGCCAGTACCATGCTGTTTTATCACAGTAGCTTTGTAGTATAGTTTCAAGTTGGGGATTGTGATACCCCCTGCCATGTCACTGTTACCTAGAATTGCTTTTGTTATTCTGGGTCTCTTGTTGTTCCAAATGAATTTTTGGATTGTTTTCTCAAGGTCCATGAAGTATGCTGCTGGGATTTCAATTGGGATTGCATTAAATCTATATAGCAGTTTTGGAAGTATGGCCATTTTCACTATGTTGATCCTTCCTACCCCAGGAGCAAGGGATGTATTTCCATTTTTCTGATGCCATCTTCAATCTCTCTTTTCAGAGTGTTATAGTTTTCAGAGAAAAGGTCTTTGATTTCTTTTGTTAGGTTGATTCCTAGGTATTTCAGTTTTTTGGATACTATTGTGAAAGGAATTGTTTGCCCTATTCCTCTCTTGGTGAGTGTTGTTTGTGTAAAGGAAAGCTATTGATTTTTGTGTGTTGACCTTGTATCCAGCTACTTTACTAAATTTGGATATTAAGTCTAGAAGACTTTTGGTGGAGTTCTTGGGGTCTTCTACATAGAGTATCATGTCATCTGCAAATAATGACAATTTGACTTCTTCTTTTCCTATTTTTATTCCTTTTATTTCTTTCTCTTGTCTAATTGACATGGCTAATGTTTCCAAAACTATATTGAACATGAGTGGTGATAGTGGACATCCTTGTCTTGTTCCTCCTTTTAGTGTGAACGTTTTCAAGTTTTGACCATTTAGTATGATATTGGCTGTTGCCTTTTTATAGATGCCTTTTATCAGATTGAGGTAGAGACCATCTATTCCAATTTTTTGTAGGGTTTTTATCATAAATCCATGTTGGATTTTGTCAAATGCTTTTTGTGGATCTATTGAGATGATCATATGGTTTTTGTCCTTGGTTGTATTGATATAGTGTATTACATTGATTGATTTGCATATGTTGAACCATCCCTGCAATCCTGGGAAGAATCTCACTTGGTTAAGGTGTACGATCTTCTTGATGATCTTAAGAAAATTTCTTTTATAAAAATTTCAACTACAATCTTATTTTTAGCATTTGAATATTTACTAGATATAAATACTGATTTCACACTTCATCCAAGACCCTTGCTTGTATACACATTTTCTCTATTCCCAACTGTACCAACACTTTTTCCCCCTTTCTGCTTGTATTATCTTTTCTGCTGCTGGGGCAAAATGTCTATCATCCATAATTTAAAGGAGGAAAAGTTAGTTTTGGCTTACAGTTTCAGAGGTTTCAGTCCATGGCCAGCTGGTTCCAAGGAAGAAATACGGAGGAAGGGTGTGACAGAGGACAACTGCTCAACTCATGGCATCACAGAAGCAAAGAGCAGAAAAAATGACCAGAAAGTAGATATAGGCCCCATCATCACACTCCCATGACCCAATTCCTCCAACTAGGCCCTCCACTAAGTGTCCATTGATAACTAATTCATTGATATAGTTAGGGCCCTTATGATCCAATCACCTATCCAGGATTTAATTAAGGTTAACTATTACATTCCTTTACCTCCTTCTCCTCTCTAATAGTTTCTTTCATTTCTCAGTTTTCCTCTTTTATTCTCTTCTCCATTACTCTCCTGTCCTCTCTTACTTTTACCTTTCCTCATCCATTCCTTCTCTTAGATTTCTTCACCTTTCTCATTGTTACTACCTTCCTACCATGCCCTGATCTGCATTTCTTGGTCTACTATCTTTGTTCTCAGAATAGGTAGTTTAACCTACTAATTTTCTTTGAGAGAGTAAGAGCAGACTTGGTTAATAAAACTCTGAGTAATCAAGAACAAGTTTAATGAAAGAGGCCAAGTGTGAAATATGAACATTGGGGTTGGTTACCTACTTGGGATTTGACCTTGGAGAAATTATTCAACCACCCTGCCTCAGTTTCTTTATTTTTAAATTAGGGGTCTGGTAACATCTGCTTCCAGAATCTTGTAATACATATTGAATTAATGCTAATGTGGTTGCACTGTATCTGGCAATCAGGAAGTGCTCATTAATTTTGGCTTTGATTATTAGTACTAATTTTGAGGTAAGAAAGCAATTCTGGCAAAGGAAGCAAAAAAAGTGTTTTAACAAAGAGACGGATATATAATTTGCATGCAACATGTTGTTTGGATGCAGCTGCTACTCTACAGTGTCGGTTAACATTTCTCTTGTTATTACTATTCATTTACTCATAAATTCATTTGTTTATAAGCCAGGTATGTTTCCATTTGAGCAATTTTTTTGTTTTTTTGTTTTGGTACCGGGGATTGAACTCGGGTCCTTATACTTGCAAGGCGGGCGGCAGAACCACTGAGCTAAATCCCCGGCCCCATCTGATCAATTTTTTAGAGAAAACTCTGAGCTCACCACAGAATTAGGCAGATTAAATGTGTTAATCTGAGTGTGATGTAGTCTCTGCATCGAATTATAACCTAAACAGTAAATGCTAGCTGTCTTTTACCTACATGGGATTCACATGGAATATATGTGTTGCTATGTGCTAT
Organism: Heterocephalus glaber; assembly: GCF_053883595.1. Lineage (NCBI taxonomy): Eukaryota > Metazoa > Chordata > Mammalia > Rodentia > Bathyergidae > Heterocephalus > Heterocephalus glaber. Next base: position 2,468,219 of record NW_028258310.1, on the reverse strand, counting down.
TTTGATAACTGACAGGGCAGCGAACACATGGAGTAGAATTGCAGCCGAATCCTTGATTCTTTGTTCTACTTTTAGGTAAGAATACATGCGATCATTTTTTTCCAGAACTTAAAAATATTTAAACAAACAAACAAACAAGCAAACAGATTATACCCTTTACAAACTTACAAGTCATAAAACAGAACAGAAAATAACCAGAGTAGAGGCAAGGAAAGTTCTGGTCATTCTACTTCCAAACTCAATTAGAGTTCCTACTAAGTGCTGCAAAGGTTCCCCTAGAACTTGCTTCCCAGTCTCCCAACAACCATTAGAATTGTCCACCTGAACCCCTAAAGGAGTTGAGGTTCAGTCATGTTGATCACTTTCTTCCCTCCTATCCCATGATTACCCTTCAAATAAAAGACTAAAATATAGCATTGTTGAATTCAGAGATGTTTGGAGTACTATGAAGTGGTGAGTACTGTTGGAGACTTCTTTTCTCCAAAAACATGTATATTTACACATGAACTTGCATTAGGATTTCCTCCTTTGTGTATAGACTAACTCAGGTGAGATACTGATAGTCATCTAATCTAAGACAGAAGTAGGGTACTAACTATTGTGGCTGTCCCAGGACTGACTGGGTTCCCAGGACATGAGAATTATTATTTAAAACAAGGACAGTCCTGGCTAATGGGTACAGGTTGCTCATGTTAAAAATAAGAACTACCTATATGGCAGAATTATTTTATTAGCTACAAATAAAAGTTCTCCATATGAATAGATAACATAAAAGTGAAATATAACGAAGAGTGTACGAAAAGTTTGCTGATCTGTAGCCTAGGGTCATTTAGATCTTATCAACTCTCAGGCCCCAATTGACCCATGCAAATCCTCAACTTGGCAAGTGAAACCTCTACCTTTATGTTGAAGGGTATTGTGTTACCTGTCTGTTTCTGTGTGACACATTACCCCGTACTTCAATGGCATAAAGTAACAGTGTGTTATGCCATGATGGTCATTGAGTTGGGAATGTTGATAGGGCACCAGCTCCACATGTGCAGGTCCTTGTTTGCAAGGTTCAAAGCTTGGAGTCTCCAACTCATGAAGATCTGGATTTTCTGTACTTTATGCTTTTCTACAATAATTTTCCCACTCTTTTCTAGTACTTTGTGAACTTAGTAAGTAAATGTCAGCTGGACTGGGAAGTCTCAAGGTATGTTTTGTTTGGGAATGAATAAGCCCCCATCAAATGGGTTACTGCTGTCTTCATGAGACACATGCTTAGATAATGTTGATCTTGGCTGCTTAGACCTGGCACAGTCATCGTGCATCAGTCTGATTGCCTGTGTTCCCCAAATTCATATTGCTGAAATCCTAATTCCCACAGTGATGATGTTAGGAGATGTGCTTCTGGGACATGATTAAGCTCTCTTCCCATGAATGGGATGGGTGCCCTTAGAAAGACCCAGGAAAGCTTTCTTGACCCTTCTGAGGGCAAACTGAGAAGTCACCTATCTATCTGCACCCAGGAAAAGGGCTCTCACACAACCTGTCCATGCTGGCACCTACCTCAGACTTCCAGCCTCCAGAACTGCGAGGAATAAATATCTGTTTGTAAGCTATTTAGCTATGGGACTTTGTTATAATAGCCCAAATGGATGAAGACATATCTGAATCCTAAAGATAAACATAGGCATGAGAAGTTAATGGAGAAGGCAGTGCCAATTTGAAGGGAAGAGACATCAGAAAAAACCAACAGCGAAAACTATATTTATTTAACAAACATATAGCAACTACTATATGCCAACAACTGCTTTTTTCAACTATTAACATTTATTCTCAAAACAACTCTGTGAGGTCACAACTACTTAAAGACCCTATTTTATAGGTGAAAATTCTGATCAGACACACAATGCAGGTAACTCACCTGTCCAAATTCATAGAGCTGGAGAGGACAGGGGCTGTGATTCCAGCGTGGGAAGTTTTACTCCTGGGTCCTGGTTTTTATCCATTCTGCTGAGCTGCCTCAGAATTTGCCTCAGGGATTGGTCTACTCCAGAAGGATCACACTGTTGCTAATTTCAGAATGAAAGCCCAATTCTTGTCTGATTGTACAAGTAGACATTTCCCTTGGAGAGAAATGGGCCTGGTATGTGAGGAGGGCACCTCAGCAAACCAAATGTCAGTAGCTAAAAACCCTAGCCTGAGCTAATATATATTACAGCATGCTGTCTGATATTTCCCAGATGTGTGGATATAATATTAAAAGAGCATTTAATTTAATAGTCCTTTTGGCATTTAAATATAGGTGACAAGAACTCTTTAAGGCTGCATAAACAGAGCACACAGGTGTTAGAAAAACAGCTGTGAATAAAGGCCAGGTCTTTTCAAACAGAGAGAGAAATGGTGCAATAAAGGGCTCTAACCTTATGTTTTTAGGCTTATGACCTTTGTTTCATTAGGTGCACCTTTAACTGTGATAAACATCCACTTAAATGAATATCATTTCCTTACAATTACAGAAGGGTCATACATAATACACTAAGTTTCCCTAGCAGCCTATGTGTTAGTCATGCATATTTCATGAGCAGTTTTATTCTCCAAGTCACTTTCAAGCAATGTTCAATCCCATGGCTTTGGTTCCTAGGAAATAAAGGTCTTGTCCGTAAAGAGATCTCAGGGCAATTATTATAGCTCTGCACTTTATCAAGGAGAGCAACCAAATGACCTGCTTGAAACATCTGACCAGCACCATTATCAATTTTCTTCTTAATATACATGATTGCTCTTACTTATCAGTAGAAATGGAAAACATGTTCTTCTGATTTTATTTGCCTGATGTAAATTGTTCGGATGATGCTGAGCAATAGAAAGCAATAGTCCCTTAAGAGAATACTTGTAACAACCTAATGAGTGTAAAAAGAAGAAAAAAGTCATGTCCTCATGCCTACAACATGCTCAATACTTGTGGGGCAACAAAAAATAGATCACGGTCCACAGAGCATGGTCAAGCAATTTAAGTGGGTCGACATCTGTTTGTGCGATGTAATGTTTTTCCCAGCTGCATCAGCTGGTGGGAAATAAAGTGTTAGAATGATAATAAGCAGAAAGGAAGTTTGCAGTAACAGTGAAATATAAGCCTCTTTATAGCTTCAATATCTTTTGTGGGCAATTTCCCTTTCTCTCTTTTCAAGACTATTGAGTTCATCAAGACAGCTTCATCTTTTTGAGATCTCCCACCACACTTGGAATATGATTGAAGAAATGTGAATTACATCTGCCAGCCTTTGCAGGTCAACACTCTGAGTTGGAGAAAACAAAAGCCTTAGAAACGCTGCCCAGGTATAAATTAGTGTCAATGTCTTTTGCCTTTATAACTGCCCCAGTATGCCACAGTTGATTCACTTTGAAATATACAGTGTGGGCAAATTTAAGGGCCAAGATACTCAGATCTGTGACTTGAACATCCTACCTCCCACCTCATTTTGTCCCAAATAGATCTTGGTGGAAGCCTTTGTTCTACATTTTCCAAGACAGAAAGAGGAGGGGAGACAAGGGCGAGAGAGATGTTTTCTCCTAAACCAGCTAAATTAATATTTATGTTGTTAAAATATTAGAGAAGCCACAGAAAATTATTAATCTAAAAAGGTTATAATTATCTTTAAAATGGTGGCAGCCATTGAGATGTAAATCCTAATGTGCAGGGAGCGGTTCTTGGTGCCTGAGGCCACCTGCCTGGCTGCCACAGCTGCAATTGATCATTGCAAATCAAAAGGAGAGGGAGACATTTCTAGTGGCACAACAGGGGAGGGGGGGGCAGGCAGAGAAACATGCTCCATTCTTGGGTCTGTTATCACAAAAAGGAAGGAAGGAAGGAAAGAATGAAGAAAGAATAAAAACTAGCTGGAATGTGTTTCAAATCTCTCTTCTGTTGAATTTGCAGCTCTTCAAAGCTTACCCACAATAAATAAAGTTTTCAAAACCCACAGACTCTGAAAGATTCACAGAAAACTCCTCTGAATTAAGTCTCTCTCTCTCTCCTTTCTTCCCTCCCTGTCTCTCTCTCATTATCAAGGTCAGCAAGTTGAAACAGAGGTGATTTAGATGATTAAATAGGTGTATTTAAATTCTTTTAATGTTTTCTGTGGATAGTGTAGTTATTTTTTGGCGTCGGCTTCTCAAAAAGCGAGAAGTATGTTAGTTACATTTTATACAAGAAGACCCCCCGCCCCCCATCTAAAGAAGAGAATAAGAGGGCAAGGTTACGAGAAAGAAGACACCATGATAAAGCAGGGAGAAGTGTGGATCCCATGTGTCAAAGCACAATCCTAAGCCCAAGCCTTCAGGAACTCACCAACAAATGACAAGAGACAACTGGAATCTTCCTCAGTCCCTGAATATTACTGACTGTGTAGACATTTCTCAAGGTCCATTAAATTCTATTTGACGTACATTAAAAAAGATTTAATCACAGATGCCAGTCAGCTAACCAACCCATTAATCTAGCTGTTTTTCCTAAGAAAATTGTATTTAAAAAGGTCTTTTTTTCTCAATTTAATTTAGTCATCCTTTTAAATTTCATGTATTTATCATGTAAATGTGCCTTATTTGCAAAAGAAAAGCACAGGATTCAATGAAATAAATAGTTATTTCATTAAAATGGATACAAAAAACCCTGTGATTAGGGTAATTAATTTGCACACTAAAAGCTATCTTCCTGGTTCAGATCATTAATATTGATGGCCTTCGATTTTGTTCTCAGTAATGTTCCTTGAAATATACTCAGAACTAGCACCAAGGCTGAAAAAGCAGCCCTCAGAACACAAGTGTGACTAAGGCATGAGCCAGCTTTGGGGGCTCCCTTCCGCATTCTTCAGCCAACAGCTCACTACGTGGAGAACTGTGTCCCGAAATAAACTCAGTGATTCTGTTTGAACGAGCTGGTCTGGTTTTTCTTAGCTCCAATGTCAGTTATTGATGCCTGGCATTTATTGACATGTGTCTTCCTTAGAAGGAGGGAAAAAAATTTAAATTGCAAAATAACATTACAGGAGATTATGTCTAGGTACCACATGCTGTTATGCACAGCATTGCCAGATAACAAGGCAACGTCTGTCAATATACCTTTCTCATTAGATTTTCATCTGCATATTATGCAAATGGATTTGAGCAGGTTTCCACTTTGATAGCTCTCCACCACAAGTTTGAGTCAAGGCACATATTTTGTTTCTGTTCTGTTCAGCAGATGTATTTCACCAAAGACCTTGTAGAAAAGGTGTCATATCAATGTGGTGCACTATAAAATGCAGCTGTAGGCTGCACTCACATGAAAATCAAATCCTGGAACAATTTTAGATTGCCTCACCTAGCTGTGTCAGCATGCTGAACAATCCTGCTGATGGAAAATGAATTAACATTCTGCACCAGATATATGTGCATGCAAACAGAATCGTATAGCAGTATAGAAACCCGTTGGTATTTTAACTTGCATTTCAGGACTGCTGACAGGGATATTGCTAATGTTTTTTAATTACTGATAGGAGTACCATTTTTAAGACTGGTTTTCATTTTCCTCTCTCTCTCTTTCTCTTTCTCTCTCTCTGACATATTATTGTTGAAATTTCCCTCAAAAGAGATTATAAAGTTATCCAAAATTATCAGTTACTCTCTTGCCTCTACTACTTTGAAGCTTACTTTAGTCCACTAATGCTCTTCCAAAAATAAGGACACCAGACCACGGATCTTTAACAAGCTCTCTTGTATTAGGGTCAGAAGTGCTTGTGTTAAAATCTCAACACTGTTATCTTGAGGGAAGATTGTGCGCAGGGCTTCATCCCACCTCTGATCTGGACTGTGTGCATTCTATTGCTGATCTTACACTCTCCCTTTTAAAATACCTTTAGGTTTTTAGTTCTATAGTTTCAAACAGTTGAGAGGTAATTCAGAGATTGTTAAACAAATAAAACTTCATGTATTTTTGGATTTCTTCCATGTTTTCTGGGCAAAACATTTAACCAAAATTAGTTTTAGAAACTGATAACAACTTCATCTGGGAAGGAGGGGAAGGAGGATGGAGGTGGGGAGAGAAAAAAATAGGAATTTTCTAAATCTACCCCAAGACTACTCCTCCTTGGACTTTCTTTGTCCATCTTTTTGAGCTCTGCTCTCCAGGTGCCATGTCATAAGACAGGGTGCTGCTGCAGAAGGCAATGTGCTAATTAAAAAGAGGAACACAGCACAAATCTGCTCATTATTATTCATGCCAAGTGTGCAGCAAATCACTTAGTTGTTTGCTTTTAAGATGAAGCCCCTTTTTCCACCTACTTTTCCTTTCCTTTTCTTTGCTCTTTTTCTCCCCTTTTCTTTTTTTCCCCCCTCTAGTCTGCCTGCTTTAAAAAGACATGCATGGTCTCACAGACTTTTTTTAAAGAATGGCATTGAAAAGACATTGCCCTGAGGTTTGATAGTGCAAAAGCCTGGATCATTTGAACTGTTTAATGTCATGCCCCCCCCACCACCACCATTCTTCCCCTTCTCCTTCTCCTCCTTCTCCTCCTTCTCCTTCTCCTCCTCCTCCTCCCCCTCCCCTCCCCCTCCTCCTCCTTCTTTTTTTTGAACAGCTATTCACCCATTACAATGTACTTTCCACAATATGCTTCCTTTAACTAAGTCCAGATTAACAAGTAGGTGAAATGAGTAGGGAGTATTATTCCAGGTTTTCTTGTTTAGCATTAGGAAGAAATGGTAATAAGAACAGCAGTTTCCTATAACAAAGGTCCCCCAAATGCTGATATTAGAAGGATTTACAGCCTGACCATTGAGCTATGTTCACATTTAATAAGATGGCAGACACTGAATAAAGCAGAAATAGCTTTGTTTTAGAAGCAACAATCAATCACTCCTTGCCCGAAACAAAATTTTAATTTAGACTCCATACCCTTGGACTTTGACATTCCTTTAAGTTATAGAAGACAAACCTAACAGTATGGACAATGATTTTTGTTAATATTCACCTGCAATTGATTTTTCTGAATTGTATCAGCATATAAAGGAAGCTGTTCTAATTATTATTTTGTATTTACATAATCTTTTTCTTATCAGGCATACAAGTAATTATAAATGAGCAGTCTACCTACAAACTTCATCAATGTCCCTGATGTATCCTATTGGATTTGGGAGACTTGGGAAGCCATTTTAATATTGTGCTTGTGTTTGTTTGTTTGTTCTCTGTTTTATTTGTTTGAGGGGGCACTTCCTAAATAAGCTATACAACTCTTTTTGTGGCAATTCAGTTCACTAGCTGAAAAATCCATTGGTGTTTCTAGTGCTACCTCTGAGGCTCATGAAAAGTATCACACTTTTACTCAACAAGAATGTTGGGATCTTCCCCAAAGAATTAAAAGAATCATACCGCAGTGATATATGTGCACCCATGTTCACAGCAGCACAGTTTGTAATAGCTAAAACTTGGAAGCAGCCCAAATGCCCATCAACCGGAGACTGGATAAAGAAAATGTGGGTTTTGTATAAAATGGAGTCCTACTCAGCCATCAAAAATGAGAAATTAGAGACATTTATAGCTAAGTGGATGCACATTGAGGCAATACTCTTAAGTCAAATAAATAGGACACACATGAATAAATACCAAACAGTTTCTCTGGTGTGAGAAACTGAAAGTGTAAATAAGGACTAAATGTCTAATAGGTCATGTGAAATAGGAAGAAAAGGGGCAAAGGGGAAGGAAGTGGGAGGGCTAAGGGAAAGGATAGAAGGGAATGGGATTAATAGGAGAAAATGGAAAAATAGGAACAAAAGTTTTGTAAATAGGGAGGACTGGAGGGGTTGAAGGGAGGGCTGGGCAAGGGTGAAAAACAAGAACCAAGAGAGACTATGTAAAGGTGCAAACTTCCAATGATGAATGTCATTATGTTGTATACCTAAAATGTACCAATGATTAGAATGAATAATCGATAATGTAAAATAGGAAGAAAAGGTCCAAAGGGGTAGGGGTAGTGGGAGGGGCAGGGGAAAGGAAAGAAGGGAAGGGAAAAAATGATGAGAAATGGACAAAACGGAAATAAAGTCTTTGTAAATAGGGAAGGGTGGAGGGCATGAAGGGAGGGCTAGGAATGGGGAAAAAATAAGAACCAAGATGCATTATGTAAAGGTACAATTCCCAATGAGAAATGTAATTGTGTTGTATACCTACAATGTACCAATAAAAGAATTTAATACAAAAAAAAAAAAAAAAAAAAGAATGTTTTCATGCAGAAAGGCAGGGCCAAACTCCTGGACACTGGGATTCCCCAGCCATTTACAAACAGGCTGCATTGCCTTAGGCTCTGGTTCTGTGCTTGCCACTACGATCACTGCTCTCCAGCTGCTAGGGTGTCCTGCTGACCCCATTCTGCAAAGTTGTGATGGTCTAAGTCTCACTTCACTACCAGTAGACCAGCTGGCTCCTATGAATTAGTCTGTGGTGATCTTGTCTTATGCCTTGATGCTATTCAGCAGTGTTCATGACTTACTCAAGGAACTTGATAAGATCAGAGTGGCAACTGCACAGGACTGTGGAAGTCTCACAGCTTCTATCTCCTCATTTTGAAGCAAGGTTGCTGCTGGGACAACCTGATAGGGGGAACGATTCAGGAAATCTCTATGTTAGAACAAAGGCTAGCTTCCTTTTTCAGACCTAGATTAGTTACTGAGGAATAAAACTTCCGTGCTAACAATGACTTATTTCTCCCTTACTTTGGGATGAATTGTATCCTTCCCCCATTCCTATGCTGAAGCTCCAGCACGCTGTACTTCACAGTGTGTCTGTATTTGGAGATGGGCTCTTTGAAGAGGTTATTCAGCGAGAATGTGGCTGTTACTATGGGCCTGCTGCAACTGATGGGCATTCCTGTAAGGGGAAAATTTGGACATGCAGAGAGAGACATCAAAGATAAAGGTGCACGGAGTAGGCAGCAGGAGGGTGAAGAGAGAGGCCTCAAAGGAAATCAGTGCTCCACACTTTTGTCTTAGACTTCCAGGCTTCAGAAATGTGATAAACTAACAAAAACCCTGTGTCTATAGTGTTTTCTATGCAGCCCTAGCAAACTAATACACTTGTTTTGAAGAATAGGAGCTGTCCTTCACTTGATTGTAGAAAATGTCTACTTCAACCATAAACTTCATAGGCTACTGATGAATAATCTATATAGTTCACTGTTTTACAAATGGCTGTCAATGCTAATTTCAAGCTGGTAAATGAGAAAATAATTTCTGTGATGTTAATCTCCAAATGTATTCCTATTTTATTGGCTAAAAATCTGTTGTAACTTTCTCCTTGCCATTCTTATATTCAAGAGGATTCATAAAGCACCTTCATTCTGAATTTTTAAAATGAGGTAAGCATGAATTTTTTTTCCTTAATTGACTCTTGTTTGAAAAAGTAAAAAGCACTCTTCACATAAAGAAAGGATTTATTAAACTGGAAAAGTTATAATCAGTATAGGTATGATAATATTAATCTTGTCTTTATTAAATTGTAATATTTTGTTTATTGTAGAGTTTGGGATTAATTTTGCTTTAAAAATATTTCACTGAGATATTATCCTTTTTGATTACTGAATTTTTGGGTTCCTTTCAATTTTGTACTTAGGATAGATGCCTCACTTGCTTTATCTGGGCTGTAGTCCCGCTCCCGGGGACCAAGTAATGCTGGCAGTCATACCTGGACATTCCCTTTCCACAGCGCCTGAGTTCATTCCTGGAATTTATTCAACGAGTGGCCCTGCAGCTGACTCTATGGTAAGGACACATGTAGATGTGTACTTTCACCATCTAGAGGTTCTAGGTGGTCTTTAAATCATTTTACTTTCTAATTCCTATAAAGAAGTAGATTGTTGGCTCTTTTGGGTAGTTTTGTGAGTGAGGAAAAAAAATCTCTAAGATTGACTATCATGATAAAGTTGACATCCAATGGGGCAGAAGGAAATCATCAGAGGTGGGTCAGGGAAGAGATAAAACAAAAGTAAAAAACACCCGCAGAGAAAAATCATTATAAACCTGTGAACAGGCATCCTCTCTAGCTCTAAAATATGAAGAAACTAGGCACAGTGGTGCATGCCTGTAATACCAACACTCTGGGAGGCTGAGGCAGAAGAACTGCAAGCTCAAGCCCAGCCTGAGCAACTTGGAGAGGTGCTGTCTCAAACAATAAAAATACATAAATAAAATAAAATACTTGGGGATGTAGCTCAATATGGAGGCTCCAGATTCAATCCCCACCGTTGCAAAAAACAAACCAAAAAAATGGAAAATATGTTACATGTAACTCTCCTGTTTCACTTGTAAAAATATAATTTGGGAAATGTCTCTTTGAAGAAAAATTTGGCATGGATACTAAAGTTTATAATAGACATATCCTGGGGCTCAGAAATTCCACTCCTAAGGTTATAACTCATCTCTGTAAACAGAGAGACATAGGAAAATGCTCACTGTGTCATGGGTTGTAATAGAAGACAAGAAATAACCCAAATGCTATCTTCAGGATTAGATAATACACTATGGTTTATTCATAGAAAGAATTATTGTACAGCAGGTAAAACAAATTAATTAGATCCACTTGCCTTATATGGATAAATCTCAAAAACAAAGCTTTAAATGTTGGCAAAGATGTAGAGAAAGTGGGGCCCTTGTGTGTCTCTAGTTGGAATGTAAAATGGTAAGCTACTGTAGAAAGCAGTATGGCAGTTCTTCCAAACCTTAACCATAGAATCACCATGATAGAGGGATTCCACTCCTGGGTATGTACTCACAAGAACTGCAAGATGAGGCTTCAGTAGATACTTATAGACCCATGTTCATGGCAGTATTATTCACCACAATCAAAAGGTGGAAGTCACCCAAGTATCAGTGATGAATGGATGAACAACATGTAGAATATACATACAAGAGAATGTTTGTCACCTTTTAAAAGGAAATTATAAAGCATGCAATAACATAGATGAAATTTGAATACACTATGGTAAGTAAAATAAGCCAGTCATAAATAGAAAAATAGTGTATGATTCCTCCATGGTGAGTGTCGAGAGTAGTCAGATTCTTAGCGACAGACAGCAGAGTGGGGTTTCCAGAAAGTGTGGGGAGAATCAGGACCAATTGTTTATCAGGTAAGCATTTTGGTTTGGGAAAAAATGAAAAAAGTCCAGGAGATAGACTTTGGTGATGGTTATACAATAATGGAAATAAACTTAATGCCAGAGAAGTATATCATTAACAATAGCTAAACTGATAAATTTTAGTTATGTATATGTTAGCACAATAAAAAATGCAGAGTCATAAAATCAGGATACAAAAGAATATAGTAGACACAACTGTGTGAACTTTGTGACTATACAAAATTATATATTCTTCATGTAAGAGCAATAAAAATATGAAAATATTGCTGTTAAGAACACAGACCACATTTAGGATAATGGCTCACTTGAAGAAGAAAGGGAGGAAACAGATATGATGGTGAGAGGTGAAGACTTGTATTAGTGACATTTTTATTTCAAAGAGAAATGGCTAAAGTCCTCAAAGTGAATACATGTGTTAAACCAGAATGTTGGTTACATGACTTGTATATGGTGCTCTAATTTATAGTACTATAGTATTCTCTATGTTTGAAATATTTTATTATTAAAGGCAGAAAGAAAATATTTAAAAGAAAGTATTTAAAGGGAACAATAATATTATGCCCTTTGCTATCCTATCATTTCCATGGTTAAAAGACCACCACATGAGTTTTAGATGTGTAGTGGGCCTCAACAAACTCAAAAGTGTACGTTTTTTCCTGTCTTTGGGACTAGGAAATAAAATCTGTTGTTGTGGCTTCCTGGTCCTCTTCTGAGACCATAAATGAGCAGTTAATGCCAAGGAGATGATAAGAAAGGGAAAAACAAAACAAAAGGAAATGAACCATCCTCATCCTCCATGTACAGGTTCTTGCTTCCATTTAGACTTGTTTAATTTAGTTGATTATTGTATCATGGAGTACTGTACTTCTGTATTTACAAATAGTCTGTGCTAATATAAATTTATTGTGAATTTTTCATATGGAATTGTGTGGCCACTGTACATTTTGAACCTTGTCTTACTTTTCATTGGTAAGAAACCGGTTTGAAAAGCTTCCATTTCTCATGATTTTACTAACCCTCCCATATTAGTGTAGACTTGTCTTAATGTTGGACAGTTCTAAGCAGCTAAATTATATTTTGGCATCCAGGCTTACAAACAGAATTAAAGACTTTTCAACATCAAAGTCTATTTTTTAATGACTTTCTTTAGCGTCTTTCATAACTGTTAGAAAGCTTTTCTATAGTGGTTGTACCACTCAATAGTAAGCTTGTTCTGTGGTTCTGGGACAACCCAACTCAAGCAACAAGAGCAATAGCAGCAACTATTACTGTTCTTTGTGGATGGGTGATATGAGTTAAAAGCATAGGTAAGAGAAGCAGAGACATGGGACTTAAAAACTCAGCCTTAGCATGTAACTGAATTGATTCACGGTTTCTTCATCAGTAAAATAATGGCAGCTTCATAGAATTGCAGCAGCATCATGCATGCATATGGCTAGCATACACCATCATTCAACATACATCCTGCTTGGGAATATTTATTATTCTAATTTTTTAGTCACCTGGAAGTTGTATCTTCTACTTCCAATATAGACAGGGAATACAATCTAATGCTAACCAGCAACTTCTTCACTAAATTAAAGATTTCAATAAAAATGCTGTCTAGTTCTACAATTTAATCTTTCTTCACTACTCTCACTGCATAAGTGAAAGTCCACTCAGTTATCATACTTGAGTTTATGGGATTTCTTTTTAGCTTCAGTGGAGGAAGCATTATTAAAAATTTATTCTGATGCATAGTAATGAATGTGTGTGATCTGAAAGAGAGGTTTCTAGGGTAAAACATAAAGAACGAGGAGGCAGAAATTCTGGATTGTATTTCTATGCTATTTCCCAGATTACTGATTGACCTTGAAATAGTAACTCTTCTTTGGGTTTCAGTTTTCCCGTGAGTCAAATGAAGATGACAGTACCCATTAGCTATTACACATTTATACCTTATAAAGAAAAGAGTTGCTATCAGGATTAATGAGATGATGTCTGTAAACAGCTTTGAGCTCTTTGGGAGGCAGATGTTCTATAAATACAAATTATTAATAAAGTATTTATACTAATGATTTCAGGGAATGTTAACAGTTCTGGAGTAAAGAAGTCATCAATTATGTGGCACATCCAGAGGGAGCGAAAGTATAGCTAGATGCTTGACAGGCTTGTATGATTCTTAGAAAATCTAATGTGAAGTTAGAGCAGCACCACCTACAATGAAGACAAGGAATTTTATTAGGTAGTTTATTTCTGGTTATAAGGACAGGAAAATAACTTGGAATATCTCCCTATTGGTGATTTATTATAGAGACAAGGAACAAGAGACCAAAGATGACCAAAGAGACTTTTCACAGATGAAACATCACATTCCAAAAAAGTACAATTCCATTCAACCCTGTCTGGGGATAAACAATCAAACAAACAAACAAAACTCTTTACACTTCAGAGGACATATGTATCCTTCTACTTTATTCTAGTTGACTTGTTCCCTAGCTTTTCTCTCTTCTTTTAATGTAACAGCATCATATTTTCCTCCTATCATTCCTGTCTCTGCTCCTTCCTTCCTTCCTTCCCTTATGGTTTCTTTCTTTCTTTCTTTTCTTTCTTTTTTTTTTTTTTTGATACCGGGGATCGAACTCAGGTCCTTGGACTTGTGCAGCAGGCGGCGAAACCACTGAGCTAAATCCCCAGCCCCCTTATGGTTTCTTTTGATGCGTGTCTCCTGCAGCCTCCTGATTTCTCTTTCCCCATCTTCCGGGCATGGCTCTTGTCTTTTGCTTTTTCTTTCTTGCCAGTGGCTCTGTACTGTCTCTGTCTTGTGTTTTAATGCCCAACAAGGAGGATTTGAACAGTTTAGTCAGGCTGAGTAGTCCTTGAAGTATCAAGTGTGCACTGGGGAAAGTTATTATGCAGGCTACTTCGCAGTCCTACTCATGCTTCTGTTCCCTTTGCATTGGGTGTGTTATGGCAATGAGTTGCCGGGGACATTAGAAAAGGAAGGGTAACCAGAAGAAAGAAACCCCTTTGAACATTTGCCTCCAATGAGGTATCAGAGCATGACTATCTGTCTACTCATGAGTGAAGGCAAAAGAATGAGGACCAGGGCTGGGGATTTAGTTCAGTTGTTCCGATGCCTGCCTCGCAAGCACAAGGTCTCGAGTTCAATCCCCAGTACAAAAAAAAAAAAAAAAGAATGAGGGTAGATCAACTTGAAATATTGCTTTATATGTTGCAAATGTTTGCTGTTTTAAAAATTTTATTTATAGTGTCTTTCATCATAAGAGCTTTTCGATTTTGTATTTAAATATGCTAAACCTTTTCAATGGACTCTTTATTTTGCATCTTGATTTTGGAAATATTTCCTTCACCAAAATAATAAAAATATTTTCTCATAATTTATCCAGTTATGGTTTACTCTTTTTTTAATCTGAGAATTTAAGTACCTTTTATTAAAATGGGAGAAACCATACTATTATATGAAGAAAATTTAATGTACTACCAGTAGTCATTGAGAGGTTTAAAAAGGCTTTAAGTGGAATAATTTTTCAGCAATATTTAAAACTTCATGCCCAATAAATAAAAATATATTTTTTATTCAAGTTCTCAAGAAAGCTTTATGAAAATCAATCATACAATGGGCCACAAGAAAACTCCCATTATGTTCTCTAGGACATTAACATCTGTCCATCATTAAAATTCAGGTGTTTTCCTCAGCAATTTTGATGAAAGTCTGATGAGAATTGATATTGAAAACTATTTAGAAAAAATGTAAAACACTATACATTAAAAAATCCTAGGATATAACCAAATCATCACTTTAAAAATTCATATCATAAAGGGCTTTTATTATTTCTTTTTTTTTTGTATTAAATTCTTTTATTGGTACATTGTAGGTATACAACACAATTACATTTCTCATTGGGAATTGTACCTTTATATAATGCATCTTGGTTCTTCTTTTTTCCCCATTCCTAGCCCTCCCTTGACGCCCTCCACCCTTCCCTATTTACAAAGACTTTCTTTCCATTTTTTCCATTTTTCATCATTTTTTCCTTTCCCTTCTTTCCTTTTCCCTGTGCCTCCCACTACCCCTACCCCTTTGGACCTTTTCTTCCTATTTTACATTATCGATTATTCATTCTAATCATTGGTACATTTTTGGTATACAACATAATGACATTCATCATTGGAAATTTGCACCTTTACATAGTCTCTCTTGGTTCTTGTTTTTCACCCTTGCCCAGCTCTCCCTTCAACCCCTCCAGTCCTCCCTATTTACAAAACTTTTGTTCCTATTTTTCCATTTTCTCCTATTAATCCCATTCCCTTCTATCCTTTCCCTTAGCCCTCCCACTTCCTTCCCCTTTGCCCCTTTTCTTCCTATTTCACATGACCTATTAGACATTTAGTCCTTATTTACACTTTCAGTTTCTCACACCAGAGAAACTGTTTGGTATTTATTCATGTGTGTCCTATTTATTTGACTTAAGAGTATTGCCTCAATGTGCATCCACTTAGCTATAAATGTCTCTAATTTCTCATTTTTGATGGCTGAGTAGGACTCCATTTTATAAAAAACCCACATTTTCTTTATCCAGTCTCTGGTTGATGGGCATTTGGGCTGCTTCCAAGTTTTAGCTATTACAAACTGTGCTGCTGTGAACATGGGTGCACATATATCACTGTGGTATGATTCTTTTAATTCTTTGGGGAAGATCCCCAGCAGTGGAATAGCAGGGTCAAATGGGACTTCCAGTCCTAGTTCTTTGAGGTATCTCCATACTGATTTCCACAGTGCTTGCACCAGTCTACACTCCCACCAGCAGTGGAGCAGGGCTCCTCTTTCCCCACTGGGCTTTTATTATTTCACAAAAATAAAAATAAATTACAAATTGACTCAAAAAATAAGAAAAACAGCAGCACTCAATTAAATCCAAGAGTAATGAGAAAAAGTAAAAGCAACAGAAATAAATAGTGACTGTAAATAGTAAATAGAATACTGAAAGTAAAAAAGATTTTTAAAATTAATTAGGAGAAAAAAAGGTAGATTTAGGAAAAAGCTAAATCCAAGATTTTTTATAAGCTCATTAATGGAATAAAACCCTTTGTCTGTATAATTAAGGGAAAGGAGACACAGGCATACAATACAAAGATAAACACAGAGAAAAGAGCATGGCTATATCGTGATGGACTATAAACATACAATTCTAGAATTAACTGAATTATTTCCTGGGAGAATATGAATGACCAAAATTGACTTAAGGGAAGTTGAAAACCTGAATAAATTATAAGAATGTAGTAATTAGAAGGAGAGATAGTGACACAGGAACTAGGAAGATAGATTAATGAAATAAAATAAAAAATCCAGACACACTTGTATATATATACATGTATCCATACATGTATGACTTGTATTCATACATGTATGAAATAGTAATATATAATAAAAAGGAGGGGTGCTTCGAAGTGGGAGCAAAGATTATCGAATGAAGTGTGCTGGGTAATTTAACACTCAAGAGAACAATACTATCTCCTCTTCCTATGTACCATGGCTCTGATTTTTACAAGAAACTCTTTTAGATTCTCTCCTTTACTCTCATAGCTTCAAAGTGGCAGAAGCAGCGTAGCACCGTGACATAATGCTCCTCATGAGTTCTATGACTTTTCCGTTCTGTTCTATTTTGCAGTACTAGAGACTGAATGCAGGACCTTCAAACTGAACTATATTCCCTACCCATTTAATTTTTTTTTGAGCCAGGGTCTTGATAAATTACTAGTTGTCCAGGCTTGATTCACCTTCTTTAGCTTCCCAGAATACTAGGATTATAAACGATGAGATCTATGACTTTGACTGATTCCACTTCTCTCTTTTCATTGGTGTTTGCATGTGGTTCGGGAAGGAGGTGCAGGTGGAAATTGCTGTACAGGCTACAGATGGTCACACTGTGTTGAGAGCTGGGATCTTGAAGAGCTGATTAGGATATGAGCACAGATGTAAACAAGTTTCTCCCTCTCTCTCTCTCCCCCCCTCCCTCCCTCCCTCCTTCTCTCCCTCTCTCCCTCCCTCCCTCCCTCCTTCTCTCCCTCTCCCCCATGTGGCACTTTTTACCACGTTATGATGAAGCCACAAGGCCCTCCCTAGATACAACTCCTTGATCCTGGACTTCCCAGTTTCCAAAACCATGCCAAATAAATTTCTGTTAATTAAAAATAACCCAGTCTGGTGTGCTATTATAGCAGCACAAAACTGAGTAAGAATCCCTTCTCCAAGCAGGACCTTCTTTCCTTTTACCTAAAACCACCTGGGTAATTTATGGAAGCTTACTTTATGGACAACATTTGGTAGTCTTTCTAGACTCTAAGATAATTTACGTCACCTTCTAAGAGCCATGAATGTGGTGGTATCTCCCATCACATTCTTCTTAGGCACAGGATAAAGCAATCTACTCAAGCTCTGCCTCACACTTGTTGGAAAAAGTGCTTTCTTTGATCTATTTCAAGTGAGAAATAGATGCTAGTCTCTGTGTTTTAGCAAACACCCATTTCTATGTCTTTAGATGTCTTCTTAAATTCCAGGGATATGTGTTAGGTACATCCATGAACTTCTTTACTACCTGATTCTCAGGACATGACTAAATCTGCAAGGGTTGGCATTTAAAGATTCATGGGGTGGGGATGCTTATTTTCCTATCTTACTGGCATTTCTCATCTCTGTATGAATCTCTTTTAGCTATGACCTCAGATCACTGATTCTCAGGCAATAGGAAGAGTTTATCCTGATATCTTCTTCCATTATGAGCTAGAAAGGCACAATTCCTAGATTAAAGCCTTTCTGCACATTCTTCTTCGGGGTTTTGTGTTTTATTATATGAAGATTCATTTTGTTAAAAAAAAAAGAATGAATATCATTTCATGGTGTCATCATCTTCCCACCACTGCTGTAAGCACTCTACATTTCCCGTATCTCCAAGAATCCTATAGGGGGTGAAAAAAAAGAAAAGAGCAATTAAGAAGGATAAATTCTTTCAACTTCATAAAAATAAAACAGAGGACATCATAAAGTTTTTAGTAATTTCACCTCATTTGATCCTCTCAAGTAATATTAAAGCAAGCATCACAAACTTGCCTAATCCTTTCATAGATTCACCACTCTCTTATCAATCATCTGAGTCCTGGCTGACTTCATGTAATTCATTTCCCTATCTGTACATAAACTGTCCCCAAGAAACCACTCTGTTTTTCAAGTTTATCCACGCTATGTGAGCCAAATGGATGCAGCGCTTAGTTCTGTGCTACAGACTAACAAGGACAGCCCTGTGGAAAGACTCTGCCTGGTCAGAGGAGTGGGAAGGTCTGGCGTTCCCCCTACTATCTTGCTGCACCACATTAGGTAACCACAGCATTTGTAAATTGGGTAATGGATTAGATTAAAAGTTCCTCCCCTCAGAGCAATCTTATATACATTTTATATTTTTTAAAAAGTTAATACTCTCCAAGTATCATAAAAGACCCATCAAGAGCTCCTCCTAAACAGGAAAGTCTGTTATGTATTTGATATGTAACCCATGGTGCCTAGAAACACCTGCTTTCATGGATCAGGGAAAGGATTTAACTTAGTCAAAGCACGAATTACCCTAAAATAATTAGGCTACCTTCTGATTATTAACCTCCTCAATTTTGTTCTGCTTAACTTAGTATGAATATTTTCTAATAAGGGAATGTCAATTAGATATTATTTCATTCTGACAGTCTAAAGTATTGACAAACTACCTGTTGATAATTGATAGATTATGATATTATTTGAAGTTTCTTATATATTAGAAGAGATTTTTATACAATATCTTATTTAATTTTTTAATAACACTTTGCGGGTAGAACCATTGTTTTTTTTTTCATTTTATAGAGAAAGAAACTGGCCTTGACTCACTATGGATCCCAGGCTGCCCTTGAATTCATGGCCATCCTCCTGCCTCAGTCTCCCCAGTGCTCAGACTACAGATGTGAGCCACCATGCCTGGCACGGTTTTGGATTCTAATGCCAGCCTGTCTTATTCCACAAGCAGAGCCTGTGAACACTGCCTTGCATTTTGTCACCATTTCCCCTTGGGCTTGATGCTTTTCTGAGGGACACCCTATAATAACTCTGTGTACTCGACTCAGCAAACTCAACGTACACAAGTGCTAACTGCCTAAACCCAGGCTCATCTCAGCTTCTGAAGACCTAACATGGATCCTCTTCGAATCTTCACTATAGTTCTCCTCCTGGAAAATATGTGATTTTTTTTAATCTGAGAGAGAAAACGCAATCAGTTTAAAATATGAAAATAAAACAGTTTAAAAAATATAGCCAGCAATCTCACCTCTTGTCTTCATTATTGTCTATTTAATCTCTATTTTAAACTTTTTTTTTAAAAGCAGTACCAAATTGCATTCCCTATGTTTGGCCTACTTCTTTCCCTTCCATTTAGCAATACACAAGAAGTTCCATGCTGTTCTAAATGACATGTTTCTCAAAAATGTGTTTGAAAGCTAAATGTTATTTCCCATGGGAGACTTATGTTATTAGAGTGAGGCTGGGAGAATGAGGTTTTTTTCCAGAACAAAAAGATGTCACAAAACCGATAATTTTGGTATCTGCAGGTGTGACCTTTCTGGGCATAAGCAATCAGGTAATTTGAAAGAAGCTTCCCAGGTCCCCAGCGGGGACTGGAAGTGATGGCCAGTTTGTTGCACTGTTAGAGCAATAACTGTTACACAGTGACTCTTGAGGTGGGAAAACCCAATTCAGGAACTTCCCCTTCATTGTTACTCAGTTTTCTACTTCCACATCTCTGTCAGATTTGGGAGAAAGGCAGGGCGTACCTAAATCTTTAATTATGCCAAAGATGGCCTGTGTTTGTCTGACTATGACATTAGATTTTATCACACTTATATTTAAGGAGCTGACATTTTTTCTTTTGACTTGCAGTTACTTCACATGGGACTAGTTTTCCAGGGCTACAATGTCAAATTACCAAACTAGGGGCCTTATAACAGACCTGTGCTCTCTCACTAGTCTAGAGATCAGAGGTCAAAAATAAAGTTGGTGACAGGGTCACATTCCCTCCACAGGCTTCAGCAGAGGATGTTTCCTTGTCACTTCCAGCTTCCTCTGTTGGCATTCTTTGTGATGAAACATCGTAGTCTCTGCTTTTGTCTTCACATGGCCACTTCCAATGAGGTTTTTCTCTTCTATCTAAGGACACATCACTGAATTTAGAATCAGTTCAATAATTCAAGACAATACCATGTAGAAATCCTAAATTTCGTTACAGCTTCAAAGAACATTTTCCCCAAATAAAGTCATAGTGACAGGATCTAGATCTCTCTCTTCCTCTCTCTCTCTCTCAGAAATCATTAAATCCACTGTACCCTTATATTCCAGATATGTTGAACACAAACTGGTACAATAGAATTTGAGAACTTATAACACACTTAGTAAATACTAGAAAATACTTGTGGAAAGATTGTGGTGGGAACACAGAGGGAAAGTAGACAACTGGGCTAAGGAGATGTAGCTTCAGAGAGGACATTTCAGGCCAAAATAGCATGATTAATTCTGGGCTTTGATAAATGATATTAGAACAAACAAAAAAATGGTTTATTTAAAATATGGTTAATTTAAATGTGGTCAGTAAGTGGAAGTGATTTGGTATTGGTGTTGAACATTAGAGAATTATGGGGATTGTGGTGAACCAGAGAGCAAATATAATAACAAGGGATGTGCCTAGGTCTAAATGGGCCTAGAAAGCCAAACTTTCATTCCCTCCCCAGAAATATGATACACATTCCTATGTAGAACTTGGTGAGCTGGCCTTTCTTTTGACCAATGAAATCTTTTCCTTAATGTCTCTTTAAATACATTAAAGTATCAGTCTAGAGAAGCTGGTGTGAAGCAGAGCAGCATGGCTGCAGGAATTTCCAGCCGGGGCCCCGCCCCAACCCCCTGCCACTTGGACCCAAATGCCCCAACCAAAGACCCACTGAGAAAAGAGCTACACAGGCACACAAGCAACAGCCAGAGGCATGCCCTGATACCATCAGTAAATTCATGCAGAACTTAGCCAGAAGCCTGCCCAGACACCAGTGACTGGGGTGCTCAGCCCCCAGCCAAAAGTCCTCCCAGTCAACATCTATGCAGGAAGGCAGGCCCTAGCTGTAGGCAGGCCTAGATACTTCCCCAAGTGTGCACAGACCCCAGTCAGAACACCACCCAGACAACAGGACAACTCAGGGATCCAGAAGGCCACCACAATGAACCCAGAACTTGGTGCAGTGGTGAGCATTAGAGAAAAGGCCACTCTGTGGCTTGCTAAGAATTGAAGACCATTGGGTGAGCAAAAAGATGCCTCAACAAAGCCACAGCAGGTTGCATGTGTTGAAATGAGAGGACACATAAACAAGTCTCAAAACCAGGCTTTCAGATCATTCAAGGCAACCCCAAAGGGCAAAAAGACAGGACAATTTGATGCTCAACTACCCAGACTCCCTAAATTGGCAATGAAAGAGGATCTGGAAAAAATGAAATCAGAAATAATTTCATAAATAACAACAGAGATTGTGCCTATAGTGCAAGACATGATTAATAAATCTAGAGAGGACACAGATTAAAAAAATAGAAGAGCTGAGGAACATGATGGAATCTCAACATAAGAAACAAATGAAATCCATAAAATAGATGCAAACAGATTTCCAGGAGATTAAAAACTCCATTGAAAGTTTATGCAGCAGAATGAGCCAATGTGAGGACAGAATTTCAGATGTAGAAGACAGGATTGCAATTAGAGAGCAGGAAAAGAAAAATTTCTTAAAAATAGTAAGGGACCACAAGAAAGGAATCCAGTAGCTGCTAGATGATACAAAGAAGAATAACATAAGACTGATCAGAGTCAATGAAGAAACAGGAGAGTGTGCAAATGACATAAAAAAAACTATCCACAGAAGTAGTGCAGAAAACTTCCCAAGCAGGGGAAAAGAAGTTGACATACAGATAAGTGAGACATATAGGACTCCAAGTAGCCATGATCAAAAAAAAATCTACACCTAGATATATAATAGTTAAAATTTCAGAAACCCAACAGAAGAACAAAATTCTACAAGCAGTAAGAGAAAAGAAAAATCACATGAAAAGGAAAGCCCATCACAATCACCGCAGAATTCTCAAAACAAATCCTCAAATCAAGAAGAGCTTGGAGTGAAATAATTCAAGCCCTAAAGGCAAACCCAGATTGATGTACCCTACAAAATTATATTTCAAAATTGATGGAGAAATAAGGTACTTTCAAGACAAAGGTCACCTTACGAACTTCATGAACACCAAACCAGCACTATACAAATTTTTAAACAGTATCCTAGGAAAAGACAATGAGGATCACAACTTCAAGAAGCCAAGCAGAATGAATCCATCAGGCATGACAAGAAATTAAATGCAAAGTGGGAGAAATCAACAAAAAGAAAAAGTCATGACAATGATAAGTGAGTATATGTCAGCTATAACCATCAATGTTAATGGTCTCAATTCACCAATCAAAAGAAGTAGACTGACAAAATGGGTCAAGAAGCAAGATCCAACAATATGCTGCATACAGGAAACACACTTACTTCAAAAAGAAACTAATAGACTAAAAGTTAAAGGGTGGAAAACAATATTCCACGTGAAAGGAACCTGAAAAAAAGCAGGAGTATCTATCCTATTTGTAGATCAAGTGGATTTCAACCCAACACTGATTAAGAGAGACAAAGGAGGACACTACATACTTGTGAAAGGAACAATCCAACAGGAAGAGATGACAATTATAAATATATATGCACCAAACACTAGTGCACCCAACTATATGAAACAAATACTACCAGACATGAAAAATCAAATAAGCACTAATACAACAGTAGTGCGGGACCTCAATACCCCACTGTCACAAATAGATAGATCAACTACACAAAAAATAAACAACAAAATACTAGAACTCAAACTCTTGAACAAATGAATTTAACAGGTGTTTACAGAGTGTTCCATCCCACAAAATCAGAATACACATTCTTTTCAGCTGCACACAAGTCATTCTCCAAAAGACCATGTACTTGCTCATACAACATGTTTAAATAAGTAGAAATGAATTGAAGCTATCCTCTGTATATTATCAGACCATAGTGCAATGAAATTGGAGATCAATAGCAAAAGAAACTGCAAGAATTTCATAAACACATGGAAATTGAACACCACATTTCTGAATAACCAATGGGTCACAGAGGAAATTAAAAAAGAAATCAGACAGTTATTACAATTAAATGAAAATGCCAACATAATATATCGGAATCTATGGGACACAATGAAGCAGTCTTATGAGGGAAATA
The DNA here is from genome assembly GCF_053883595.1 of Heterocephalus glaber. NCBI lineage: Eukaryota > Metazoa > Chordata > Mammalia > Rodentia > Bathyergidae > Heterocephalus > Heterocephalus glaber. Next base: position 2,444,694 of record NW_028258310.1, on the reverse strand, counting down.
CATAGCAGTGAATACTCATATTAGGAAAATAGAGCAAGCTCAAACATCCTGATGCTGAACCTCAAACTTCTAGAAAAAGAAGAGCAGGACAACCCCAAAGCTCATAAAAGGGAGGAAATTAAAAAGATCAAAGCAGAAATCAATGCAATGGACACTAAGAGAATGATACAAAAAAAGTCAATGAAGAAAAGAGTTGGTTCTTTGAAAAAATAAACAAAATTGACAAACCCTTAACCAACCTTATCAAGAAAGGAAAGAAAAGATAAATCCAAGCAATTAGGATTAGCAATTGCTAATCCACTCAATCAGGAATGAAAGCGTGAAATTACAACAGACCCAGCCCAAGTCCAAAGGATCATCAATACCTCCTTTGAGAACTTGTATGCCGGATGGAAAACACACAAAAAATGGACAGATTCCTAGATACATATGAATTACCAAAGTTGAATGAAGAAGACCTAAAAATTCTAAACAACCCAATATCAATCAATGAAATTGAAAACGTAATTAAAAACTTACCAACTAAGAAAAGCCCAGGCCCTGATGGCTTCAGTGCTGAATTCTACAGGACATTTAGAGAAGAACTATTACCACTACTCTTTAAACTCTTCAGTGAATTTGAAAGGGAAGCAATACTACCAAATTCATTTGTGGAAGCAAGCATCACCTTGATCCAAAAAGCAGAGAAAGACTCAACTGAAAAAGAGAACTATAGGCCAATCTCACTAATGAACATAGATGCAAAAATCCTTAATAAGATACTGGCAAATAGAATGCAGAAGATCATCAAGAAGATCATACACCCTGATCAAGTGGGATTCATCCCAGGGATGGAGGGATGGTTCAACATATGCAAATCAATAAATGTAATACACTATATTAATAGAGCCAAGGACAAAAACCATGTGATCATCTCAACAGATGCAGAAAAAGCATTCAGTGAAATCTAACACACATTCATGATAAAAACCCTGTAAAAATTGGAATAAATGGTCTCTACCTCAATCTGATAAAAGCCATCTATGAAAAACCAACAGCCAATATCATACTAAATGGTCAAAACTTGAAATCCTTCACACTAAAATCAGGAACAAGACAAGGATATCCACTATCACCACTCCTGTTCAATATAGTTTTGGAAACAGCCACAGCAGTTAGACAAGAAAAAGAAATAAAAGGAATAAAGATAGGAAATGAAGAAGTCAAGCTGTCATTATATGCAGATGACATGATTCTCTATAGAGAAGACCCCAAGAACTCTACCAAAAGTCTTCTAGACTTGATAACCAAATTCAGTCAAGTAGCTGGATACAAGTCAACACACAAAAATCAATAGCTTTCCTCTACCTGAATGACAGACTCACTGAGAGAGAAATAGGGCAAACCATTCCTTTCACAATAGCATCCAAAAAACTGAAATGCCTAGGAATCAACCTAACAAAAGAAATCAAAGACCTCTGCTCTGAAAACTATGGCACTCTGAAAAGAGAGATTGAAGATGATATCAGAAAATGGAAAGACATCCCTTGCTCCTGATTAAGAAGAATCAGCATAGTGAAAATGGCCATACTTCCAAAACTGCTATACAGATTCAATGCAATCCCAATTGAAATTCCAGCAGCATACTTCAGGCACCTTGAGAAAGCAATCCAAAAATTCTTTTGGAACAAGAAGACACCTAAGATAGCAAAAGCAATTCTAGGCAACAGAGACATGGCAGAGGGTATTCAGAGTCCCCAACTTGAAACTATACTACAAAGCTGCTGTGATAAAAACAGCATGGTACTGGCAAAGAAACAGACCTGAGGACCAGTGGAACAGATTAGAGGATGAAGAACCAACTTCAGACATACTGAGCCACCTCATCTTTGACAAAGGAGACAAACACTTTCACTGGAGGAAAGATAGCCTCTTCAATAAATGGTGCTGGAAAAATTGGGTTTGAACTTGCCAAAGATTAAAACTAGACCTCTCACCTTGCACTAAACTAAAATGGAAATGGATTAAAGATCTAAATATTAAAATAGAAATGCTGAGCCAGCTGGAACAGAGGTTAGATAGAACTCTTGAGGACATTGGTGTAGGAAAAGGTTTTATGAACAAATCTCAGTTGCCCATGAACTAGCACAAAGAATCAACAAGTGGACTCTCTTCTTATTAAAAAGCTTCTGCACAGCAATAGAAACCACTGACAGAGTGAAGAGACAACCCACAATGTGTGCAAAAATTTTTACCTGCTGTTCCTCAGACAAAGGTCTACTATCTCGAATCTATAAAGAACTTAAAAAGATCAGACCTCCCAAATTTCAAGACCCAATCCAAAAATGGGCATCTGAAATGAACAGATGTTTTTCAGACAAAGAAGTAGAAATAGCAAATAAACATATGAAACAATGTTCAACATCACTGGTCATTGGATAGACGCAAGTGAAAGCAACGCTGAGATTCTAACTCACCCCAGAAAGAATGGCTGCTATCATGAAATCATCCAATAACAAATGCTGCCAAGGTTGTGGGGAGAAAGGAACCCTTGTCCATTGTTGGTGGGAGTGCAGACTGGTGCAACCACTGTGGAAATCAGTATGGAGATAAAAAAAACTAGGACTAGAGGTCACATTTGACCCAGCTGTTCCACTGCTGGGTATCTTCCCCAAAAGAATTAAAAGAATCATACCATAGTGATATATGTGCACCCATGTTTATAGCAGCACAGTTTGTAATAGCTAAAGCTTGGAAACAGCCCAATTGCCCATCAACTGGAGGCTGGGTAAAGAAGATGTGTTGTTTTTTTTTAATAAATGGACTACTACTCAGGCATAAAAAACGAGAAACCAGAGACATACATAGCTAAATGGATGCACATTGAAGCCATATTTTTAAGTGAAATAAATAGGACACACAGGTGTAAATTCTAAATATTTTCTCTGGTGTGACAAACTGAAAGTGTAAATAAGGATCAAAATATGTAATAGATAATGTGAAATAGGAAGAAAAGGTGCAAAGGGGAAGGGGAAGTGGGAGGGGTGTGGGAAAGGAAAGAGGGAATGGAATTAATATGAGAAAATAAAAAAATGGAGAGAAAGTCTTTGTAAATAGGTAGGGGTGGAGGGGTTGAAGGGAGAGCAGGGGAATGGGGAAAAAATAAGAACCAGCAGAGATTATGTAAAGGTGCAAATTTCCAACGATGAATGTCATTATACTGTATACCTAAAAGGTACCAATAAAATTAATTTAAAAAAAGAAAATATGAACCTAATATTTGGATGTTGTCAGATGTCCAAGTGTTAAAAAGGGAAATAAAAATCTGGAATTTTGGTGCCGTTTCCAGATTCTCAAAACAGTGTGGAAGAAAGTAGATGGCTATATTGCTGACTTGCAAACCCCAAAATTCTGCACTCTAGGCTGCTATTAACTTGCTTTAATCTTGTTTAGTATTCTTAGACTTCCATGGCTGGTTTTTCAAACCTAGCTTGGAATTTTTCTCAAACAATTTCCCCCTTTCCTAATTGAAGCCTTATAGAATGGCCATAGAGGAGTCACAGAATTATGGCTAATTGGTGATCAGAATCCTATCAACTGAGCCTCAGTACCATATCCAGGAAATTTGGAAAGTGGTTTCTGAAGGTGACTTTTCCTTAATATGTAGCTGAAGCTGTCTGGCCCTGCCCTGGAGCAATTAACTGATGGTTACTGTGTTCAGTTTTTCTTGGTGTTATAAGAATTTTTAAATGATCTACGTGTCTCTTTAACTGTCAAGTCATCTTTGACAGGTAGATACCATCTGCTTTCAATAAAATCTTGGTAACCACTTCCCTGCAGTGGACATTTTTTGTTTTCTCAGTCAGCTTCCTCTCCTCATTTCCCAGCTGGGGGATGCAATTTGATGCAGAATGATAAGCTTGCTCCTCTACCACTTGGTGCTTTCAGCTTCAGGGCTTTTGCTGTCAGCTGAAGCTCATCTGTGGATCCGGGTCAGGTAGCCCTGGGCTGATGTGAAACCATAATTAAGTAAATGAGAGGAGATGACCATGCTGCCATGTTAGTGTGGTAGGTACTGTGCTAATTATGTTGTATACATTTTCCTATTTAATCCTCAGAATAATGTTCCTGTTGGGTGGGCAATACTATTACCACCTTGCTGATGAGTAAACTAACATATATATATATATATATATATATATATATATATATACTCACATATATAATAAAGAATAAATAACTTGTCTAAGACAGGTAGTGGATTGTGTCAGCAATGGGATTGCTGTCTCATAGTGTTGACATTCTGCAGAGAGGCTGTGGCTTTAGACAGAACTAGGTCTGAGGCCACCTGCTGACCAGCTATGGGACTTTTCTGAGTCTCTGCTGTTTTCATCCGGGGCCTAGTAAGTACTTGGCACAAAAGGGTTATAATAATGTAAGCAAAATGGGTATGATTTGGGAAAGAGTGTGCCTAGGTATAGAACATGTACATTTTTGCTTTTCTAATATCAAGGCAAACTGGATTCAGCCCACATCATGATGACATAGCAAAAAAATTATTGCTAATCATTGTTGGGATTCCCCTCTCCTTTATTCTTGATTTGTAGAGATAATAAACCTATTTTTTTTTTAAGAAAACATAAGTTAATGTCACTTTTTTGAAGGATGGAAACATACACTGAATATACTATCACCAAAAAATTCATATAACTCATAAAAATATGAACCTGCTTCTAGCTCCTATAAAGTGCCTTCAGCTTTTAGGGAATGATTTGAATTTACAGTTGTGAATCTGTGAGAAAAACTCCTGCTTTCTCCACTGTAATTTTCTTAACATTAATTTCAGCTTCTACATGAGCAATGGTTAAGATCTGGCATTTCCATGACTATTTATTTTTCAGCAACTCCTATGCTTTATATTAACCCATTTGCTGAGGAAAATGCCATCATTTGTCATCATGAATAGTCCCTCATGGACAGTTACATTTTCCTGTCTCTATCAGTGTTCAACTTCTTAGCTCTTATGAGCTCATCTTGCTTTCATGTTGCTTGTAATTTGCTCTGATTTAAAGCATTTAAAGATATATACATATTTTCTGCCTTTTCATTCTGAAGGGTTGGTGTTATTGATTCACCCTCACAATTAGCATAGATCAAATATTCATTAGAACCTGATCACTTGGTATCAGGTTCCTAACTACCTCAGGGGGATTAGAACACTGATTATGGCCACTGTGTGTCCTCATGTTCTGTGGCCAGGGTACAATACCCCAGGCACCCAGGAGCTACATGCCAAGAATTATTCTCCAGGCTGATTCAGCCATATATTGCCCTCATCCTGGATTTCACTTCTTCAGTGAATAGCTTGCTTGGATTAGGCAAAAATGCGGCTTTTTAATGTTGCTTGACTACAATGTGGTTAAGACGAAGTGTAAAATTAATCAAAGCATCAGAGGAAATGATACCTGCTACATTAGTCTCTTTCTAAAGATAGTTAGGAATCAGTACTGTAGGTATATATTACTTTTTGTTTTGTTTTGCTTCATATTCACAGTAAGTCAGAGAACTTGGTCAATACAAAATTATACTTGCTCTTTATTATCAAGATTTAGAGGAGGCTGTGCCATCATAATGCTGTGTATGCGAGCCTGTGTGTGGGTGCCTGCTCCTCATACTGGTGACCTACTGGCTCTCATTTACTTTATTCAAATACCTTTGCTTTCAAAACAACACCATAAAGCGTGTCTTTTATTTAGTTTAGGTTTTTTTTTGCACTTTATTAAATTCTTTCATTGATACTTTGTAAGTATAAAACACAATTACATTTCTCATTGGGAATTGTACCTTTACATAATGCATCTTGGTTCTTATTTTTTCCCCATTCCTAGCCCTCCCTTCATGCCCTCCACCCTTCCCTATTTACAAAGACTTTATTTCCATTTTGTCCATTTCTCATCATTTTTCCTTTCCCTTCTTTCCTTTTCCCTGCCCCTCCCACTACCCCTATCCCTTTGGACCTTTTCTTCCTATTTTACATTATCGATTATTCATTCTAATCATTGGTAAATTTTTGGTATACAATATAATGACATTCATCATTGGAAATTTGCACCTTTACATAGTCTCTCTTGGTTCTTGTTTTTCACCCTTGCCCAGCCTTCCCTTCAACCCCTCCAGTCCTCCCTATTTACAAAACTTTTGTTCCTATTTTTCCATTTTCTCATATTAATCCCATTCCCTTCTATCCTTTCCCCTAGCCCTCCCACTTCCTTCAGCCTTGCCACTTTTCTTCCTATTTCCCATTACCTATTATACATTTAGTCCTTATTTACACTTTCAGTTTCTCACACCAGAGAAACTATTTGGTATTTATACATGTATGTCCTACTTATTTCACTGAAGAGTATCACCTCAATGTGCATCCACTTAGCTATAAATGTCTCCAATTTCTTATTTTTTATAGCTGAGTAGTACTCCATTTAAAAAAAAACACCACATTTTCTTTATCCAGTCTCCAGTTGATGGGCATTGGGGCTGTTTCCAAGTTTTAGCTATTACAAACTGTGCTGCTATGAACATGGGTGCACATATATCACTGTGGTATGATTCTTTTAATTCTTTGGGGAAGATCCCCAGCATTGGAATAGTGGGGTCAAATGGGACTTCCAGTCCTACTTCTTTGAATTATGTCCATACTGATTTCCACAATGGTTGCACCAGTTTACACTCCCACCAGCAGTGGAGCAGGGTTCCTCTTTCCCCACAGCCCCACCAGCATTTGTTATTGGTTGATTTCATGATAGCAGCCATTCTTTCTGGAGTGAAGTGGAATCTCAGCATTGTTTTCATTTGCATCTCTCAAATGACCAGTGATGTTGAACATTTTTTCATGTATTTATTTGCTATTTCTACTTCTTTGTCTGAGAAATGTCGGTTCATTTCAGATGTCCATTTTTGGATTGGGTCTTGAAATTTGGGAGGTCTGATCTTTTTAAGTTCTTTATAGATTGGAGATAGTAGACCTTTGTCTGAGGAACAGCAGGTGAAGATTTTTTCCCACATGGTGGGTTGTCTCTTCATACTGCTGATGGTTTCTCTTGCTGTGCAGAAGCCTTTTAATAAGAAGAAATCCCACATGTTCATTGTTTGTACTAGTTCATGGGCAACTGAGCTTTTGTTCATAAAATCTTTTCCTACACCGATGTCTTCAAGGGTTCTACCTAACCTCTGTTCCCACTAGTTCAGAGTTTCTATTTTAATATAGATCTTTTATCCATTTTGATTTTAGTTTAGTGCATGGTGAGAGATATAGGTCTAGTTTTAATCTTTGGCAAGTTGAAGCCCAATTTTTCCAGCACCATTTATTAAAGAGGCTATCTTTCCTCCAGTGAGGGTGTTTGGATCCTTTATCGAAGATGAGATGGCTGAGTGTGTCTGGCACTATTTCTGCATCTTCTCATTTGTTCCACTGGTCCTCAGGTCTGTTTCTTTGCCAGTACCATGCTGTTTATATCACAGTAGCTTTGTAGTAGAGTTGCAGGTTGGGGATTGTGACAGCCCCTGCCATGTCTCTGTTACCTAGAATTGCTTTTGCTATTCTGGGACTCTTCTTGTTCCAAATGAATTTTTGGATTGTTTTCTCGAGGTCTAGGAAGTATGCTGCTGGGATCTCAATTGGAATTGCATTGAATCTATATAGCAGTTTTGGAAGTATGGCCATTTTCACTCTATTAATCCTTCCTACCCAGGAGCAGGGGATGTCTGTCCATTTCCTGATATCATCTTCAATCTCTCTTTTCAGAGTGCCATAGTTTTCAGAGAAGAGGTCTTTGATTTCTTTTGTTAGGTTGATTCCTAGGTATTTCAGTTTTTTGGATGCTATTGTGAAAGGAATTATTTGCCCTATTTCTCTCTCAGTGAGTCTGTCATTCAGGTAGAGGAAAGCTATTGATTTTTGTGTGTTGACCTTGTAACCAGCTACTTGACTGAATTTGGTTATTAAGTCTAGAAGACTTTTGGTGGAGTTCTTGGGGTCTTCTATATAAAGTATCATGTTAACTGCAAATAATGACAATTTGACTTCTTCATTTCCTATCTTTATTCCTTTTATTTCTTTCTCTTGTCTAATTGTTGTGGCTAATGTTTCCAGAACTATATTGAACAAGAGTGGTGATAGTGGACATCCTTGTCTTGTTCCTGATTTTTGTGTGAAGGATTTCAGTTTTTGACCATTTAGTATGATATTGGCTGTTGGTTTTTCATAGATGGCTTCTATCCGTTTGAGGTAGAGACCATCTATTCCAATTTTTTGTAGGGTTTTTATCATAAATGCATGTTGGATTTTGTCAAATGCTTTTTCTGCATCTATGGAGATAATCATATGGTTTTTGTCCTTGGCTCTATTGATATAGTGTATTACATTGATGGATTTGCATATATTGAACCATCCCTGCATCCCTGGGATGAATCCCACTTGATCAGGGTGTATGATCTTCTTGATGATCTTCTGCATTCTGTTTGCCAGTATTTTATTAAGGATTTTTGCATCTTTGTTCATTAGTGAGATTGGCCTATAGTTCTCTTTTTCAGTTGGATCTTTCTCTGCTTTGGGGATCAAGGTGATGCTTGCTTCCAGGAATAAATTTGGGAGTATTGCTTCCCTTTCAATTTCATTGAAGAGTTTAAACAGTAGCAGCAGCAGTTCCTCTCTAAATGTCTTGTAGAAGTCAGCAGTGAAGCCATCAGGGCCCGGGCTTTTCTTAGGTGATAAGTTTTTAATTATGTTTTCAATTTCATTGGTTGATATTGGGTTGTTCAGAATTTTTAGGTCTTCTTCATTCAACTTTGGTAATTCATATGTATCTAGGAGTCTGTCCATTTCTTCTGTGTTGTCCATCTTATTGGCGTATAGGTTCTGGAAGTAAGTATTGATGATCCTCTGGATTTCTGATGGGTCTGTTGTCAGTTCACCCTTTTCATTCCTAATTGCATGGATTTGGGCCTTTTCTTTCCTTTTTCTGACAAAGTTGACTAAAAGTTTATCAGTTTTGTTGATTCTTTCAAAGAACCAACTCTTGGCTTCATTGATTTTTTGTATCATTCTCTTAGTCTCCGTTTCATTGATTTCTCCTCTGATCTTTATAATTTCTTCCCTTGTATGAGCTTTGGGGTTGTCCTGCTCTTCTTTTTGTAGAAACTTGAGGATCAGCATCAGGTTGTTTAATTGGGCTGGTTCTGTTTTCCTAATATGCGTATTAACTGCTATGAATTTCCCTCATAAGACTGCTTTCATTGTGTCCCATAGATTCCGATATGTTGTATTGTCATTGTCATTAAATTGAAATAACTGTCTGATTTCTTCTTTAATTTCCTCTGTGACCCATTAGTTATTCAGAAGTGCGTTGTTCAATTTCCATGTGTTTATGAAAGTTTTTGAGTTTCTTTTGCTATGGATCTCCAATTTCATTGCACTATGGTCTGATAATATACAGGGGATAACTTCAATTCCTTTGCACTTACTTAAACATGTTGTATGTGTGATTATGTGGTCTAGTTTGGAGAATGACCCATGTGCAGCTGAGAAGAATGTGTATTCTGATTTTGTGGGGTGGAAGTCTCTGTAAACATCTGTTAAGTTCATTTGTTCAAGAGGTCAATTGAGTTCTAGTATTTCATTATTCATTTTTAGTCTAGTTGATCTATCTATTTGTGACAGTGGGGTGTTGATGTCCCCCACTGCAATTGTATTAGTGCATATATGACTTTTCATGTCCGTTAGTATTTGTTTTATATAGTTGGGTGCACGAGTGTTTGGTGCATAGATATTTATGATTGTCATCTCTTCCTCTTGGATTCTTCCCTTTACAAGGATGTAGTGTCCTTCTTTGTCTCTCTTAATCAGTGTTGGTTTGAAATCTACTTGATCTGCCAAGAGGATAGCTACTCCTGCTTTTTTTCATGTTCCTGTCGCATACAGTATTGTTTTCCACCCTTTAACTTTCAGTCTATGAGTTTCCTTTTCAATTAAGTGTGTTTCTTGTATGCAACATATTATTGGATTTTGCTTCTTGACCCATTCTGCCAGTCTATTTCTTTTGATTGGTGAATTGAGACCATTAACGTTGATAGTTATAACTGAAAGGTATTGACTTGTCATTGCCATGACTTGTTCTTTTTGTTGGGTTCTCCCCTTTTACATTTAATTTCTTGTCATGCCAGATGGGTTCATTCTGCTTTGCTTCCTGGGGTTGTGATCCTCAATGTTTGTTCCTAGGCTATTGTCTAAAATTCTTTGGAGTGATGGTTTGGTATTCACGAAGTTCCTAAGGTGCTGTTTGTCATGAAAGTATTTTATTTCTCCATCAATTTTAAAAGATAGTTTTGCAGGGTACATCAATCTGGGTTGGAGGCTGTTTTCTTTAGGGCTTGGAATATGTCACTCCAAGTTCTTCTTGCCTTGATGGTTTGTGTTGAGAAGTCTGCTGTGATTCTGATGGCCTTTCCTTTGTATGTGATTTGTTTCTTTTCTCTAACTGCTTGTAGAACTTTGTTGTTCTGTTGAGTTTCTGGAATCTTAACAATTATATGCCTATGTGTAGATTTTTTTTGATCAAGGCTATTTGGTGTCCTATATGCCTCACTTATCTGTATGTCAAGTTCTTTTCCCCTGCTTGGGAAGTTTTCTGCCATTATTTCTGTGAAGACATTTTTTATGTCATCTGCCCTCTCTCCTCTTTCTTCATTGAGCCCAATCAGTCTTATGTTATTTTTCTTTGCATCATCTAGCAGCTGCTGGATTGATTTCTCATGTTCCCTTATGATTTTGAAGCAATTTTTCTTTTCCTGGTCACTAATTGCAATCTTATCTTCTATATCTGAAATTCTGTCCTCACATTGGGTCATTCTGTTATGTAGACTTTCAATGGAGTTTTTCATGTCCTGGAAATCTATTTGCATCTGTTTTATGGATTCCATTTGTTTCCCATGTTGGGACTCCATCATGTTCCTCAGCTCCTCTCTAGATTTATTAATCATGTCTAGCACTATGGGCACAATTTCTCCTGTTATCTGAGAAATTATTTCTGTTTTCATTTTTACCAGATCCCCTTTTGTTGCCAGTTCAGTGGGTCCAGGTGGTTGAGTATCAGAGTTTTCCATCTCATTTCCCTTTGGGGTTGCTGTAGGCGATCTGGAAGTCTGGTTTTGAGATTTATTTATGTGTTTTCTCATTTCAACTGGGGCGGAGGGCTGTGGCGCCTGCACTGATTACCTCCTCTGAGCTGGGTGAGGTGGGACAGGGGCCAGGAGCAGCGGTAGCGGTGGTGACCCAAAAGCCCTTTCCTGTGTGTTGGGAGCAGCTGGACGGAGGGTGGCTGGGAAACCCCTTCCTCTGGACCAGGAGCAGTGGGATGGTGGCTCAGAAGCCCCTCCCTCTGTGCCGGGAGCGGTGGGAGGGATGGTGGCCTGGAAGCCCCTTCCTCTGGGCTAGGAGCAGCGGGAGGGATGGTGACTGGGAAACCCCTTCCTCTGGACCAGGAGCAGTGGGGCGACGGCTCAGAAGCCCCTCCCTCTGGGCCGGGAACAGTGGGACTCAGTACCTTGGTCTGGTGTTCTGGTGTCCTCTGCGCCTTGGTAATGTGGATTCAGGTGGCTGCCTGTCTGCAGTGAGGTGATTTGGTGTCTTCTGCGTGACTCAGGACCTCGGCAGGGTGTGGGCAGACCTGCCTGTCTGCAGCGGGCTGATTCGGCATGTTCCGCGTGACTGGGGACCTCAGCAGGGTCTGTGTAGACTTTCAGTGGAGTTTTTCATGTCCCAGAAATCTATTTGCATTTGTTTTATGGATTCCATTTTTTTCCTATGTTGGGATTCCATCATGTTCCTGAGCTCCTCTCTAGTTTTATTAATCATGTCTTGCACTATGGGCACAATTTCTCCTGTTATCTGAGAAATTATTTCTGTTTTCATTTTTTCCAGATCCCCTTTCGTTGCCAGTTCAGTGGGTCCAGGTTTTTGAGTATCAGTGTTTTCCATCTCATTTCCCTTTGGGGCCTCTGTAGGTGATCTGGAAGTCTGGTTTTGAGACTTATTTACATGTTTTCTTATTTCAAGTAGGTGGGTCCTGTTAGCACCTACACAAATTACCTCCTCTGAGCTGGGAGAGGTGGGACAGGGCTCTGGAGCAGCAGTAGGGATGGTGGCCCAAAAGCCCTTTTTTGTGGGCTGGAACAGTGGGAGGAATGGTGGCCAGGAAGCCCTTTCCTCTGGACCATGAGCAGTGGGATGGCAGCTCAGAAGCCCCTACCTCTGGGCCAGGAGCAGTGGGACAGAAGGTGGCCCAAAAGGCCTTTCCTCTGGGCTGGGAGCAGTGGGAGGAATGGTGACCAGGAAGCCCCTTCCTCTGGACCAGAAGCAGTGGGACAGCAGCCCAGCAGCCCCTACCTCTGGGCTGGAAGCAAGGGGACTGAGTACCGTGGTCTGGTGGTCTGGTGTCCTCTGCGTCTTTGTAGTGTGGAACCAGGTGTCTGCCTGTCTGCAGCAGCATGATTCAGTGTCTTCCTCACGACTCAGGACCTCAGTAGGGTGTGCACAGACCTGCCTGTCTAGCAGCTGCTGGATTGATTTCTCATGTTCCCTTATAATTTCAAAGCAATTTTTCTTTTCCTGGTCATTAATTGCAATCTTATCTTCTATATCTGAAATTCTGTCCTCACATTCGCTCATTCTGCTGTGTAGACTTTCTATGGACTTTTTCATGTCCTGGAAATCTATTTGCATCTGTTTTATGGATTCCATTTGTTTCCCATGTTGGGACCCCATCATGTTCCTCAGCTCCTCTCTAGATTTATTAATCATGTCTTGCACTATGGGCACAATTTCTCCTGTTATCTGAGAAATTATTTCTGTTTTCATTTTTTCCAGATCCCCTTTTGTTGCCAGTTCAGTGGGACCAGGTGGTTGAGTATCAGAGTGTTCCATCTCATTTCCCTTTGGGGGTGCTGTAGGTGATCTGAAAGTCTGGTTTTGAGACTTATTTATATGTTTTCTCATTTTGATTTGGGAGGGCTGTTGGCGCCTGCACGGATTACCTCCTCTGAAGTGGGAGAGGTGGGACAGGGGCTGCGAGGAGCAGTAGGGATGGTGGCCCAAAAGCCCTTTCCTGTGGGCTGGAACAGTGGGAGGAATGGTGGCCAGGAAGCCCTTTCCTCTGGACCATGAGCAGTGGGATGGTGGCCCAGAGCCCCTACCTCTGGGCCAGGAGAAGCAGGACTCATTTCCGTTTTCGGGTGGTCTGGTGTCCTCTGTGTCTTTGTAATGTGGAACCAGGTGCCTGTACAGAGGAGTGGTGGGGGTCCAGTGGATTGTTGCAGGGGCCTCGGTAGAGCATGTGCAGGCCTGCCTTCCTGTAGCGGGCTGATTTGGGGTGTTCCACATGACTTGCAACCTCAGTAGGTCATGATAAAGCATGTCTTATGGATTTGAGGATTCTGTTTACCTTAAATTGCCTTGATTTAGGTCTAGAAAGAGGATAAAAATAAAATTGTATGTTCAATCTTCTGCTCCTTTGTTATTTAATATAAACAAATCAAAGACTTGTTTCCAACATGAATATAGTCTTGTTGAAAAATGAAACTTTAAAAAATAAACTCTTTCATTTATAGATGTAAAATAGGTAGTAGAATGTATAAAGGATATATAATTTCAGAAGTGTCACCAACTTATTCTTTTTTTAAAAATTCTTTATTGGTACATTTTTGGTATACAATATGTTTACATTTATCATTGGGTGCTTGTACCTGAACATGATGTATCTTAGTTCTTAATGTTTTCCCCATTACCTGTGCTTCCTTCACCCCCTCCACCCTTCCCTATTTACATAGATTTTGTTTCATTTTTTTTCCTTTCTCATAATTTTTCCTTTCCCTTCTTCCCTTTCCCCTTCCCCTCCCACCACCCCTACACCTTTGGACCTTTTCCTATTTCGAATTATCAATTATTCATTTCACTCACTTTAATCCTTATTTACACTTTCAGTTTCTCAACCCAGAGAAACTATTCGGTATTTACACATGTGTCCTATTTATTTCACTTAAGAGTATGGCCTCAATATGAGTCCATTTAGCTATAAATGTTTCTAGTTTCTCATTCTTTATGGCTGAGTAGTACTCCATTTTATTAAAAAAACCATGTCTTCTTTATACAGGCTCCAGTTGATGGGCACTTGGGCTGTTTCCAAGCTTTAGCTATTACAAACTGTGCTGCTCTAAACATGGGTGCACATATATCACTGTGGTAAGATTCGTTTAATTCTTTGGGGAAGATACCCAGCAGGGGAATAGCTGTGTCAAATGAGACCTCCAGTCCTAGTTCTTTGAGGTACCCCATACTGATTTCTACAGTGGTTGCACCAGTCTGCACACCCACCAACAATGGAGAAGGGTTCCTTTCTCTCCACATCCCTGCCAGCATTTGTTATTGGTTGATTTCTTAATAGTAGCCATTCTTTCTGGGGTGAGGTTGAATCTCAGTGTTGTTTTCATCTGCATCTCTTGAATGACCAGTGGTGCTGAACATTTTTTCACATATTTGCTGCTTTTACTTCTTTGTCTGAGAAATGTCTGGTGATTTTGGATGCATATTTTTGAATTGTGTCTTTGAATTTGGGTGGTCTGATTTTTTTCATTTATATATTCTCGATAGTAGACCTTTGTCTGAGGTACAGCTGCTAAAGATTTCTTCCCACATGGTAGGTTCTACCTTAGCTCTGTTGGTGGTTTCTCTTGCAGTGCCCAGGCTTTTTAAAAAGATGAGATCTCAGTTGTTGATTCTTTGTGCCAGCTCCTGTGCTACTGAGGATTTGTTCATAAAGTCTTTTCCTATGCCAATGTCTTCAAGAGTTCTACCTAACTTACCTTCCAGCAAGTTTAGTGTTTCTGTCTTAATATTTAGATCTTTAATCCACTTTGATCTTAGTTTAGTGCATGGTGATACATATGGGTCTAGTTTTAATCTTTGGCAGGTTGGAATCCAGTTTTTCCAACACCATTTATTAAATAGGCTATCTTTCCTCCACTAAGGATGGTTGGCTCCTTTGTCAAAAATGAGGTGGCTGAGTATGTCTGGAGTTGTTTCTGCAACTTCTAATCTATTCCACTGATCCTCAGGTCTGTTTCTTTGTCACTATCATGGTGTTTTTACCACAGTAGCTTTGTAGTATAGTTTTAAGTTGGGGATTGTGATACCCCCAGCCATGTCTCTGTTGCCTAGAATTGCTTTTGCTATTCTTGGTTTCTTCTGATTCCAAATGAATTTTTGGATTGTTTTCTCTAGTTCTGTGAAGTATATTGGAATTCCCTTCAGCATTGCATTGAATCTATATAGTAGTTTTGGAAGTATTGCCATTTTCATTATATTGCTTCTTCCTACCCAGGAATAAGGGATATCTTTCCATTTTCTTATATCCTCTTTGATCTCCTTTTTCAGAGTGCTGTAGTTTTCAGTGTAGAGGTCTTTTGCTTCCTTTGTTAGGTTGACTCCTAGGCATTTCAATTTTTTGGATGCTATTGTAAAAGGAATTATTTTCCAAATTTCCTCTCAATGAGTCTGCTATTTGCATATAAGAAGGCTATTGTTTTTTGAGTGTTTACCTTGTATCCAACCACTCTACTGAATCTGTCAATTCAGTCTAGAAGACTTTTGACCAAGGTTTTTGGGTCTTCTATGTAAAGTATTATATCAGCAAATAATGACAGTTTGACTTTTTCCTTTCCTATCTTTATTCCTTTTATTTCTTTCCCTTTTCTAATTTCTGTGGCTAATGTTTCCAGAACAATATTGAACAGGAGTGGTGATAGTGGGTATCCTTGTCTTGTTCCTGATTTTAGCGAGAAAGTTTTCAGTTTTTGACCATTTAGTATGATGTTGGCTCTTGGTTTTTCATAGATAGCCTTAATCAGGTCAAGATAAAGACCTTCTATTCCAATTTTCTGTAGGTTTTGTTTATCATGAATGGGTATTGGATTTTGTTGAATGCCTTTTCTGCATCTATTGAGATGATTATATGGTTTTTGTCCTTGACTCTGTTAATTACATGTATTGATTCATGAATGTAGAACCATCCTTGAATCCCTGTGATAAATCCGACTTGGTCAGGGTGTATGATCTTCTTGATGATCCTCTGTATTCTGTTTGCCAGTATCTTGTTGAGGATTTTTGCATCTATGTTCATTAAGGAGATTGGTCTATAGTTCTTTTTGGGTTGGGTCTTTCCCTGGTTTTGGAATCAAAGTAACACTTGCTTCCAGGAATGAATTTGGAAGCCTTGCTTCCCTTTCAATTTCCTTGATGAGTTTAAAGAGTAATGGGGATAGTTCTTCTTTAATTTCTTGTAGAATTCAGCAGTGAAGCCATCAGGACCTGGGCTTTTCTTTGTTGGTTAATTTTTTATTACGTTTTCAATTTCACTCATTGTTACTGGGGTGTTTAGAATTTCTATGTCTTCTTCATTTAACTTTGGCAATTCACATGTTGTCTAGGAATCTGTCCATTTCTTCTGTGTTTTCCATATTATTAGAGTATAGGTCCTCAAAGTAGGTATTGATGATCCTGTGGATTTCTGCTGGGTCTGTTGTGACTTCACCTTTTTCATTCTTAATTGCATGGATTTGAGCCTTTTCTTTTCTTCTTTGATAAGGTTGGCTAAAGGTTTATCAATTTTATTTATTCTTTCAAAAAACCAACTCTTTGATTCATTAATTTTTTTGTATCATTCCACGTGGTTGATTATCAGATTTTTCCACCTCATTTCCCCCAGAATTTGCCTTTTCTGGCCTGGAAGCCTGAGTTTGTGCCTTGCTTAAATTTCTTCTCATTTTTGTTTTTGGTACTGTCCTTGGTTTAATTCCTGGGTTGATATTTCAAAATTGCTTAATGTGGGTATCTTTGTTGCTTGTGTTTAAAACCCTTGTGGAATGATTGCTTTTCAGAGGTGTCTTTCAGATATAGCTGGTCTTTAGGTTTTGAAACCCTAATGACTCTGAGGCTATTTTATTTTCATTATACCAGGAAGGACAACTGATTAGATAAATCACAACATCTTAGCCCAAATGATACAATCAGCAACACCATAGCATCAAGCACAGCTTAGAAAATGACAATTTGTGGTAGTTATTAATCTATCACATTTAACTGTGTGAATTAAATCAAAACTGAGGACCAACCCAACATATGTTTGTAGTGAATAAACTCTTCAGTATAGTAACTTTACCCTTCAGGATGGGGAGTTAGAAGGAGCTGGGGAGGGTGGGACAGGTAGAAAGATCAGGAAAGATTAGCAGTGAGGTCAGAAGTCACAGGAAGGCCATACAAACTCTAAGAAATTGTTAAAGGCAAGAGGAAGTGTCAGAATGAAAGAACAAAGACATGAACAGAACCACCTAAGAGCAATAGGAAGACTAGATACTGTATTTGCTTTCCTTTAAAACTAATGATAATCAAGAGAAGGAAAAAGAGAAGAAAAGAAAAGAAAAATACAGGAGAAATCTGAATTCAGTCCAGAAAGGAACAAATAGGGAGATGTAGAGCAATGTGGGACAGTGAGAGAATGAGAGAGAGGGAGAAAGAGAGAGAGAGACAGAGAGAGAGAGAGAGAGAGAGAGAGAGAGAGAGAGAGAGAGAGAGAGAGAAGATAAAAGAAAGAAAAAAAGAAGAGAAAAGTAAAAATTTGAAAAGTAGAAAAAATTAAAAATTAAGAATTAAAAATAAGATAAAAAAATTTTTTTTTCTTTTTTGCAAATAACAAAAAATAAAAATGATGGGCCTCCTTCAGGGTATGTCTCTGCTGTCACAGTAGGCAATGTAGGCAGCCGTGTGCATATACAGGTCAATGAGTTTTAGCAAGCCAGTAGCAGACCTGTAAGATTCAGGCAGATTTCTGGCTGCTAGTCCCAAGTTGAGCTCCCTGTCCTCCTGCGGGGTTGAACTCTGCAGAGTTCTACTGCACGTTCCAGTTGCCCTTCCCCTGAAGATAGTGCAGGTTCTGATGGGAGGTGATGATCCCAGGTGATGATCCCTCCAACTTACCAAGTACAGTGGCCTGATGTGCCTTTATTGTAGAGATTCTCTTTACTTTTCTGCTGAGCTTCAGTTTTCATCGAGGAGCCTGAGAAGCCCTCTTTCTGTTGCTAACTTCTGCTCTATCTTGTGGTGCTCAGGACAAAGGCCTTTATAATCCCTTTTGCCCCTGTAGTGTGGAAGCAGGCAGCAGAGGAGTCAGGAGGCCAGAGGTGGTGTGGGGGGGGTGATGCGGAAGACGGGGGTGAGGGGGAGTGGGACTGGGCCCTGTAGGCATCTGCGAGGCTAAGCAGAGCAAGGGATGGAGCAGGGGCTCCAAGCCGCGCCTGGGTCCTTACCCTGCTGTGGGCAGAGCCCAGAACGGAGTGCGGGGGTGGGGGGTGCTTCATGCTGCCTGGCTCCTCAGCTTGCGCTGGTTGGTCGCGCCCAGTGAAGCGCGAAACGGGATCACCAACTTATTCTTAATGAAGAACGTTTAGATTTAGATTTTATGTTTAATTTACTGGCATAACCAAGATTGAGGAGTAGGGATGATTAGATCCTGCCTTCATAAGGTCTTAATCTTATAAACCGAGCTTAAAAAGAAATCCAAAATTTGTAGCAGTGGATTTATAAAAGCATGAAAAGAAGATTTAAGGTATGTGCTAAAAACCATTGTAACTTTTTTTTTATATTTACACTAAAAAGCAACCTTTGTATTTTAGAAAGTATCACTGTGCCAACCTTTGGTTGGTATTAGAATCACAGCACATACTTATTTATACTTTACCCCCACTAACAACACACACATACACACACGTGTGCATGCATACACACGCACAGACACCTGTGTATGCAAACACAGTATTCAGAACATTTACAATGTGTAAAATAGGTCACATTTTCACTCTCACTTTAAAACTTTCCAAGACAGCAGACTGATGCTTTGGAAAGAAATGAAATCAGTTTTTTTATAAGTTGCGTGTTTCCAAACCAGCTTCTTTCCTCAAATAGAGGTACTGTAGTACTGGAAAATTGTTAGCAAAATTTCCCCGAAGCTAAACAATTTAAGTTAAAACCCCATGGCCTTTAATTTGTTCAGATTCCATGTCTCCTATAGTTAAACTGAAGGTGAAAAGGGTTCAGTGAAATGTCTACTCAGTGATTCCATCAATTTAGGAGCAGGATCAAACAAGTGAATGAATCATGCAATAAGCCTCATACACTGCAAAATGGGTCACCCTTCTGTGAACAGTAAGACATCTGGAACCAAACCAGCTTTAGGTGGTTGAAAATGTCATTTAAGTAGATCCTTTTAACTTGCTCTTGAAAAAAAAATGTCACTGACAACTATTTGTCTTCTCAAAGACGCTACTTTCAAATACCTCATCCTGCAAGCCGAAGAATATATTTAACTCCAGAGAAAAGCCTTTCAGCACCCTGAGAAATCCTTTTTGTTCAAAACTAATCAATTTTTGCTTTGTGCACAAAAGTAAAATACTTTGTCAAACTCTCTGCAGAAATCCTTTTAGCTATCTTAAAAAATACATTTGGTGCAGCCCTGGTTGATTTCTGTTATATGGGCAAAAATTTACTTTGTCAAATTATATTCTTCAGAAAGCCTTTCAACTGACTTAAAAATCCATTTTGTACAAAACAATGACCATGCATCAGCTCAGAGTGATTGCACAGTAGTTACTTAGCCTGGCAAATGGCAGCAAAATGTCAGCTGTAATGAAAGACACACAGCCCAGGGCTTATCAGGGAAGGTGCAGATGATTCATGTAACATCACAAATAAATAATGCTGACTTTGTGTTGAGGTAGGTTTAACAGCAGAGGTTCTTTTACCAACTATGGTATGTTTCAAAGCAATAGTAACGAGGGCTTTACCTGGTGACAGTGACATGTGCTAAGATAAGGCATGATGTTTTTAACACTCATATTTCAAGGTCACTAGCGCTATATTTGTGGGTGAACAAGAAAAAACTCCTCTGTCCAATGACAGGGTGGAACTTAAAATATCATCAGTGTAATGATAGCCATGAGAGGAATGAAATTTCTCAATCGAGTGCCCGGAATAGCCATATCTTTTTCAGCATTTGTATCCTCTTGTTGGCTGGCTCTGGTATGAGAAGCTACATGGAAGGATTTAGAAATGTAAAAAGGAAGGGTAAAAGTAGAGATGAAGACCATAGTTCGGTTCATAAAATGCCAGTTTCTAAGTGGATGATGGTGCCATCAGTCAGCTATTAAGAACAGTTGAAAAGGGCAACCCATGCTTGACTTTCAGGGTCTTCTGTCACTACATCAAAGAGGGACTTAAATTTTTCACTTTATATAAGGGCCATGAGAGTCACATAGCTGGCCAGGATCAGGAATAACTTGGTCTGCTTTGTTATGTTCATGAGTCCAAGGGATTTTTGCCTTCATGAACCACTTTCTCCATTAGAAAACACATTAAACTTACATTTTACGCCTGCATTGATATAAAGACGAATACATTAATACTTTTGAACCTAAAAGTTTTTCTTTTTCTGATTTTAAAATAAATTAAGACATTTTCATGGGCCATGATAACCCTCCTGGGCCATGATAACCCTCCTGGGCCTTGCCCTGTCCCTCCCATGGCCAACTGCAAAGCTTGTGCTGGGTCATACTGGTCAGAGACTGGATATCAGCAGTCCACCGCTAGCTAGCACTGCCAGGGGCTGGCTGGAATCAAACTCTCCGGGATGTCAGTTTTCTGACGGGGGGGGGGGCATTCTCTCAGCATCTGTGCAGTCTAGTGCAGAGCACATGTGATCTTTGCTGCAAGTAAGAACTGAAGAGCAGGATTGTTACAGAGAAGCCTCCAGGGTCCACTGTCTTTTTGGTAAGAACCAGAGTATGTTCTAAAAGTTCCAAGTCAGAATCACCCATCTTTAAAGCTGATTCAGCTTGTGGCAACCATATCACATACACACTCCTTCTGCCTGGATTTGAGGGTTAGATGGGCAACATAGAAGCTAAACAAATTGACTGAGTGCTCAGAATTCATTGTAGACACTCTCCTACCACTATACACCCATACCCATTTACTTAATTTCTTCCTTAAACTCCATCCAACACAGATGTCGACTTCCTTTCACTCCTCGACAGACAGGAAGCCCTAAAGTAGAGCCTCCTGGGATCTGTTCCTTGGCAATCAAACTCCATGGCTGTGCATTTCACTTTGCTTTTCCATGCCCCTTGTAACTTCCTGTCTGCGTAGTTCTGTTATCTTCCTTCACACACCATGGAACTATAAATGATGAGTTTTGATGGAATTTAAGAACGTTCTTATTTTGGTTTCTCAGCTCTGGCTGTACATCAATAGTACTAGAGAGGAGAAAAAAATCAGATATCCCGTCCTTATTCTTTCTACTCTAAACAAATTTGGATCTTCAGAGAAGGTAGCCAGGCATCTATGCTTTTACAATGATACCCAGGTATTAGCACTAGAGTTGATAACCTTCTCACTCTTCCAACTGATGCAGAAATCACTTTTACAGCATTTTAGATCTCAATTTGATCTTTGAAGAAGAATGACACATGTGATGGGTAAATGTTAAAAACAATTGCCTTTATGAGAGATGATCATATAATAAGCTATAATCTGGCTTTTTGCCTGATACTATATTATGCATCCAATTATGGGGTAAATTTTTACTAAATTTAAATTATATTTAGGATAGACAATAAAATTACAGGCTATGTGCCATTGCATGGTTTATTTCAGGAGCTTCTGGGAACACCTCAAATAGGTACATTTTCAACATGGCTAAGCTGAGGTACACAATGAGAGACCTATGTGACTGTCTTAGGAAGAACTTGGGGTATATATTAAGATGCTGTGGCCAGAGAAGACTGAACAGGAATGTAAATATAAGCCTCAAAGTAAGGTGGGAGAAACTCAGCTGTAGTCATGGGTTTGTAATTGAGCTGTTTCTCACAGGAAAAAATGGTATGTAGTTTTTGCTTCCTGAATAATGGTAGATGCTCAAGAAATATTTATAGTAGATGCTTTAATAAATTCTTACTACTTGGATGAATCATAGTAGATTGGCTTCTTGGGATAGGTCATTTGCAATGACATTTCTTTGTTAAATAATCATTGAGTTTTTTGTTGTTGTTTTGTTGTGGTGTGCTAGGGTTTGAACCTAGGCCCCGGATCATAGTAGGCAAGTGCTCTGCCACTAAGCTACATCTCTCACCTTTTTAAAAAATTTTATTTTGAGACAATGTTTCTCTAAGTTGTCCAGGCTGGCCTTGTACTTGTAATTCTCCTGCCTTAATCTCCTGAGTATCTGGGATTAGAGGTGTGTGCCATTACACCTGGCATAATCATCAATTTTGATTTGCTCCCAAAGAGAGAATTTACAACTTCATTTATAAATTTTATCATCATAATTTTCAACATGTATATAACAACTTAAGTTTTTGGTTTCTTGTAATTTCTTCTGGATGCTCCCTATTGGAACGTTTGAATTTAAGGCATTTCAGAAAAACCTCTTATGTTTCCTAGCATTTACCTCTCAACCTAGGATGGTGATGATTGCCATATTCTTCAACATTCTCTTAGACTTCCACATGAAAAGAGCTTTAATGGTATAAAACATTTTAAACACCACTTAAAATGCCAAAGTTATTTGCTGAAGCTCAGTACCCTGAGTACAGCCTTTGATTTGAATTGGGACTGTGTCTCCGCAGTGAAGAATCTGTGAAGTGGAGTTTGTATCCAAGGAACATTGGACTTCCATCTCTCTTGTATGGCTCCAAGAAAAAAAGAGTTGGAATTTAGAACCTAATTTATCAAGTTAATATCCCTAGAGTAGCTCACTTTACAACCCTATCCTAGGTCAAGGTCTCAAATTCTTAACCCTGTTGTCCAGGATACCTTTGTAAGTGCAAACATCATTTCTGGTGTGGTTATTCTTAATAATTACAATCTCTCAGGAAACTCAGTGACCTCAGTACGGCCCTGAACTTTTCTTTCTCTACTCTTCTGCTGTTCCCTATTGTGTCTCAGCGGTGATGTCCCCTTGTATTTTTCAATTCCCTCTTTAACAATGGATTTGCTTTTGCAGATCCCTCAGAATTACAAAATTGGCTGCAGTCAGCCAAACACCCTAGATTTTTACAATTATTTGCTTATATATAAAATATGTTTTAAAAGCTCATTATGCAGTACTTACTTATTCAATTACCAATTCACTTTCAAGTTTAAAAATTTTTTCTAACTTCAGATATCTATGTACAGGTTTGTTATGCAAAGTCAGATAGTTAACACGAGAGAGGAACATGTACTTATAACACAAAACCTTATAGTATATGCAAATCTTATGCTTATTATTCTTAGAGTGCAAAAAGACATAGTGTTTTTTTTCTTATCATTCTCTGTGTTCTATGCTTTCTCTTTTGCTCTTAATAGAGAAAGAATATATTTTGGTTAACAAGAAAGAATTTATAAATGTTGTGTTTTCCTGAAGGTGGTTTGGAATATGGTATTAAGTATTTCAATTTTCCTGGGTTCTGCCAGAAATAAATCACACCTTTAGTCATGGTCTGTGTCTCTACAATGGTTTTAAATATTTAAGCATAAGTGAATTTGATCTATTTTTCCTGTGTCCACTCAAATTATTTCATCCTATTAGTATTTATGTCAGCTAGCTTGGAAAGTGCTTTATACCTGAATTCCAATTTTATTATGGGTTCTGTTAAAAGGTCACTTTAACCTCTCTGCAGAATGAAGAGCATAAAGACTTGAAGCTTTTCTGTCACTTTCCCGATACACGTCAGTAAACATTCAGCTGGTTTGTGTAATAAGTTTGTGAAAGAAAAGCTGTCTAGATACAAAGAATGACTTGATGAATGATCGAAATAATTCTGAACTTCAAGTCTACTCCTATAGGAAGTGTTATGATGGAGTGTCTTGGGCAAAAATCACAAGATAATTTCTGTGTAGAAGACAATTTATGCTGAATTTGCCTCCTTCCTGTGATACCATGCTGAATAATGTCCTCTAGCTCTGGGTAACTTCGGGTTACAGCCAAACATTGATTATTTGTCAGATAATGCTATCAGACTTACAAAGACATCCACAGTGCTCTTGCAAGGAAATAAATGACTCCAGCATCCTTGTTGAAAAAAAAGGAAGGAAGGCACAATAAGATGCACTGCAATAAGTACTCTGTGAATTTACAATAGTTGAATATGGATTATGTTTTCATAAACTCCAAGATCATTGCCAAGATTATTAAAATGCATTTTCTTTGCATAACAAGACATCATTTTGCATTTCAGAGTGGGTACAATCAGAACTTGAAATTTGCTGAGTAGTTGGTTCCCTGTTCCAAATGCTCTGGTTGTTAGTAGCTCAGTCTGTTGCCTCACCAACCACGCAAGGTAGATACTGTCCTGTAATGCACATGGAAAAAATGAGACCCAGAGAAGTTAAATGGCCCGCTTTACATCCTCTAGAAAG
The DNA here is from genome assembly GCF_053883595.1 of Heterocephalus glaber. Classification (NCBI taxonomy): domain Eukaryota; kingdom Metazoa; phylum Chordata; class Mammalia; order Rodentia; family Bathyergidae; genus Heterocephalus; species Heterocephalus glaber. Next base: position 2,420,162 of record NW_028258310.1, on the reverse strand, counting down.
AAGTTCGCCATCTGAAAAATTGATGATTAGTTGTCAAATATTGTGGCTGTATGCTTATACAAAAATATTGCTAGCGGGCTGGGGATTTAGCTCAGTGATTCCGCTGCCTGCCTCGCAAGTGCACAGTTCCATACCCAGTACCAAAAAACCGCCCCCAAAATTGCCTGTTTGTGCTCCTGATGCCAATTGAATGAAGTAAGTCGTAAGAGATTTTTAATTTTTTCCCTTCTTTTTCCATTGATTGATTGATTGATTGTGAGAAGATATGGAGACATAAGATTTTAGAAACTTGGTCTCTGGTAACATTAAGGTTTCCACAGTCCTAGGCATTTAGTTCTTGGTTTCTCTCCTCACTTACACAACACCTCTGGGTTATTTTCCTCTCCTTACTCTTGATAGCAAAGCACTTGGAGTGGACCTTTACTGTTTTGAAGCTCACCCTTCATTTTGTGGGACTTCATGTCACATGACACATCTCAGTCAAGTGGATTTTCCCTGTAACTGGCCACAGGCTGAAGGTGGTTATTCTCTACTTTTGTGCAAGACTAAGAGAGCATGTGGTGCCTGTAAAAAGTAAAATAAAACATGAAGATAAAGTCCTGGTAAACATAAATAATGAAGAAATAACAAGCAAGGGTGTCTGTGGCAAAATCCTTCCTTTCTTCAAAAGGTATAGAATTTTCACCAATAGGAAGCAAAGTATAAAGCAAGTATCCCAGTCTCAGCCCACACTAATGTGAGAGCAGAGTGGGATCACTTCCCGCCAAGCGTTAACAGGCTGTCTTTTCGGTTGTGCACTTCATGTTCACTTGCTTTAGCAAGATTTACACAGTCCTAACCCACTTATTAAATGCTTCAAAAGTGTTTTAAGGCAAGGATCTTCAAAAGCAAAATGCATGTCTCAGCCATCAGACTGAAACCTACTGCATAGAGTTCACCTATTTAAATATATGTGCTGGAGTCCAAGAGAACTATTAAATGTCTCTAATTTTCCAGTTCTGATTTCTGCTCTATCACTTAAATTCCATTTAATGTATCTTCTTCCCCCAAACTGTACTCAAATAATATAAAAAGATTTGTTAATCTAGATCTCAGAATTTATGGGTGTTGGATTTTTGAGTGTGGGGGCACAGGAGTTGAGGAGCAGGGAGGACAGTGAATGTTCTGTATGTGTGGTCACAGAAGAGAGTAGAAAAGTGCGGCTAGACAGTTGTGCAGACTTCACGCAGGAAGTTAAATCATGCCAGGAGCCCTGTAAATTGTGTTTAAAAGTGGCAGGAATTAATTTCTGTGACTAGCAGTCAGTAAGTAAGAAAGTGTGGAATGGAAAGGTAATGAAGCAAGCAAAAAACACTTCTCTAAAGAAAAGCACTCACTCTCTAAGATCATTGGAACTCTTAGTTGTCACAATCAGCGCTTTAGAAAACCCTACCCCATGCTCTAGTTGATTTTCCACAGAGAAACAGATAAGAGAATTTGCGTGAATAAAAAGATTTTTAAAAATACTGGTTTTAAGAAAGGGGGTAGTAAAAAGAAGGGGCTAAACAAAAAGCAGTTGTCTTTTTCTTAGCAACTCACACTCCCACACTTCCAGCGTATATTACTATTAGGAGAAGTGTTTTCTACAGATGAAATATTGTGTAGACAGCAGGAAGGGAAAGGCCTAGGACACGAACAATTTGTGTACATTTAGCTTTATTAATATCATTAGGCAAGAGAACCAGGGCCAGTGTAGCTAAGAGCTAGAGATGAACTAACCAATGCTTTATCTCCTGTTGCCAAGGACTACGAGATGAACTCTGCAGTGACCCAAATTTATTACAGAATAGTGCTCTTGCCACTATATCAAGCACTCTGTTGCAATTACAGCACATTAGGCAGAGGAACAAATCTCAAGAGGAAATGTCCAGTCTTTTAATCAGGTAGTAGAAAAGTCAGGGTGCATAAAAATCACCCTGCAAAATATATATATATATATATATAATATTATATGGAAAATATAATATATATATATTCCATCTGTGCTCATGCATCTATATCTGACAGCAGTCATAATTTTACCCAGAAAATACCTTTAATATAAAATTCACCATCATGTATACATACATATATATTCCATCTAAGATATATTCTATCATCTATCATCTATGTTCGATCTGTACCCATGCATCATGAATCTATGTTTAACAATAGTCTTAATTTTGCCAAGAAAATGCTTTTTATTACATATAGCAGTCATGATTGTACAGTGCCTTCACTTAATCTTTTCTCTATCAGGGTCCAATTTCTTCTAATATTCTCAGGCTTCAAGACCTTAGAAACTTGGAAAAATTACATAAAATAAATTAAACACTTTGAAGAATAATTTGTATATGCTATTTTTGCTTCTTTTCGTCTTTCTTTAGAAATATTCCTGAGTTGCAGATTTAGCTCAGTGGCAGCACTCCTGCCTCGCAAGCGCAAGGTCCTGAGTTCGATCTCTGGTATGAGAAACAAACAACCAACCAAACAAGAACTATTCCCTTTCTTTTTTTACCTATGCTTTTTAATAACAAATTTTAACACTCTGTTACCTCAGTATGATCAAATGACATCACTCCAAAGGATTTATTTTAACATTTAATGGAAATAGGAAAGCTCATGCTAGAAACACATGGAATCTGATAAGTCATTGATTAGTTGTAATGGATGGGAGGAAAGCTTGTCTAAACACAGAGTTAGAAGAGACTATAAACATGTTTTATAGGAGAAAGAAGCAATTGCTTTACACAATTTTCTGAAATATCTTTTAAGAAATATGAAAGTATTATAAATTTAAATAACAAATTGAATCATTGTAGTTAATAAAATTTATCAAGAAACTAAAATAATGGGGCAAGGAAAAAAATACAAAAGGGGCTATAAGGAGAAAAATGAAGAGTGGAACAAAGATAGAGGTTATGTCTGTTCATACCAGCCATTATGAAATTGTTTGTTTTTTGTTGTCTTTGTTCGTGTTTAAATAATTTGTGACTTATAAAGTCATTTAAAATGGTGAATCATTTTATGTGAGTAATCACAGCCTAAAGGAGAATATTTCACTTATTTTCAAGTTATAGCTGTATTAATTAACCTGATCCTAACATTTTAGAACTTCTCATGGATATCTTTTTTATGGTAAAGGCTCTCACTATCTCAGAAAGCTAATTGAAACATGCCTCATGAAAGACCCATATTTGCATCTTGAGAAAAATATACAGCGTACATAAGGGATAACTGGTCCACCCATAAGAAGCATCTTCTCAGCAACTTCTGTAATGTACACCTTTCTGGTGAATACTCATTTCTACCTATTAGGTGGCTCTCTGGTGAATATTCATTTTCAAACTTCATGTGCTATAGCATGTTAAGTCAGGAAATACCTGGTTTACATTATCATTGCAAATGCATGTATCTCTCTCACACACATTCATGTAATGTACAGTGTATGAATACTGATAAGCAGAAGCATGTAGGTCAGAGTATTTAAAGGTTTTATTTCCTATGACAATGACTCTTTTATGTCTTCCAAAAGACACCTGAAGAGTTGGGACCTAATACTTTCTTGAATTATCAGTAATATGATTTTAAGCTCTTCAGCAAATTCAGCTCTATCAGTATGTCTCTGCTCTATCACATGGATTTCTGCTTCTTGGACCTGCAATCAGAGGAAATTTACATCTTCCAGTTTGGTCAATTTTTACTACCTATTGTGCATGTCTGATTTTGTGAGGTACTAAACAATATATTGACAAATTAGATCAGTGGAACACCATTTTAGTAGTAGAAAGACTGGTTCTTTCTATAATTTATAAGCTCACCTTTTCTCACTTTACCCTTTCTGGAGCATTAAATAAAGCCAGAGTGAGGTACATGGGAGAGCAGTGAAAGAAAATGAGATGTCAGAGAGGTGGACAAGTGAGGGTTGAGGAGAGAAACCTAAAAAGCACAATAGATTTTTCAAAGTAAGATCTATGACAGAGTAAGGGAAGGTCTGGAGAGAGGATGAAATTAAATAAGGTGGACTAACAGAGATGGAGAGATCCTCAGGAAGGAAGCTGCAGATCAAGCAACAGGGAGACATTTTTCTGATATCAGTGGAAGTGAGAATTGGAGACAGGGCTATTACAGTAGAGAGAGAAAGACAAATGAAGCAATAGAAAAAAACACATACATACAAGTCGCTGTGAATAGTCCCCCAAGAAAGATAGCAAAGTCAAAAAGAATCCACCAATATATATAAGTGGGAGAGGATGTTATCAGTATTTAGTTTATACAGAGTACTCTTTATTCAGAAAGAGCTTTCATTTTATTTTTCTCAGGATAAAGCAAGAGGGATCAATCAATATTATTATCCATAATTGAGGAACTTGAGGCACAATAAAAAATGAGTTATCCTAAAGGAAACATGAGAAGCCAGTGCCATAGTCAGAGACTGTCTACATAGTCACTCTGTTTTTGTTTCTTGCTTTTTTTGGTAAATGATGGACAGTCAATGATCAGTCAGTTATCAAAATGTTCTGTGTTTCTTCCTTGTTCAGGAATAGGTACTATAAAGAATCAAAAACCAAGGGCCGGGGATTTAGCTCAGTGGTTCCACTGCCTGCCTTGCAAGCGCAAGGTCTGGAGTTCAATCCCTGGTACCAAAAAAACAAAACAAACACCTTCTAATTTTGGGCTGGGGATTTAGCTCAGTGGTTCCAGTGCCTGCCTCGAAAGCGCAAGGTCCAAAGTTCGATCCTCAGTACCAAAAAAAAAATGAATCAAAAACCAATCTCTGTCCCCTGGTCTCCATGGATTCCTTACAAGCTCCTTGTTTAGCTAACATTGCTACATGTTAGTTGCTGCTTATTTACACTTTGACTAAGAGTTACTAGGTGACCATTATTAGGAAGGCCCCTAGGAGCTCAGTTCAGGAGTAATTCTTTTGAAGGTGGGGTGAGATTTGATGTCAGGTTGGTTTGTAGTCCATTTAATTTTTTTTTTTTTGGTACCAGGGATTGAACTCAGGACCTTGCACTTGCAAGACAAGATGCAGTGCCACTGAGCTAAATCCCTGGCCCTAGTACATTTAATTTTTTTTTTTCATTAAGTTTTTTGGTACATTTTAGGTATACAATACAGTTACATTCATCATTGGGATCTTGTACCTTTGTGTTTCTTGGTTCTTACTTTTTCCCCATTCCTCTGCCCTCCCTTCACCTCCTCCACCCTTTCCTATTTACAAAGACTTTCTTTCTATTTTTTCCTTTTCTCATATTTTTTCTTTTTCCTTCTTTCCTTTCCCCTACCCCTCCCACTTCCCCTACTCCTTTAGAACTTTTCTTCCTATTTCACATTATCAATTATACATTTTGATCCTTATTTACACTTTTAGTTTTCCTAGTCCATTTAATTTTGACAGAGTGACTGACTACTGGAATGATTCTTTCAGACTCTAGGAATTAAAATTATGCAAAAGATTTATCTCTGGGAATTTGCCACCAGTGATGAAGATACTGCTGGAAATTATGGTCATGGAATTTACATCTAGGAGTAGCCCAAGGAATACTACTCAGTAGAGATGTTTTAAGACCAACAGCAACTCATTATGCAATGAATTTACTCGGTCTCCAAGCCAAAACACAAGTAGTTGGATTAAAATCTTTCTTGATTTCTAAACCTCACCTACATTTGGCTGGAAGCAAGACCTATTTTCATCTCATTTTAAAACCTATGTGACCCAAACCTAATCAATCATCTTTGCTTTCTCATGAGTATCCAATTTTTGCATCAACATGTATTCTCTTTTACATATGTGAAATACTGTCAAATGACACCTGAGGTTCAAAAACCTCAGATCATATTCTCTTTCCAAGCTCATTAAGTTTCATACTATCATTAGTTCGGCCTCCTTACTTTCAATATATTTTCCTATTCTTTTTGTCTTACAAAAAGTGTTCTAGTTGTGCCAAAATTAAGAGTGTGGGTGTTGTTACTGTTCTCACTCACAGTTCCTTCTCATTCCACATCATATGACATATTCCAAATGTTATGGTTTGTGTCTAGATGCCCACAAAGCCTCATGTGATCATGGATGTCATAGGTGGGGCTTTTTCAGAGATGGCTGGATCTAAAGTGTGTGACACTGGAATTGATTTATGGTGCAATGCTAGGCTCAAGGACACTAGGATTAAGGGGGTGAGTGCTACCCACCCTAAGTAGTCTGGATAAGATAAAAAGGGGCAGAAAGATGCTATTAAGGTCCCTTGTTGCTTTTGCTGTTTTCTAAATCCAACAGATTGTTTCTCCTCTGCAGATGCCCTCTGCCATGTGCCACTCTTCCTTGGAGCCAGACAATTATGGACTGAAACCTCTACCAACTGTAAGCCAAATAATCCTCTCCTCTAACTTTAAGTGTCAGGTATTATGTCTTGGCAATGAGAGAAAGTAACTAAGGTAGAATTTGGTACCGGAAGAGTGGAGTTGTTACTGTGACTATACCTGACCATGTGGTCCAGCAGCCATTGGAACTGGCTTGTGGGAAGAGTTTGGAAAGGTTCAGAGATGCTGGCTGAAAATGAAGAGCGGGAATGCCTTAGGCTGTACTTGATGGGGGATTCTGGTGAGAGCTCAAAAGAACAGAAAGCTGAGAGGAATCCTGGTGATAAAGACTGGGCTTGGGAGGTTTCTGCTGGGAGGGACTGTATTGGCTGTTGGACTCCAGACAATGTGTGTTATATCTTGGTAGAGAGTTTGTCTGCATTTTGTTCATGTCCAGAGACTTTGCCTGAGAATAAGATTAAGAGTGGTGGACTAATTAATCTTTCAGAATAAATTTCAAGGCAGTCTAAAGTTGAGGCAGTGGCATGGCTACTTAAAGGGGCTTTTAGACAGATTTATGTTGAGAATCAAGAGGAAAGAGCCCAGTTGGATGATTTAAAATGTTTTTGAGTTTGGCCAGAAAGGAAGCTCCAGTAAAGCTGTAAACTGAAAAGACAGACCACAGGAGATCTTGATTGCTGAGAAGGAACAGGAAAATAGAAAAGATGGCCTGAAGGCATCACAAGAAGCAGCAGGACTCCACCCTTTGTAGCCTCAAAATAGCAAAAGTGGAAGACTTTGCTCTGAGAAGAGAGCCTCAGAGCACATTGTTTCAGAAGGGTGGCAGCCTCAGGAAGTTGTTCCTTGGGATTTGGTTCATAGACACTGGACCCCTACAGCCAAATGAGAAAGAAGCCTGGCTACTGTTTCAGCTGGCAGCAGACCTTGGCATCATCCATGTGGTGCTCATTTTAGGTGCATGCAGAATGCAAAAGTTGTGGGGCAAGGAAAGCTTCCATTCAGATTTCAGAAGAAAGTCTGGGAGGCTAAGCAGTGTGCTCTTGAGAGGGCAGTGTGTGAAGCTGTGAATGTGAAGCTGAAGGTTCAGTGGAGACCCCAAAAGTTTGGAGAAGCCAGGAATGTGGATCATCTGAGGAAAACTGCAAGGATAGAGCAGAGCCAGCCCCAGTGAGAAGCCAGCCCCAGAGGGAGCTGCAACCATCTTCAGTGTTGTACGGGTGAGCCACCCAAGCCCTTTGAAGTTCACAACTTACCACAGATTGCCAGAGATGCTGGAAGCAGAACTGTGGGATTTAATATTTGCCTTGCTGGATTTTGGTCTTACTTTGTGTCTATTCCTTGCTATCTCCCTGTTTGTAACTTTTGGAGTAGAAATGGCTATCTTGTGCCATTGACTATTGGAAGTGTTTAAGTTTATTTTGTACCGGAGCTCATAGTTAAGAGTTTGCCTTAAATCTCAGAGGAGACTCTGGACTTGGACTCTTCAGCAATGCTGAAAATGTTAGGACTTTGGCAACTCTTGCAGATGTACTAAGTGCCTTTTTCATAAAGGGATGTGCATGAGTCTTGGCAGAGGGCTAGGGACATATGCTATGGCTCATGTCCAGATGTCTCCCAAAGTCTCATATGATCATAGGTGGGCCTTTTTCTGGATCTAGAGTATGATGCTGGGGTGATTCATGCTCCAGTGCTAGGCTCAAGCGCTCTAGGATTAAGGGTGTGAGTGCTACCCACTCTTAGTAGTATGGATAAAGTAAAAGGGATAGAAAGATGCTATTATGGTCCCTTGTTGCTTTGCTACCCTTTGTCTGCCATTAACTATTTTTCTTCTGCAAGCTATCCTGCCTTGGAGCTGTCTGATTATGGACTGAAACCTCTACAAACTGTGAGCTAAATAAACCTTTCCACATATAACTTTGGGTGCTGGGTATTTTGTCACAGCAATGACAGAAAAGTAACTAGACACCAACCAAGTATCTTGTAGAAGAAAAGATCAAATCTTTATAAAAGAGCAAATCTGCAAATGTACATAGAATAATCTCTATAATTCTAGGTCAGAAAATGAAGAATTCTAAGTCCTGACTGACTCCACCATTCTAATGTAAATTTTGTCTCCATTTCTTTTCCTCCCAGATGCCCTAAGTTTCAGTACTACCAGATTTGATATGAATAGTACCCCTGAGATGACACTGACCTTTGGATCCTGCTCATCTTCCTGATTCTCCATATTTATTTCCCTAAGTCCTCTTTGTCTAAACAGGGTTGTGCTCTTGAAGGCTTTTCAGCCTGCTCATCACACTGGTAGAAATTTGATAGAGTCACCAAGACCACTCAAATCAGAACTCTTACTCCAGGTTTCCCACATTCCTTTCATCCCCTTTCTCTCAAAGTTGAGCTAATTTTCATTTTTCTGCTATACAACAAATGATCCACAACAAAGATATTGGCAGGTTTATAGTTTCCACAGAGAGAAGCTTAAAGCTACCAGACTTTGGAATAGAGTGCAAGGAAATAGATCCAAACTATATCTGTATACTTTTACTAATATTTTGAATTTTTCAGAGCATATTTTGGGGATTGGTGGAGGTCAAAGCAACTCCATGGCACATCTTGGTAGCACAGTGTAAGTCATATAGAGAGGGTCTTTTCAGAACTGGGATAAGTTTTTTTGTCTTTCATTAAATGCAATAGAATATAATCCCTAGTATGTAAGAAGTATTTGTTGATAGTAGACAGTAAATTTAAAGCAAATATTGAAAATGTTAATATTCCAAAATATTAGCACTTAGTACAAGGCTCTCAATAAGGTTTTTGACCAGCTAAGTTTTGAAATATTTTCTACTTTATTCTATATATTATTTATTTATTTATTTTTTAAATGTATTAAATTCTTTTATTTGTACATTGTAGGTATATGACACTATTACATTACTCATTGGGAATTGTACTTTTACATAATGCATCTTGGTTCTTATTTTTTCCCCATTCCTAGCCCTCGCTTCACCCCCTCCACCCTTCCCTATTTACAAAGACTTTATTTCCATTTTGTCCATTTCTCAGCATTTTTTCTTTCCCTTCTTTCCTTTCCCCTGCCCCTCCCACTACCCCTACTCCTTTGGACCTTTTCTTCCTATTTTACATTATCGATTATTCATTCTAATCATTGGTACATTTTAGGTATACAATATAATGACATTCATCATTGGAAATTTGCACCCTTTACATAGGCTCTCTTGGTTCTTATTGTTCACCCTTGCCCAGCCCTCCCTTCAACCCCTCCAGTCCTCCCTATTTACAAAGATTTTGTTCCTACTTTTCCATTTTCTCATATTAATACCATTCCCTTCTGTCCTTTCCCCTAGCCCTCACACTTCCTTCCCTTTTGCCCCTTTTCTTCCTATTTCACATGACCTATTATACATTTAGTCCTTATTTACATTTTCAGTTTCTCACACCAGAGAAACTATTTGGTATTTACACATGTGTGTCCTATTTATTTCACTTAAGAATATTGCCTCAATGTGCATCCACTTAGCTATAAACGTCTCTAGTTTCTCATTTTTTATGGCTGAGTAGTACTCCATTTTATAAAAAACCCACATTTTCTTTATCCAGTCTCCAGTTGACGGGCATTTGGGCTGTTTCCAAGTTTTCGCTATTACAAACTGCTCTGCTATGAACATGGGCACACATATATCACTGTGGTATGATTCTTTTAATTCCTTGAGGAAGATCCCCAGCAGTGGAATATCTGGGTCAAATGGGACTTCCAGTCCTAGTTCTTTCAGGTATCTCCATATTGATTTCCACAGTGGTTGCACCAGTCTACACTTCCACCAGCAGTGGAACAGGGTTCCTCTTTCCCCACAGCCCTGCCAGCATTTGTTATTGGTTGATTTCGTGATAGCAGCCATTCTTTCTGGAGTGAGGTGGAATCTCAGCATTGTTTTCATTTGCATCTCTCAAATGACCAGTGATGTTGAACATTTTTTCATGTATTTATTTGCTATTTCTACTTCTTTGTCTGAGAAATGTCGGTTCATTTCTCAGAAGATGTCTGTTCTGAGAAATTTCAGATGCCCATTTTCGGATTGGGTCTTTAAATTTGGGAGGTCTGATCTTTTTAAGTTCTTTATAGATTTGAGATAGTAGACCTTTGTCTGAGGAAGAGCAGGTGAAGATTTTTTCCCACATGGTGGGTTGTCTCTTCACACTGCTGGTGGTTTCTCTTGCTGTGCAGAAGCCTTTTAACAAGAAGAGATCCCATTTGTTGATTGTTTGTACTAGTTCATGGGCAACTGAGCTTTTGTTCATAAAATCTTTTCCTCCACCAATGTCTTCAAGGGTTCTACCTAACCTTTGTTCCAACTGATTCAGAGTTTCTATTTTGATGTTTAGATCTTTAATCCATTTGATTTTAGTTTAGTGCATGGTGAGAGATATAGGTCTAGTTTTAATCTTTGGCAAGGTGAAACCCAGTTTTTCCAGCACCATTTATTAAAGAGGCTATCTTTCCTCCAGTGAGGGTGTTTGGCTCCTTTATTGAAGATGAGATGGCTGAGTGTGTCTGACATTGTTTCTGCATCTTCTAATCTGTTCCACTGGTCCTGAAGTCTGTTTCTTTGCCAGTACCATGCTGTTTTTATCACAGTAGCTTTGTAGAAGAGTTGCAGGTTGGGGATTGTGATAGCCCCTGACATGTCTCTGTTACCTAGAATTTCTTTTGCTATTCTGGGTCTCTTCTTGTTCCAAATGAATTTTTGGATTGTTTTCTCGAGGTCTAGGAAGTATGCTGCTGGGATCTCAATCGGAATTGCATTAAATCTATATAGCAGTTTTGGAAATATGGCTATTTTCACTACATTAATCCTTCCTACCCAGGAGCATGGGATGTCTGTCCATTTTCTGATATCATCTTCAATCTCTCTTTTCAGAGTGCCATAGTTTTCAGAGAAGAGGTCTTTGATTTCTTTTGTTAGGATGATTCCTAGGTATTTCAGTTTTTTGGATGCTATTGTGAAAGGAATTATTTGCCCTATTTCTCTCTCAGTGAGTCTGTCATTGGTGTAGAGGAAAGCTATTGATTTTTGTGTGTTGACCTTGACTGAATTTGGTTATTAAGTCTAGAAGACTTTTGGTGGAGTTCTTGGGGTCTTCTATATAGAGTATCATGTCATCTGCAAATAATGACAATTTGACTTCTTCATTATCTATCTTTATTCCTTTTATTCCTTTCTCTTCTCTAATTGCCATGGCTAAGGTTTCCAGAACTATATTGAACAAGAGTGGTGATACTGGACATCCTTGTCTTGTTCCTGATTTTTGTGTGAAGGATTTCAGTTTTTGACCATTTAGTCTGATATTAGCTGTTGGTTTTTCATAGATGGCTTCTATCCATTTGAGGGAGAGACCATATATTCCAATTTTTTGTAGGGTTTTTATCACGAATGCATGTTGGATTGTGTCAAATGCTTTTTCTGCATCTATGGAGATAATCATATGGTTTTTGTCCTTGGCTCTATTGATATGGTGTATTACATTGATTGATTTGCATATATTGAACCATCCCTGCATCCCTGGGATGAATCCCACTTGATCAGGGTGTATGATCTTCTTGATGATCTTCTGCATTCTGTTTGCCAGTATCTAAATTAAGGATTTTTGCATCTATGTTCATTAGTGAGATTGGCCTATAGTTCTCTTTTTCAGTTGGGTCTTTCTCTGCTTTGGGGATCAAGGTGATGCTTGCTTCCAGGAATGAATTTGGGAGTATTGCTTCCTTTTCAATTTCATTGAAGAGTTTAAACAGTAGTGGCAGCAGTTCCTCTCTAAATGTCTTGTAGAATTCAGCAGTGAAGCCATCAGGGTCTGGGCTTTTCTTAGTTGATAAGTTTTTAATTACATTTTCAATTTCATTGGTTGATATTGGGTTGTTCGAATTTTTAGGTCTTCTTCATTCAACTTTGGTAATTCATATGTATCTAGGAATCTGTCCATTTCTTCTGTGTTGTCCATCTTATTGGGGTATAGTTTCTGGAAGTAGGTACTGATGATCCTCTGGCTTTCTGCTGGGTCTGTTGTCATTTCACCCTTTTCATTCCTAATTGCATGGATTTGGGCCTTTTCTTTCCTTTTTCTGACAGGGTCGGCTAAAGGTTTGTCAATCTTGTTGATTCTTTCAAAGAACCAACTCTTGGCTTCATTGATTTTTTGTATCATTCTCTTAGTCACCATTGCATTGATTTCTCCTCTGATCTTTATACTTTCCTCCCTTGTATGAGTTCTGGGGTTGTCCTGCTCTTCTTTTTCTAGAAGCTTGAGGTTCAGCATCAGGTTGTTTCAGTGGGCTCATTCTGTTTTCCTAATGTACGTATTCACTGCTATGAATTTCCCTCCTAAAACTGCTTTCATTGTGTCCCATAGATTCTGATATGTTGTATTGTCATTGTCATTTAATTGAAGGAACTCTTTGATTTCTACTTTAATTTCCTCTGTGACCCATTGGTTATTCAGAAGTGTGTTGTTCAATTTCCACATGTTTAAGAAATTTTTTGAGTTTCTTTTGCTATGGATCTCCAATTTCATCGCACTATGGTCTGATAATATACAGGGGATAACTTCAATCCCTTTGCACTTACTTAAACATGTTCTATGTGTGATTATGTGGTCTATTTTGGAGAATCACCTATATGCAGCCAAGAAGAATGTGTATTGTGATTTTGTGGGTGGAAGACTCTGTAAACATCTGTTAAGTTCATTTATTCAAGAGTTTGATGGAATTCTAGTATTTCATTTCTTATTTTTTGTCTAGTTGACCTATCTATTTGTGACAGTGGGGTGTTGAGGTCCCCCACTACAATTGTATTAGTGCATATATGACTTTTCATGTCCATTAGTATTTGTTTTATATAGTTGGGTGCACTAGTGTTTGGTGCATAGATATTTATGATTATCACTTGTTCCTCTTGGATTCCTCCCTTTACAAGGATGTAGTGTCCTTCTTCATCTCTCTTAATCAGTGTTGGTTTGAAATCTACTTGATCTGCCAAGAGGATAGCTACTCCTGCTTTTTTTGGGGTTGCTGTCACATGGAGTATTATTTTCCACCCTTTAACTTTCAGTCTATGAGTTTCCTTTTGAATTAAGTGTGTTTCTTGTATGCAGCATATTGTTGGATTTTGCTTCTTGACCCATTCTGCCAGTCTATTTCTTTTGATTGGTGAATTGAGACCATTAAAATTGATGGTTATACCTGAAATGTATTGACTTGTCATTGCCATGACTTTTTCTTTTTATTGGGTTCTCCCCCTTTCCATTTAATTTCTTGTCATGCCAGATGGGTTCATTCTGCTTTGCTTCCTGGGGTTGTGATCCTCAATGTCTGTTCCTAGGATATTGTGTAAAATTCTTTGGAGTGCTGGTTTGGTACTTGTGAAGTTCCTAAGGTGCTCTTTGTCATGAAAGTATCTTATTTCTCCATCCATTTTGAAAGATAGTTTTGCAGGGCACATCAATCTGGGTCGGAGGGTGTTTTCTTTTAGGGCTTGGAATATGTTGCTTCAAGCTCTTCTTGCCTTGATGGTTTGTGTTGAGAAGTCTGCTGTGATTCTGATGGGCTTTCCTTTGTATGTGATTTGTTTGTTTTCTCTAACTGCTTGGAGAACCTTGTTCTTCTGTTGTGTTTCTGGAATCTTAACAATTATATGCCTATGTGAGGATTTTTTTTGATCAAGGCTATTTGGAGTCCTATATCCCTCACTTATCTGTATGTCAAGCTCTTTTCCCCTGCTTGGGAAGTTTTCTGCCATTATTTCTTTGAAGAGATTTTTTATGTCATCTGCACTCTCTCCTGTTTCTTCATTGAGCCCAATTAGTCTTATGTTATTCTTCTTTGCATCATCTAGCAGCTGCTGGATTGATTTCTCATGTTCCCTTATAATTTTGAAGCAATTTTTCTTTTCCTGTTCATTAATTGCAATCTTATCTTCTATATCTGAAATTCTGTCCTCACATTGGCTCATTCTGCTGTGTAGACTTTCAGTGGAGTTTTTCATGTCCTGGAAATCTGTTTGCATCTGTTTTATGGATTTCCTTTGTTTCTTATGTTGGGATTCCATCATGTTCCTGAGCGCCTCTCTAGAATTATTAATCATGCCTTGCACTAGGGGCACAATTTCTCCTGTTTTGTGAGAAATTATTTCTGATTTCATTTTTTCCAGATCCCCTTTTGTTGGCAGTTCAGTGTGTCCAGGTGGTTGAGTAACATAGTGTTCCATCTCATTTCCCTTTGTGGTTGCTGTAGGTGATCTGGAAGTCTGGTTTTGAGACTTATTTATGTGTTTTCTTATTTTGACTGGAGGGGGGCTGTTGGCACCTGCATGGATTACCTCCTCTGAGCTGGGTGAGGTGGGACAGGGGCCTGGAGCAGCGGTAGGTATAGTGACCCAAAAGCCCTTTCCTATTGGCTGGGATCAGCCGGAGGGATGGTGGCCAGGAAGCCCCTTCCTCTGTGCCAGGAGCAGTGGGAAGGTGGCTCAAAAACCCCTCCCTCTGGGCAAGGAGTGGTGGGAGGGATGGTGGCCTGGAAGCCCCTTCCTTTGGGCTAGGATCAGTGGGACAGAAGGTGGCCCAAAAGCCCTTTCCTCTGGACTGGGAGCAGCGGGAGGGATGGTGGCTGGGAAGTCCCTTCCTCTGGACCAGGAGCAGTGGGACGATGGCTCAGAAGCCCCTACCTCTGGCCCGAGCACAGCAGGACTGAGTACCTTGGTCTGGTGGTCTGGTGTCCTCTGTGTCTTTGTAGTGTGGAACCAGGTGGCTGCCTGTCTGCAGCGGGATGACTCAGTGTCTTCTGCATGACTCAGGACCTTGGCAGGGCATGCACAGACCTGCCTGTGTGCAGCAGGCTGATTTAGCATGTTCTGTGTGACTCAGGACCTCAGTAGTGCATCACCAGTGTCCCTCGTCCAAGTCCAGAAATTGTCCTGGGAGATCCATGTGTTGTCTCTTTTACTCTGAGTTTGTCTCACAAGCAAATTCACTTGTGGATCTGATTCACATCCATGATGGACACCAAATGCAGAGAACAGGGGAAGGGGACATTACCAGAACCTCTGCAGTAAGTCCTAGTCTCCTGCGAGCCAGAGCAACACACAGCAAATTACTGGAAAGGTAGAAAAATGAGACTCTATTCTATATTTTAATTAAAATATTCTCTCTCTCTCTCTCTCTCTCTCTCTCCCTCCCTCCCTCCCTCCCTCCCTCTCTCTTTCTCTCTCTTTCCTTCTCTGACTCATTTTAGGAGACTTATAAAAATTGACCCTTATCCAGCTGCGTGGGCTCTCAGTGAGGCAGCATCCTCCACAGTTCTCACTTCTCCTCTGTCCACTCTTCCTTCTCCTTCTCCCCTTCTACCAACCTCATCCTCCCAGGGACTCAAGGCCCATGAGCAGCTGCAAGGAGACCACAGCCCTAGCTCCTGTGCCAGATTTTATTGATCAGATCCAAGATATCTTGTGACTGCTGCCTGAAATTAAACATGATATGACAACTACAGAGTATTTAGAAACACCTAGCAGCCTGAGGAGCAGAGTCCCTCAGCTCCAATGAGGTGAGCCACATGGGCACCAGCAGCAAACACCCCCATTGTCTTTAAATGAGAAGACACATAAATGAGTCTCAAAACCAGACTTCCAAATCACCTAAAACAACCCCAAGGGGAAATGAGATAGAACAATCTGATACTCAACCACCTGGACTCCCTGAACTGCCAACAAAAGAGGATCTGGAAAAAATGAAATCAGAAATAATTCCTCACATAACAGCAGAGATTTTGCCCATAGTGCAAGACATGATTAATAAATCTACAGTGGACACAGATAAAAAATAGAGGAGCCAAGGAACATGATGGAATCCCAACATAGGAAACAAATGGAATCCATAAAACAGATGCAAACAGATTTCCAGGAGATTAAAAACTCCATTAAAAGTCTATGCAGCAGAATGAACCAATGTGAGGACAGAATTTCAGATATAGAAGATAAGATTGCAATCAGTGACCAGGAAAAGAAAAATTTCTTTAAAATAGTAAGGGACCATGAGAAATCAATCCAGCAACTGCTAGACAATGCAAAGAAGAATAATATCAGACTGATCAGAGTCAATGAAGAAACAAGAGAGAGTGCAGACAATATAAAAAAAAAAAACATTCACAGATGTGATGGCTGAAAACTTCCCAAGCAGGGGAAAAGAATTTGACATACAGATAAGGGAGGCATATAGGACTTCAACTAGCCATGATCCAAAAAAATCTACACATAGGCATATAATAGTTAAGATTCCAGAAACCCAACAAAAGAACAAAATTCTAAAAGCAGTTAGAGGAAAGAAACTAATCACATACAAAGGAAAGTCCATCAGAATCACAGCAGACTTCTCAATGCAAACTCTCAAGTTAAGAAGAGCTTGGAGTGATGTACTTTAAGCCCTGAAGGAAAATAGCCTCCAACCCAGATTGATGTACCCTGCAAAACTATCTTTCAAAATTGATGGAGAAATAAGATACTTTCACGACAAAGAGCACCTTAGGAACTTCATGAACACCAAACCAGCACTCCAAAAAATTTTAGACAATATCCTAGGAAAAGACAATGAGGATCACAACACCAGGAAGAACAGCAGAATGAATCCATCAGGCATGACAAGAAATTAAATGCAAAGGCCAAGAATCCAACAAAAAGAAAAAGTCATGACAATGATAAGTCAATATGTATCAGTTATAACCATCAATATTAATGGTCTATTTCACCAATCAAAAGAAATAGACTGGCAGAATGGGTCAAGAAGCAAGATTCAACAATATGCTGCATACAGGAAACACACTTACTTCAAAAAGAAACTCATAGACTGAAAGTTAAAGGGTGGAAAAAATACTCCATGTGACACGAGCCCCCCAAAAAGCAGAAGTAGCAATCCTCTTTGCAGATCAAGTGCATTTAAAGAAATACTGATTAAGAGAGACAAAGAAGAACATTACACACTTTTAAAAGGTACAATCCAAGAGGAAGAGATGACAATCATAAATATATATGCACCAAACACTAGTGTGCCCAACTATATGAAACAAATACTAACAGACATGAAAAATCAAATAAGCACTAATACAACAGTAGTGCGGGACCTCAATACCCCACTGTCACAAATAAATAGATCAACTAGACAAAAAATAAACAACAAAATACTAGAACTCAAATCTTGAACAAATGAATTTAACAGATGTTTACGAGTGTTCCATCCCACAAAGTCAGAATACACATTCTTTTCAGCTGCACATGAGTCATTCTCCAAAAGACCATGTACTTGCTCATACAACATGTTTAAATAAGTAGAAATGAATTGAAGCTATCCTCTGTATATTATCAGACCATAATGCAATGAAATTGGAGATCAATAGCAAAAGTAACTGCAAGAATTTCATAAACACATGGAAATTGAACACCACATTTCTGAATAACCAATGGGTCACAGAGGAAATTAAAAAAGAAATCAGACAGTTATTACAATTAAATGAAAATGCCAACATAACATATCGGAATCTATGGGACACAATGAAAGCAGTCTTATGAGGGAAATTCATAGCAGTGAATACTCATATTAGGAAAACAGAGCAAGCTCAAATATCCTGATGCTGAACCTCAAACTTCTAGAAAAAGAAGAGCAGGACAACCCCAAAGCTCATAAAAGGGAGGAAATTAAAAAGATCAGCAGAAATCAATGCAATCGACACTAAGAGAATGATACAAAAAAAAAATCAATGGAGCAAAGAGTTGGTTCTTTGAAAGAATAAACAAAATTGACAAACCCTTAACCAACCTTATCAAGAAAGGAAAGAAAAGATAAATCCAAGCAATTAGGATTAGCAATTGCTAATCCACTCAATCAGGAATGAAAGTGTGAAATTACAACAGACCCAGCCCAAGTCCAAAGGATCATCAATACCTCCTTTGAGAAATTATATGCCATTAAGACGGAAAACACAGAAAAAACGGACAGATTCCTAGATACATATGAATTTCCAAAGTTGAATGAAGAAGACCTAAAAATTCTAAACAACCCAATATCAATCAACAAAATTGAAAATGTAATTAAAAACTTACCAACTGAGAAAAGCCTAGGCCCTGGTGGTTTCAGTGCTGAATTCTACAGGACATTTAGAGAAGAACTATTCCCACTACTCTTTAAACTCTTCAGTGAATTTGAAAGGGAAGCAATACTCCCAAATTCATTCCTGGAAGCAAACATCACCTTGATCCAAAAAGCAGAGAAAGACCCAACTGAAAAAGAGAACTATAGGTCAATCTCACTAATAAACATAGATGCAAAAATCCTTAATAAGATACTGGCAAATAGAATGCAGAAGATCATCAAGAAGATCATATACCCTGATCAAGTGGGATTCATCCCAGGGATGCAGGGATGGTTCAACATATGCAAATCAATAAATCTAATACCTTATATTAGTAGAGTCAAGGACAAAAGCCATGTGATCATCTCAATAGATGCAGAAAAAGTGTTCAATGAAATCGAACACACATTCATGATAAAAACCCTATAAAACATTGGAATAGACGGTCTCTACCTCGCTCTGACAAAAGCCATCTATGAAAAACCAACAGCCAATATGATACTGACTGGTCAAAAGCTGAAATACTTCACACTAAAAGGAGGGACAAGACAAGGATGTCCATTATCACCACTTCTGTTCAATATAGTCTTGGAAACATTAGCCACAGCAATTAGAAAAAAAAAACAAATAAAAGGAATAAAGATAGGAAATGAAGAAGTCAAGCTGTCATTATTTGCAGATGACATGATTCTCTATAGAGAAGACCCCAAGAACTCTACCAAAAGTCTTCTAGACTTGATAACCAAATTCAGTAAAGTAGCTGGATCCACGTCAACACACAAAAATCAATAGCTTTCCTTTACACGAACAACACTCACCAAGAGAGAAATAGGGCAAACCATTCATTTCACAATAGCATCCAAAAAACTGAAATGCCTAGGAATCAACCTAACAAAAGAAATCAAAAACCTCTGCTCTGAAAACTATAGCACTCTGAACAGAGAGATTGAAAATGATATCAGGAAAAGGAAAGACATCCCTTGCTCCTGGGTAAGAAGAATCAACATAGTGAAAATGGCCATACTTCCCAAACTGCTATACAGATTAAATTCAATCCCAATTGAAATTCCAGCAGCATACTTCAGGCACCTTGAGAAAGCAATCCAAAAATTCTTTTGGAACAAGAAGACACCTAAGATAGTAAAAGCAATTCTAGGCAACAGAGACATGGCAGGGGGTATTCAGAGTCCCCAACTTGAAACTATACTACAAGGTACTGTGATAAAAATTGCATTGTACTGGCAAAGAGAAAGACCTGAGGACCACTGGAACAGATTAGAAGATGCAGAAACAACTCCAGATACACTTAACCTCTTCATCTTTGACAAAGAAGCCAAACATCCTCACTGGAGGAAAGAAAGGCTCTTCAGTAAATGGTGCTGGAAAAATTCGTTTTCAACTTGTGGAAGATTAAAACTAGACCTATATCTCTCACCATGCACAAAACTAAAGTAAAAATGGATTAAAGATCTAAATATTAAAACAGAAATGCTGAACTGGCTGGAACAGAGGTTAGGTAGAATTCTTGAGGACATTGGTGTAGGAAAAGATTTTATGAACAAATCTCAGCTGCCCATGAACTAGCGCAAAGAATTAGCAAGTGGGATCTCTTCTTATTGAAAAGCTTCTGCACAGCAAGAGAAACCCCCAACAGTGTGAGGAGACAACCTCCAGTGTGGGAAAAAATTTTCACCTGCTGCCCCTCAGACAAAGGTTTTCTCTCTAAAATCTGTAAAGAACTTAAAAAAATCAGACCTCTCACTTTTAAAGACCCAATCCAAAAATGGGTGTCTGAAATGAACAGATATTTCTCAGACAGAGTGGTAGAAATAGCAAATAAACATATGAAAAAATGTTCAACATCACTGGTCATTTGAGAGATGCAAATGAAAACAATACTGAGATTTCACCTCACTCCAGGAAGAATGGCTGCTATCATGAAATCAACCAAAAATAAATGTTGGTGGGGCTTTGGGGTAAGAGGAACACTGTTTTACTGCTGATGGGAGTATAGACTAGTGCAACCATTGTGGAAATCAGTATGGAGATTCCTCAAAGAACTAGGACTGGAAGTCCCGTTTGACCCAGCTATTTCCCTGATGGGTATCTTCTACAAAGAATTCAAAGAATCATACCACAGTGATATATGTGCACCCATGTTCATAGCAGCACAATTTGTAATAGCTAAAACTTGGTAGCAGCCCAATTGCCCATCAACTGGAGACTGGATAAAGAAGATATAGGGTTTTTTTTTTGTTTTTTTTTTTATAAAATGGAGTCCTACTCAGCCATAAAATGAGAAATTAGAGACATGTGTAGCTAAATGGATGCACATTAAGGTGATAATTGTAAGTGAAATAAATAGGACACACATGTGAAATACTGAATAGTTTCTCTAGTGTGAGAAACTGAAAGCATAAATGAGGACTAAAAGGTATAATAGATAATGTGAAATATTAAGAAAAGGGGCCAAGGGAAAGTGGAAGTGGGAGGGGTAGGGGAAAGGAAAGAAGGGAATGGAATCAATATGAAAAAATGAAAAAAGGAAGCAAAGTGTTTGTAAATTGGGAGGGATGGTGGGGTTGAAGGGAGGGCAGGGGAATGGGGATAAAATAGGAACCAAGAGAGATTATGTAAAGGTGCAAATTTCCAATGATGAATGTCATTATACAGTATACATGAAACGTACCAATGAAAGTAATAAATAAAAGAAAAGAAAACAAAAACTGATCCTTAATATAATTTTTGAGGAAAAATTTCTAAAGTTTTTAGAACCACATTTTTTTACATAGCTACACAGTAAGACAGTTGTACTGTGAATTATTTTTGTATTGTAACTCACTCAAAAGAAAGAGGGGCAAAGAAATAAACATGAACAGACTTTAACTCATGTTTAATTAATTGTTTCATTTAATTTTTTTTTTTTTTGGTACCAGGATCGAACTCAGGACCTTGTGCTTGTGAGGCAGGCAGCAGAATCACTGAGCTAAATCCCCAGCCCTGTTTCATTTAATTTTGGTATTATTTTTTCAGGCTATTTGTAAATGAATACAAGAGGTTGTAATATAGAAAACTTCAAAGGTTAATTTATTATCTTTCTGTCTCAATGTGTAGTTTGGATTTTAGTATTGAAATAATATTCTCAAGTCAAAATTTAATATCATACTCTCTCATTTAAGAATTAATGAGAAATAATTTATTTAATATTATCTCATACCAGGTGGGACATTTAGGAATTTCCAGAACATTTATATGTAGAAAAGCTTTTTGATCATCTTTTTTTCACAAGCGATACGAAGTCTAGAGCTCATATGAGTATTACTAATAGCTGACAACATAACAGAATTAGAAAATAAGGGTTTTGTACCAAAAAAAAAATGCATTTTTTGTCAGTTATCTACCCAGCAAATTTGTCAGGCACGGTCTTTTTCCTGCATCTGATGTTAGGAATTCCCATTTCTTATATCAGCCTAGGAAATGAATCAAGTATGTGAAGGCAAAATTGAATGTGTAGTTAGAAAATCCAGCTAAGTTCTGGCTGCAAAGAAGGTGTGCCTCTCTCCTGTATGAGTCTTTTGGATGTGATAAGAGGGTTCAATAGTTGTAAAATGTTAAGTTCTTGCTCCTGGTTTTCACTCATCCCCTCAAACACTAGGAATATCCACAGCCCAGATCAAACTTAACTAGAGGAAAAAAACAAACTGCAACTCTTTGGAGAAATAATTTTACCTGGCTCACTGTCTCTGCTCTTCCAATGGTATTTGATGCCCTGACATTGACCAGTAAATTCTTCAATTGCAAATAGATTTATCCAAAGCTCAGCCACATTGCATCCCTTCTTACCTCCAATTCTGTCCAGTGTTTTCTCTTTCTTTTTTTTTTTTTTGTCCAGTGTTTTCTTGTACCTGGGTTTCCATTTTTTTCTCTCCTCATCATGGTTTCATATCTGAATTCCTTCCTGTATTTCTATCTTTGTCCCAATATGTCACCAGATGTCTCAGCTTCCTCTTAGGAACCTGCTTTATATTTGTCATTTTTATTCCTGGAGTTGTAGTATTTGAATGTAGTCTAATAGCCTCATCACTATCGTGTCACCTGGATATATTTTTGTTGTTTTAAGCATTGATTGATACTTTATACTAAGTTTGCTTACTTGTTTTATCATTGTCTTTCTCCAACTAAAATCTAAGTACCATGAAGTTATGGTAATTTTTATCTTATTTCCAAAGCCTAGAATAATGTGGCCTAATAATTATTTAGTGAATGAACAAATCCTGTGATTTAAAAACAGCCAAGACCCCCATTGCTTTTTTGGCTAGTATTTGAGAATTGACCTTCTAGATACCTGAGCGTACTGTGTTACTTCATAGACTTGTGGTACTAGCACCCATGTGGACATCCCTGGAGAGCATAGTATCTTGGGATGCCCTGACAATCTCAGAGTGTTCACTGTCAGCTGAGCATTAGCTAATTGGGTAGATCTGGTGCCAAATCTGTTTGTAGTAGGAACAACTACCAATTAAATGACTTTAAGGCCTTCACCTTCCCTCCTGTTGGAGCAGCTAATTATTCAGCACATTGAGCCACATACAGCTTCACATTCATGGTATTTCAGTCAATGCCAACTGATCTGAAATGACATCTTCGTTATTCCAGAGCTAATCAAACTTCTACCTGCACAGCCAAACCCATTACAACTGATCATTCAGCATCTATTTGAGCAATGTTCATAAGGAATGTATCACCTTATGCTTAGTATTTTGAAAAATACTAAATTTTAGCAGTTCTCCTTAAGTGAACCCCAAATCTAACCATCTCTATAAGACACCTAATTTTGTTCACTGGATGGACAAAGAACAGAAAAAAACTTCCCAACTTGTCAGTGATTTTTGTGCTTTTTAATATCAGGAGTCTTAACACATAATAAGAATATTTACTAAACCTTTGTTATATGACAGGCATTTTCATAAGCACTTGGGAATATCTCATTTAATTCTCTGAACAAATACCATTATTACTCTTTTGCTGATAAAGAAAAAGTGAGATACAAAGTGGTCTTCTTGTTACTTAGTCTTTTCCTGTCCTTGACTCATTGTCCCATCTCTATCAGAGCTTTATCTCGCTGCACAATTACTGGTATACATACATCTTCCCTGTGTTAGACTGTAACTCTTCCAATGGTATGTATGACATCATTATCTCAATGCCTAGCCCAGTATCTAGTACATATGTTCAGCTCTTCAAAGATTTGCTATTTAGTAAAAGGATGTAACAAACAGTTTGAGAAGATAGTTTCAGCTCAGTTTTGTTCAGGAAACAATTATTAACTGAATTAAATTATTCTAGTTCAGATGAATATGAATCTAAGATATGGAGAAAATGGGCAGATGTGATCTCAGAGCCACACAATCTTTGAAAAGTACTGCATAGATGCCAGAAAATTTAAAAATAGACAAGTGAAGTCTTAAGTAAAATATTTTTTAAAAAAATTTAAATACTCTCAGACAAGTGAACTTGAGAGTTCAAAAATATTTCAGAACATTGTCAGATAATTTCTGAATTCTCAACAAAGTTTTTGGCCATTGTTAAAAACAAATGTTAGTTACCAAGCACAATTTAGGCCAAATCAAGCTTATTTTCTCTGTGGAGGGTAGTGGTAAAAGGGGTTGCCCCAATATTAAATTAGAAGAATTTCCTGTATACAACTGTTATACCTTTATTTAGCCAAGCATTTTATTGTTTCCTATGTTATTTTTGTAGAGAAAGTTGTTTGTTAGATGGTAGCACTTCTAAGAGGTTTCTACTTTACAATTATATCCATAAAAGGGCTAGTTAATGATGTTTTGGGAAGCTTTAGATGTTGCTTAGTAGAAAGAAATCTGTGTATCTTAGAAGACATGGATTCTGTTATTTACAAGTGATCTGACTATGATTATGCCATTTAATCTGTTTGGGTCTCAGTTTTCAAACTACCTCAAAAGACTTTTGAAAGACTAAAACCATTTGCCAAACTATAAGCACTGCAACACATAGAATAAGGTTAACAAACAGGCTGATCATTAGGAAAAGACATAGATCACTGTCTTTGGCTTTGAAGTCTACTACACAGTATACTCTATGTAAGGATGAGAAGGCATATATCATTTGACTGAAGATGATTTTATCCTGGAAGAAATAACCCATCAAACTGAGACCAAAAACTATTTCAGTATGTGAACTATTTGAAGAAAAAAAAAAAGACAAAATGTAACAGAAACACATATCTTTCATTTAAATAAAAATATGAATTGTGCGAATATAAACCAAAATATACCTGACATAACCATAATTCTTTGACAGTAATCAAATATTAGAGACTAGAGTAGAATATGACCATTAAAAACAATATTGTTGACATTTTTATTGACATTTTTATTTACATTCTCCTCTTTTGTTGATAGATGATAAGTTCCTAAAGGGTAGAGACTTGCTTTTTGCTTTCCCATGCCTATCATGGTGTCTTATAGATAGTTTGTTTTGAGTTAGTAAATTCTTATAAGGCCCAAAGCCCCCAGTCCTGTCTCTGTAGCAAATTATATTTAAAATATCAAAGTCCAGCAAAGAAACAATTAAACACACTTTTCATATACTTTTTATGTCTTTTATCACAATTTAGGGACCCCTTTTATGATAAATGTTAATTGCTCTTAAAATGTTATTACTCTTCTCCTCAATTCTTACATAACCCCAAATAGCCATTCATTAAGTTCTTTGAAACTCTCCAATGACAAGGAACTTATTTTTTAACCTAATTCTTCTAATATGTTTTCATTTTTCTGTAATAGTATTTTTCTTTCTGTCAATCAATCTCATGGGGTATAGGGAAGCAGAATATTGAGTTATATTTTTTATTGAAAAAACAATGTCTACTTCTTAATGGGTTAAATAGTGTGCCTTGTTTGAGAATCAATAAAGCCTAATGCAATGAGAATTACTGTGGGTTAATCCAGAAGAGTGTCTAAGTCAGAGGATAGTATAGCTCCCCTGTCCTATATTGAATATCATATTTGGTGTAAATAGTTTGGTTTTGAGTGCTAAATTTAGAAATAATATTGACAGTTAAGTTATTATCTGGAACATGGTGTACAGAAGTGTGAGTAATCTGATGATCTGCCATATAAAGAATGAAGATACTGAGCATGGAGAAGGAAAGGTGAAATGAGATACTGAAATACTCTTGAGGGCAGATAAATTTTGAACTAAAGCTGATAAGTGGGAGATGTAAGAAAGCTATCCTGGGAGAAATAAGGGCTTTGTGCTGTGTCTCACATGCTGCTGTCTCCTGGTTGGGCAATTGAATGTTAGAATATGGAAATAATGCTGACTTTGTTTTCAAAATCACTCATTAAACTTTTGTTGTTGTTGTTGTTACTGGGGATTGAACTAGGGTCCTTGTACTTGCGAGACAGGCGGCAGAACCACTGAGCTAAACCCCTGGCCCTCATTACATTTTTTAGAACAAAAAACTTGAGAAAAATGTACTTCAAAGAATTCTAGGTTCATGTCCAAATGCTGTGGATTTCTAAGCCCTCAACAGTTTGGACGAGGTTGTTTTCAGGTATGCCTGCCAAAGATCCCAAAAATGCCTTTATCAGTCTCCGACACCTGGTCTCACTTGCTTTCCTAAAAAACTCAGTAAGAATTTTATTTTTTACATCAACATTTCTATACTGTTAAAATGCAAATGTCTTTTGTGAAAAAAATCCATCAAGCTATTATCAAGCTTTTTTACCTTATGTTCACATGAGTCCGATTGATATCTGAAAGGGAAGGACATAAAGGGGCTAACTTCTTAAGGATGAAAGATTAATAATTACAGAGCAAAACAGGGAACTGGAACTTGGGGGCCAGCATGGACCAGTCAACCAACTCCCTTAACCTTTGAATGTAAGACTATTCTGTACCAGAGCTTGTATGTTAGATACTTTCGATTTGGATTTCCTAGAGTGTGTTTCAAAGGAACACTACTCCTGCAAGTATGGAAAAGGGCCATACAAGTTTAGGTAATGTGGATTTTAGGTATATGGACAACCTGAAACTGATTTAATTCAGTATTTCCTGGATTAATCATCATGGTAGGGAAAGTGAGTGCCTGGCTAACTAACACTAATGTTGTGCAGATTTCACATTCTCTAAAACACACTGTGGGAAACACTGCTTATTCAGCTTCATAAAAATATAAATCAGCTGAAGGGCTCGAACTAACAGTTACCACATTGCATCTGTAAAGAACTCAAGAAGAAAGTAGGTTTCTGTGAAAGCCCTTGTTTGTGGGATTCTTTGTTCACTATAATTTGGCCAATCTTTGTCTAATGACCTTCTACAGCAGAACTGTAAAGAACTGA
The DNA here is from genome assembly GCF_053883595.1 of Heterocephalus glaber. Taxonomy (NCBI): domain Eukaryota; kingdom Metazoa; phylum Chordata; class Mammalia; order Rodentia; family Bathyergidae; genus Heterocephalus; species Heterocephalus glaber. Next base: position 2,393,255 of record NW_028258310.1, on the reverse strand, counting down.
AAGACACATCTCTTAGATTGACATCTTATTTATTTTAATATATGCCAGTTGTTGCTCCACTTTTTATGCATTCTGATTGTTATCCTTTTGAACTTTAGCCCTGAGGCAATTTAATCATGATTGGTTCAATTGTCTAAATCCAATAAACAAATCTCAGCCAAGGTCCCCTGGAGGTATTATCCTGACATTTCTCTGGTGTGTTTAGAGTCCTTTTACCCTGTCTTAAAATCATGGCCTTTGCCATGTGTTCTATTCAGAGCAACCTATTACTTTACAGAAAAAGCATCTTAGATCATTTAAAGGCCCTTCATTCCTTAAAAAAGAATATTATTTTACTGATCTTAAGTCTCTAATTTCTTTCATATTTGCACCTTATAAACAGTCTCTACAGAGGCACAGTCAGAAAGAGTCAATTGCTATGAGTACAACCAGCCCTTAAATGGAAATACAGTTAACAAACTTCATTTTTTATAGCTCTTTTTCTTAGGAATAGTTTCCACTGTTCTTGCATTGTCTAGGTGCAGCTTAGTCTACAGGATATTTTCTTCTGCCTTTAAACAGTTTCTTTTATTTAGAAGGTCAAAATGTCTTTTTTTCCCTTTCAGTTGAAGCTTCTTCTAACCAAAGTTAGACATTCTGCTCAAAACTGGTCTTCAACAATTAATATGCAACCTAGATGACAACAGAGTGATTAATATAGCACCCTGGAGAAATATAAAAGCACAATTTGGGTGGTATATCTAAGACATTGCTCTTCTTCTTTCACAGGAATTGTGAATGTAGGTGGGAGATTTTATATTATTAAGAAACTTGAGGAAATTATCATTTTAATAGCCCTTAACTTCTTTTTGAAAGAGAGAAAAATGAGCCACTTATGTGAACATAATTTCATTTCTCCAAGCTGTTTAGATAGTTATTTTCTTGTGGAATATTTACACCAGCTTGTAAACTGATACATAAGAACTTAAGTTAAAATGTTTCCACTCCATATACTAACATTCAGCTCTGGTATTCATCCAAGAATTGGGCCCTTCACAATTATTGCATCTGTTTTTGTTTGGTTAATTTTATAATCTCAAATGTTTCCATAAATCCTGAATTAAAGAGAAAACTCCGGGGACCATTTTCTGTGGGTAGGCTAAGTGTAATAGTATACTTTCTCTCTCTCTCTCTCTCTCTCTCTCTGGGTTGTTATTACATATATCATATTTCAGCAAATGCTTCCATTCCTTAAAAAAACAGATACTAGAAAGAAAATGACCCGTTTCATCTTGTTTCAGTTTGGTTATATTTGGGCTTAAAGCCATTTACACTGTTGAGAATATGGGAACAAATGAATTAGTCACTTTTAGTTCTATCATAAAATTTTCTACAAAGTTCATAAATGTTTCTAGTCCCTTAATTTTTAGTTGAAATTAGTTCAATGCACACTGACCCCAAAGTACACTTTTGTAGTTAAAAAAAAAAAAAGAGGGTCAGTGAACAGGTTAGCCAAGGATATAGAACTACCTTGTGCTTTTTTCCTTTATAGGCATCTCAAAAATTAGTAAGAATAAAAATGCGAAGAACCATAACAAGGCTGAAAATTTCAGTATTTTTAAAATCACTGGTCAGATTCTCACATACTGTGATCAAGAACTGGTGAAGTGTCTTTACTGATTCCTGGGCCAATAACCAAGTAACAAAGAAAGCATCTCTTTTTATTCTCTGATTGCTTCAGGAAGAATTGAGCAGGCAGAAATCTGAGCAGCTCTAAAATTACAACAGAAATCGAGGAGTCTAAACATTTGGGCAATACATTGTTCTAAAGTTCCATCGGATTCTCTATTTGTAGTGTACAACTTACATGATAGTACTTTGAGCTTTTAACAGTTTAAATATTTATTTGATCAATATCAAGGTATTAAAAAAAATCTCATTGCTGAAAACTATGGAATCAGAAATAAAAATAGGCATCATTTTCAACTACTACTTTTTTATTCTCTAGGTAAATCTTTGAGTTTTTCTTATTTCTGGGTGGAAGATTTTGTGACTACACAGGAGCATTGATATTGTACATTGAGTCCTAGCTAGAAAGCCTGCAAGGTCTGTTTGCAGATCATAATAATTTTTCTTAAGAATATGAAGTTATTTACCTAATTTTTATTTAGAAGACAATTGAACTTTTTCAAAATGGTTCTAGTTCTTTTATAAAAATTAATTGATGGCATTCATTTAAGCCTAACTTCTGAATTTTTAATTTTGGAACTAATTTTATGTGTCTTGGGGAACATAGTTTCCTCTTTATTGAGAAATGTAAGATAATTTATCACTGTAGCTCTGAGGGGTGTCCTTAAAATAATATTACCCTTTATTAAACTTTCTTCTACAAGTTATTTGAATTTATGTTATTTTAGATGAGAACTTGTTATTTTATTTAGGGAAATGTTTGCATTAGTGTTGATTATTAGACAAAGTGGAGAAAGATATAAAATATAGTGCAGGAGAAAGCAGCAAGTCTGAATACATGACCCTGTAAGGAAAGAAAGGGATGGTATGATGTATATGGTCCCCTCAGATGTAAGATACTTAATATCTCTAAGCCTCAAATATAAATATTAAAATAAATAATGCTAATGTTGAAGGGATACAGTGAGAATGGGGAGAATCTAGTGCAGCTAGCAACTATGTAACTACATATATAATTATGTCTAGCATAGTATCAGATAAATACACAAATGAGTAAGTCATTTTTAGCTCTATCATAAAGATTTCAAGAGCATTTGTAGATGTAGGCATAGATTTGGACACATCAAATTGAAAACTGTTTTCAGTTATGGCATAAATAAGGACAAAATCATCTATAAAAACTTCAAATCCTTCTTTGTCAAGACTTGTGTGAGTTGGATATGATAAAGTAGAAAAAAATGGCAAAGAAAATAAGATTCTTTGCTCCATATTTATAGTATCCCCATTTAAATCTGTTTAGAAATGAATATATGCTTACATTCAAGCAGAGGAACTACAGAAAGGAAGTTGAAAAAAATCAATATTATTCCAATTGATACTTATATTTCATCTAATATAAATCCTGGAATATAAAAGCCCTTATCTAGTGTCAGAAAATATTTTATTATTAATAATTTAGAAATTCCCAGGACAGCATATTCATTTTTTTCCTTGAAGGACATCAAAGAAATTTGGTCTTATTTAAATAAATAATATTATTTATTATTAAATAAAACATAAATATTTCCTTTAAAACTTTCTTTCTTATATTTTAAAATTTAACTTTTAGTTCTTACCACACAAAAACTTATAAAACAGACACACACAAACTTATAAAACACAATTTAGAAATTATAATATTTTGATTTTTTATAATTTATTTTCTCATTATACAAACAATATATAGTGATGTGTTGCTTAGTGATGAGGCTAAATTCTGAGAAGTGCATCTTTAGTTGTTTTTGTCGTTGTGTGAATGTCATATAATCTACTTACACAAACTACTGATCTTTGGGACGTTACTTGGTGATACAATTTTATGGGAGCCCTAGCCTATGTGTGGACCATCACTGACCATCATTATTCTGCACATAACTATATTTTCACAAAATATGACAAATACACCAAAAATGATCCATAATCTCATATCCACGTTGGGCGCCAAATGTAGGGGACAGGGGAAGGGGACGTTATCAGAACCTCTGTAGTTAGTCTTGGTCTCCTGTGAGCCACGGCAGTACACGGCGAATTATAGAAAAGGTAGAAAAATGAGACCGAGAAGAAGCTGAGCTTTGGGTCTGATCAGTGCTGCTCTGGGCAGCAAAGACAAAAGACCCCTAGCTTGCAGCACCTTTTATTCAGTACATCAGAGAAACAGATGTAACAAGTGAAAAAGAGTTCAGTACTTTATATTGGGGTAAACAAGGTGTAACAGAAACCTGGGGGGCAGTGGAAATCTAAGAACAATGAGGAATTATGTAGATGAAGATTTGGTTCCTCTCTGGCGTCTCCTGTAGGTGTGGTCTTGTCCTGGAGATTGTAACATCCCCGGGGGGATCACTCAGGTCTCAGTTGTGACCAGAGGTCAAAATGTAGTTATGTCTGGAAAGTCTTAGCTGGGCTGTAGGCAGGAGAACTAGGCCTACTCAAATGATTTTTCCTAGAATTATATAACATTGCTCCCAACACCTTTAGAACTACTATTAATGTTTTATATCTTTTTCAGGATTGGTTCCCCAGATGCCAAGTCTGTAACAGGTAATGAGGGACACATGAGTAATGAGAGAATTCTCTCAGTTTGCAGAAAATGTCAGGACAGGACAGGGGCAGGAGTTAGGTTAGGTTGAAGAAGCAGCTGAAGTCTCAGGTTGCTGGTCTCATGAGCATGGAATACACCAAAGAGTTGCTCACAACTGAGCACTGGGGCCAACTGTGAGCAAGGCAGTTCTTATTTAGCCTTCAGGATAATTCTTTGGAGAAAGGGGATAGTGGTAGGGCTCAGCAGGCAATGCTCACAGAAGGCAGACACTGGTCCACAAAGGGTGACAGGATAAAAATCTTATATAGTAATTATTTTAATAAATGCAGAAAAAGCATATGATAGGGCAACACTCCTGAATGATAAAACCCTTAGTGAAGTGGGTACGGCAGCATCGGACATTAACATAACCAAAGCTTTATACAACAAACACACAGCCAAATAATACTGAATGAGGAACAGCTCAAAATATTATCTCTAAGATGTAGAACAAGACAAAAGTTTCCACTCTGCTCTGTCTTATGCAATATAATAGTAGAAATTTTAGCTAGAACAAGTAGGCAAGAGAAAGATATAAGAGGTATACAAACAGCAAAGAAAAACACTAAACTGTCCTTGTTTCCAGATGATATGATTCTATATTTAGAAAAAATCTAAATACTCTACCAAAAGTCTATTAGAACAGGTAAACAAATTCAATAATATTGAATGATAAAAATGAACATACAAAAATCAGTCATATAATAATGATATTACTGAGAAAGAAGTCAAGTCCACAATATATATAGGAAGCAATCCTATCTACAATAGGTACAAAATAAAATACTTTGTTTATCATTTATTTATTTATTTATTCATTCTTTTATTAGTACATTTTAGGTATACAATACTTTTACATTTATCATTGGGCATTTATACCTGTACGTGATGTATCTTAGTTCTTATTTTTTTCTCCATTGCCTATGCGCCCTTCACCCCCTCCACCCTTCCCTATTTACATAAATTTTCTTTCCATTTTTTTTCTTTTCTCATAATTTTTCCTTTCCCTTCTTTCCTTTCCCCTTCCCCTCCCACCACCCCTACACCTTTGGACCTTTTCCTATTTCAAATTATGAATTATTCATTTTAATCCTTATTTACACTTTCAGTTTCTCACACTAGAGAAACTATTTGGTATTTACACATATGTGTCCTATTTATTTCAGTTAAGAGTATAGCCTTGGCCAGGGATTTAGCTCAGTGGTTTCTCTGCCTGCTGTGCAAGCTCAAGGACCCGAGTTCGATCCCCGGTACCAAAAAAAAAACCAAAAACGAGTATAGCCTCAATATGCATCCATTTAGCTATAAATGTCTCTAGTTCTTGTTCTTCATGGCTGAGTAGTACTCCATTTTATAAAAAAACCCACATCTTCCTTTTCCAATTTCCAGTTGATGGGCACTTGGGCTGTTTCCAAGCAAAATAAAATACTTTGGAGTCAATTTGCCCAAGAAAGTGAAAGACCTTTAAAATGAAAATTATAAAACACTGATGGAAGAATTTGAAGAACACACACACACACACACACACACACACACAAAATGGAAAGACTGCTTATGGATTGGAAGAATTAATATTGTTAAAATGTCTATAATACTCAAAGTATTTTACTAATTCAATGCAATACCCATTAAAATGTCAATGACATTTTTCACAGGACTAAAAAAGAAAATCTTAAAATTGTTATGGATGCATAAAAGAACCCAAGTAGCCAAAACAATGTTGATTTAAAAATTATTAGCAACACAATATCGGATTTCAAGACCTATTACATAGCAACAGTAACAAAAATAACATGATACAAGTATAAAACAGACAAAGAGATCAATGGAATAGGATAGAGATCCCAGAAATAAAACCTTGTATCTACAACCAACTGATTCTCAAAGAAGAGTCCAAAGATATACATTGGAGAAAATATCTCTCTGTTGTTGTTGTTGTTTGGATGGAAGAATATATGTTTATCTAAATATTTCTTGCCTCAGAAGGTACAGGCATTGAAGTACATTTAATCTTTGATATTTTCATGTGCTATACTTATCAACCTTCCTGCCCCTAAATTAAAAATATTTTGATTGCTCTTTCTGAAATAATTGCTTTTCTAACTAGTTTACCTTTGTCAGTATTGGTAAAAATCACAAAATATACTAATGTTATTTTAATGCAGATTCAGGAATCAAAGAATAAATTAGGTTTACTTCTGCTTTAATTATGAAGCACATTAATTACTCATGCTTTGGAGAAATTGGATAAATAATTATGATCACTGCTATAGTTTAGATCTGGAATGGCCCCTAAAGGCTCATTGTATTAGTCGGTTTTCTATCACTGAGATGCAATACCTGGCATTCATAACTTAAAGGAAGAGAAGTTTAATTTGGATCATGGTTTCTGGGGATTCTGTCCATGGTCAACTGGCTCTAAGGCAGAAACTTAAATGCAGAAAGATATGGCAGAGCAAACTACTTATTTCCTCATGACTGAGAAGCAGAGCAAGGGAACACTACCAGAGAATAAAGAGCCAGAGACTGTGTATAGTGCCCAAGACTCACCTAGAAATGTGCCTTTCTAATCTCCTCAGCAGTACCCAAGCCAATTAACCCAAAACAATTAAGCTTAATCACCATATCCATATGGTCCCTCCCTTGGTGCATTCAGAGGTGGGGAAACACTTAAGAGACAGAGCCCAGTCTCAGGTCTTTAAGTCACTGAAGGCCTGACTGGAAAGGGATTCAGGGACCTTGGCCTCTTCCTCACTATCTGCCTTGGCTGAAGGTGAGTGGTTTTCCTTTAGTATGTACACTCTCCATCATGCACTGCTTTGCCACAGCCCCAAAGGCAATGGGATCAATAGTTCATGGAGTAGACTCCATGACTGTGGGCCAAAGTATACTTTTTCTTCTTATAGGTTGATTATCTTAGGTATGTATTTGTTACAGTAATGGAAGGATAATTAGCATAACTAGTGAAATCAGTGCCCTATAAAAAAATCTCTTTAAAAATATCTTTACATGTCTTGAAACTAATTTGTTTTTCTTTTTGTACACTAATTAAAAATAGATAATCAAGGGTCCCAGAAATATTGATTTTATGGTATTAAAAACGACCTGAAATCGAACATATTTAAAAGCTCTTAAAATTTCCTTTGAGGTTTATCTTTATGTTTAAAACAACAAAATCATATGCATTTTCAGTTATTATGTAAACTTGGAAAGTCTTTTAATGTGCTGAACATTTCATTTTTGTTTTAATTACATACAATCAGCCTCATGTTGATGCATCAAATGAGCAACAAAAGAATTAGCTAGGATGCAATCCTACAGCTATGAAGAAACAAAAACACCCTTATTGTTTCAGGTCTTTACATTTTGGAATAGTTAACCTGTCACATGGGTAACCAGAGACATTAAACTAAACCCAGCTAGATTTCACGCATTTCTAGGCAGGTGAGGGGAACTGGTAGAATATGCCTAACAAGATGTCATTTGAAAACACCAGTGATTAGCAAAGCAGTGCACAGGACAGTGCTGGCCGTCTGCGCATGTGTGGCTGACCTTGAGCTGCACCCCAGGACTTCTGCCATCCTCTCCAGAGAGTATCATATGGCATATCACTGGCTTGGGTAAAGAGGAAAATCTAAAATTAGGAATGTGTTCTCTCCTCAGTGTATGTGCTGAATGTGTATACTTTTACACTATCATAAATTTAAAAAATTGTGAGTCAACCATTGTAAGTTGGGGGCATCTTTTAATACACACATGTGTGCCTTCCTCTACACATATAAATTCATACTTTGAAATATTCTTAATTGTTTTCACAAGATTGAAGGAAAGAATATACTTTAAAAAATTATTACTGGGATATAAATGACTACCTTACATTAAAAAATGCATGCCTCTCATAAAATCTGTAATATATGTTAATGCAGTAGATTAAAAATATTTTGCTTATGCTTTTGTACTCATTTCTTAAATATTATTCTTGATAATATATTCCTAGCATATAGTGTGGGTTTTTTTAGGTACCATCATTACTGATATAATGTTGTCTAGCAAAAAGTTTATGCATCAACAGTTTCCACTGAAATAAGCTGTCATCAGCACATTTCCTTATGAAATAATATTCATTAAAATAGGATATTCTCTTAGCTAAAGTGACAGCTCATCACCTTGCCAATTTTCTATAATAATATACATTTTATAATACGGTGCTAACAAGATGGAAGGTAGCATTTCAGTCATCTACTATAGTGTCAAAATGGAGAGTAAATATACAGTAGTGCATTGAAAGAAAAGATGCCAATTAAATGGATTCACTCTACAGTCAGTGCCCTGGTATCTATAATAATGTGATCTGTACCCTTGTTATCCAATATTAGATACTAGTGTTCCACCACATTCACTTTTCTGTCTTTACTTTTCAGTGTTAGCCCAAGCATATTGTCATAAATACTACAAGAAATGGCATTGGGATTGCCAAGCCAGGGAATATTGGAACACAGAACCTAGGCAGATCCATAGGAGTGGGGTAAAGAAAGAAAACAAGAATATGAATATATATATATATATATATATATATATATATAGTGAATATAAATATAGTGTGTCACAATGAAGTTTAAACTTTACTACTGGCTAGCTGTCTGACATTATGCAAATAATTAACTTTTCCAAACCTCAACTTCTTTTCATTAAAATGAGGAAATTAGTTCTATCTCATTGGCAGGATATGAGAACTAAAGGGGGCTTTTTATATATGTCTTTTGACAGGGCGTTATTCAATCCACAAAAAAACTTGCACACAGTAGGAACCTAATAAATGCCAGCCTTGCCCATTTGCCTCCCTTTAAAGATGTTTTCCATTGGCTTCTGGCTTCCATTATCTCAGTTCTCAGTATTACTATTGTTTCACTGAATGCTTCAGGAGGTTTGTGCCTTTGTTTTTCACCAATTTAACCAAATTCATCTACTTATGTTTTCCTTTGCAGTTATTCTGCATGCAATTCATTACATTAACTGTATAATGTGGCTTAAACGATTTCATTTGCTTTGAAAATCTTAAGCTGTCATCTTAAAATTGCATCTAGTCCATTCTCTTTTTCCTCTTTCTCTAAAACTTCAGTTACTCCCACATTAGACTTTATTGCTGAGTTTGGTATCATTTGTGCCCATTTCTGTATGTTTTGTATTCTATGTTTCAACTTGACTAAAGCTCTCTTCAACTGTATCTAATTTGATGGTAATCTTCTGTAGTTCATTATTTATTACATAACATCTCCTTATAAAAATCCTCAAATGCCCTCCTCTCCCGGCCCAGAGGTAGGGGCTTCTGAGCCACCCTCAAACTGCTCCTGGTCCAGAGGAAGGGGCTTCCCAGCCACCATCCCTAAGACCGCTCCCAGCCCCTGTCCCACCTCTCCCAGCTCAGAAGAGGTGAGCTGCGTGGGGGCCAACAGCAACCCGCCCCCGCACCCACAGTCAAAATGAGAAAACAGGTAAATAAGTTTCAAAACCAGACTTCCAGATCACCTACAGAAACCCCAAAGGGAAATGAGATGGAACACTATGTTACTCAACCACCTGGACCCACTGAAATGGCAACAAAAGGGGATCTGGAAAAAATGAAATCAGAAATCATTTCTCAGATAACAGGAGAAATTGTGTTCCTAGTACAAGACATGATGAATAAATCTAGAGAGGAGCTCAGGAACATGATGGAATCCCAACTTAGGAAACAAATGGAATCCATAAAACAGATGCAAATAGATTTCCAGGAGATTAAAAACTCCACTGAAAGTCTATACAGCACAATGAGCCAATGTGAGGACAGAATTTCAGATATAGAAGATAAGATTGCAATTAGTGGCCAGGAAAAGAAAAAAATGCTTCAAAATTATAAGGGAACATGAGAAATCAATCCAGCAACTGCTAGATGATGCAAAGAAGAAAAACATAAGACTGATGGGAGTCAACGAAGACACAGGAGAGAGTGGAGATGACATAAAAAAAAACTCTTCACAGAAGTAATGGCAGAAAACTTCAAAAGCAGGGGAAAAGAACTTGACATACAGATAAGTGAGGCATATAGGACTCCAAATAGCCTTGATAAAAAAAAATCTACACATAGGCATGTAATTTATAAGACTCCAGAAACTCAACAGAACAACAAACTTCTACAAGCAGTCAGAGAAAAGAAACAAATCACATACAAAGGAAAGTCCATCAGAATCACAGCAGACTTCTCAACACAAACCATCAAGGCAAGAAGAGCTTGGAGTGACATATTCCAAGCCATAAAAGAAAACAGTCTCCAACCTAGATTGATGTACCCTGAAAAACTACCTTTCAAAATGGATGGAGAAATATGATACTTTCATGACAAAGAGCACCTTAGGAACTTCACATGTACCAAAACAGCACTCCAAAAAATTTTACACAATATCCTAGGAACAGACATTGAGGATCACAACCCCAGGAAGCAAAGCAGGATGAACCCATCTGGCATGACAAGAAATTAAATGGAAAGGGGGAGAACCCAACAAAAAGAAAAAGTCATGGCAATGACAAGTCGATATGTTTCAGTTATAACCATCAACGTTAATGGTCTCAATTCACCAATCAAAAGAAATAGACTGGCAGAATGGGTCAAGAAGTGAAATCCAACAATATGCTGCATACAAGAAACACACTTAATTCAAAAGGAAACTCATAGACTGAAAGTTAAAGGGTGGAAAACAACACTCCATGAGACAGGAACCTGAAAAAAAGCAGGAATAGCTATCCTCTTGGCAGATCAAGTAGATTTCAAACCAACACTGATTAAGAGAGATGAAGAAGGACACTACATCCTTGTAAAGGGAGGAATCCAAGAGGAACAAGTGATAATCATAAATATCTATGCACCAAACACTAGTGCACCCAACTATATAAAACAAATACTAATGGACATGAAAAGTCATATATGCACTAATACAATTGTAGTGGGGGACGTCAACACCCCACTGTCACAAATAGATAGGTCAACTAGACAATAAATAAGAAATGAAATACTAGAATTCCATCAAACTCTTGAATAAATGAACTTAACAGATGTTTACAGAGTCTTCCACCCACAAAATCACAATACACATTCTTCTTGGCTGCATATAGGTCATTCTCCAAAATAGACCACATAATCACACATAGAACATGTTTAAGTAAGTGCAAAGGAACTGAAGTTATCCTCAGTATATTATCAGACCATAGTGCAATGAAATTGGAGATCCATAGCAAAAGAAACTCAAAAAATTTCTTAAACATGTGGAAATTGAACAACACACTTCTGAATAACCAATGGGTCACAGAGGAAATTAAAGTAGAAATCAAAGAGTTCCTTCAATTAAATGACAATGACAATACAACATATCAGAATCTATGGGACACAATGAAAGCAGTCTTAGGAGGGAAATTCATAGCAGTGAATATGCATATTAGGAAAACAGAGAGAGCCTAATTAAACAACCTGATGCTGAACCTCAAGCTTCTAGAAAAAGAAGAGCAGGGCAACCCCAAAGCTCATACAAGGGAGGAAAGTATAAAGATCAGAGGAGAAATCAATGCAATGGAGACTAAGAGAATGATACAAAAAATCAAAGAAGCCAAGAGTTGGTTCTTCAAAAGAATCAACAAAATTGACAAAACTTCAGCTAACCTTATCAGAAAAAGGAAAGAAAAGGCTGAAATCCATGCAATTAGGAATGAAAAGGGTGAAATGACAACAGACCCAGCAGAAATCCAGAGGATCATCAATACCTACTTCCAGAACCTATACGCCAATAAGATGGACAACACAGAAGAAATGGACAGATTCCTAGATACATATGAATTGCCAAAGTTGAAAAAAGAAGACCTAAAAATTCTGAACAACCCAATATCAACCAATGAAATTGAAAGTGTAATTAAAAACATATCAACTAAGAAAAGCCCAGACCCTGATGGCTTCACTGCTGAATTCTACAAGACATTTAGAGAGGAACTGCTGCCACTACTGTTTAAACTCTTCAATGAAATTGAAAGAGAAGCAATACTCCCAAATTCATTTCTGGAAGCAAGCATCACCTTGATCCCCAAAGCAGAGAAAGACCCAACTGAAAAGGAGAACTATAGGCCAATCTCATTAATGAACATAGATGCAAATATCCTTAATAAGATACTGGCAAACAGAATGCAGAAGATCATCAAGAAGATCATACACACTGATCAAGTGGGATTCATCCCAGGGATGCAGGGATGCTTCAACATACTCAAATCAATCAATGTATTACACTATATCAATAGAGTCAAGGACAAAAACCATATGATTATCTCCATAGATGCAGAAAAAGCATTTGACAAAATCCTACATGCATTTATGATAAAAATCTTACAAAAAAATTGGAATAGATGGTCTCTACCTCAAACTGATAAAAGCCATCTATGAAAAACCAACAGCCAATATCAGACTAAATGGTCAAAAAGTGAAATCCTTCACACAAAAATCAGGAACAAGACAAGGATGTCCACTATCACCACTCTTGTTCAATATAGTTCTGGAAACCTTAGCCATGGCAATTAGACAAGAGAAAGAAATAAAAGGAATAAAGATAGGAAATGAAGAAGTCAAATTGTCACTATTTGCAGATGACATGATACTCTATATAGAAGACCCCAAGAACTCCACCAAAAGTCTTCTAGACTTAATAACCAAATTCAGTCAAGTAGCTGATTGCGTAGTCAACACACAAAAATCAATAGCTTTCCTCTACCGAATGACAGACTCACTGAGAGAGAAATAGGGCAAATAATTCCTTTCACAGTAGCATCCAAGAAACTGAAGTACCTAGGAATCAACCTTACAAAAGAAATCAAAGACCTCTTCTCTGAAAACTATGGCACTCTGAAAAGAGAGATTGAAGATGATATCAGAAAATGGACAGACATCCCCTGCTCCTGGGTAGGAAGGATTAATATAGTGAAAATGGCCATACTTCCAAAACTGCTATATAGATTCAATGCAATTCCAATTGAGATCCCAGCAGCATACTTCATGGATCTTGAGAAAACAATCCAAAAATTCATTTGGAACAAGAAGAGACCCAGAATAGCAAAAGTAATTCTAGGTAACAGAGACATGGCAGGGGCTGTCACAATCCCCAACCTGCAACTCTACTACAAAGCTACTGTGATATAAACAGCATGGTACTGGCAAAGAAACAGACCTGAGGACCAGTGGAACAAATGAGAAGATGCAGAAACAACTCCAGACACACTCAGCCATCTCATCTTCAATAAAGGAGCCAAACACCCTCACTGGAGGAAAGATAGCCTCTTTAACAAATAGTGCTGGAAAAATTGGGTTTCAACTTGCCAAAGATTAAAACTAGACCTATATCTCTTGCCATGCACTAAACTAAAATCAAAATGGATTAATGATCTAAATATTAAAACAGAAATGCTGAACCAGTTGGAACAGAGGTTAGGTAGAACCCTTGAAGACATCGGTGTAAGAAAAGATTTTATGAACAAAAGCTCAGTTGCCCATGAACTAGCACAAACAATCAACAAGTGGGATCTCTTCTTATTAAAAAGTTTCTGCACAACAAGAAAAACCATCAGCAATGTGAAGAGACAACCCACAATGTGGGAAAAAATCTTCACCTGCTTTTCCTTAGACAAAGGTCTACTATCTCATATCTATAAAGAACTTAAAAAGATCAGACCTCCCAAATTTAAAGACCCAATCCGAAAATGGGCATCTGAAATGAACAGACATTTCTCAGACAAGGAAGTAGAAATAGCAAATAAATACATGAAAAAATGTTCAACATCACTGGTCATTTGAAAGATGCAAGTGAAAACAATGCTGAGATTCCACCTCACTCCATAAAGAATGGCTGCTCTCATGAAATCAGCCAATAACAAATGCTGATGGGGCTGTGGGGAAAGAGAAACCCTGCTCCACTGCTGGTGGGAGTGTAGACTGGTGCAACCACTGTGGAAATCAGTATGGACATACCTCAAAGAACTAGGACTGGAAGTCCCATTTGATCCTACTATTCCACTGCTGGGGATCTTCCCCACAGAATTAAAAGAATCATACCACAGTGATATATGTTTGCCCATGTTCATAGCAGCACAGTTCGTGATCGCTAAAACTTGGAAACAGCCCAAATGCCCATCAACTGGAGACTGGATAAAGAAAATGTGCTTTTTTATAAAATGGAGTCCTACTCAGCCATCAAAAATGAGAAATTAGAGACATTTATAGCTAAATGAATGCACATTGAGGCGATACTCTTAAGTAAAATAAATAGGACACACATGTATAAATACCAAATAGTTTCCCTGGTGTGAGAAACTGAAAGTGTAAATAAGGACTAAAATGTATAATAGGCAATGTGAAATAGGAAGAAAAGGGGCAAAGGGGAAGGAAGTGGGAGGGGTAGGGCAAAGGAAAGAAGGGTATGGAATTAATATGAGAAAATGGAACAATAGGAACAAAATCTTTGTAAATAGGGAGGAATGGAGGGGTTGAAGGGAGGGCTGGGCAAGGAGGAAAAATAAGAACCAAGAGAGATTTTGTAAAGGTGCAAATTTCCACTGAGGACTGTCATTATATTGTATACCTAAAATGTACAAATGATTAGAAGAATAGTTAATAATGCAAAATAGGAAGAAAATATCCAAAGGGGTTGGGATAGTGGGAGGGGCAGGGCAAAGGAAAGAAGGGAAAGGAAAATTGCTGAGAAATGGACAAAATGGAAATAAAGTCTTTGTAAATAGGGAAGGGTGGAGGAGGTGAAGGTAGGGCTAGGAATGGGGAAAAAATAAGAACCAAGATGCACCCTGTAAAGGTACAAGTTCCCAATGAGAAATGTAATTGTGTTGTATACCTAAAATGTTCCAATAAAAGAATTTAAGAAAAAAAAATCCTCAAACACAGAAGAATTGAAGAATTTTACATTAAACAGCCATATATTCATTCCCTAAATTTTACCATTAACATTATATTATACTTGTTTTATCATATATATGTCTGTTCATTCATTAGTTCATCTTACTTTTTGATATATTTCAAATTAAAATGTTTATGTTAGTATCCTTCATGTTAAATATTCTATCATACATATCAACTAGATGTTTTGCTCATTTTATGTCTTTTGAGGTTGAATTCACATACAATGAAACAGAGAAATCTTAAATGCTAATTTGCTGAGTTTTGACAAATGCAAAGACTTGTGCTTACATTAGTCTTTTGGGGGGGCATTATTCAACCATAAGATATAAAATCCTTTAGTCATAAAGCATTGTCATCACACAGAAAGATTCCTCAGGCCTCTTACCCATAAGTTTCAACCTCTATTCACACAAGTAACCACTTGTCTGATTTTTTTCTCCTATAGATTTGTTTTTCCAGGTGTAAAGTTCATATAAAATGTATTCTACTGCATATATTCTTTCATGGAGGGTTTTTTTTGCTCAACATAACACTTTTGTAATTTATCCATGTTATTAAATGAAAAGTAGTTGCATTAGTTTCTTAGGGTAGTCCAAAATATACAAGAAAGCAAAGTGAGTTAAAACCACAGAAATTTTTGTCTTGTAGTTCCAGAAGCTAGAAATCTGGAAGCAAGGTGCTGGCAAGGCCATGCCCTCTCTGATGGCTGTGGGGAGAACCCTTCCTTGCATCTGCTAACTTCTGGGGTTGGCAGTTACATCCACTCTTGGCATTTCTTGTTCTGTAGATGCATCACTGTAGACACATAGCTCTCTTCTCCCTGTGTTATCTTTTTATCACCGTCCCTCTCTCTGCCTCTGTGCCCCAATTCCTCCTTTTTTATAATGACATGACTCCAGTCATAATAGAATAGGACCCACCCTATTGATCTTATTACTTGATTGCCTCTGTAAATGACTATATTTCAAAATAGGTTTATGTGGTGTGGTATTAGCAATTAAAACTTTAACATATCACTTTTGAGGGACACAATTTAACCTGCAACAATATTTCATTCCCTTTTATTCCTCAATAGTATTCCAATGCATGAATATTTCAACAGTTTATTTTTTATTTGTTCTATTGATGGGCAACTAAATTGATTCTGCTTTTTAACTACTATAAACAAATCTGCCACTATATATATATGTGTACAAATCTTTCTGTGATTTCATGTTTTTTACTTGGTTAAGTATCTAGGAGTGGAATTGCTGTATCTCAGGAAAAGTGTATATTTAGTTTTATAAGGAACTGCTATATAATTTTCCAAAGGTGTTGAACCATTTTATATACCCATTAACCATTTGCAGGAGTTTTTGTTTCTACATATTGTCATTGTTATAAAATTGTCAGTATAGTAAGTAGGTTTAAATTTAGTTAACTTGGTAGATTTCAAGTGACCTCTGTTGTATTACTAATTTCAGAAATTATTATTCTTAATTTCCATTCTATTCTTTTGGTATAAATTCCAATTTTCTGATGATTTTTCATCTTGTAATCTGTTATTTTCATGCATTAGTCACAGGTACTAGGAAGTCTATGTCTGAGAATTAATATCCCTAATATTTATGCACTGTTGCTATTGCCTCTGTTTCCTAATTATTTTCTCATATATCTGGTAACTTTTTATTGTTTTAGAGAAATTATGTATAAAATTACAGATTATAGAAAATGTTATCTTCAGAGAACTTCTTTAGCTTGTGGGTGATAAATAGCACAAGTATGAATTACTTTAATTCAAAAAAGACTGAGATCAGACTGGGGATTTAGCTCAGTGGTTTCCCCACCTGCTTCGCAAGCACAAGGACCCGAGTTCGATCCCCAGTACCAAAAAAAAAAAAACGTAAAAAAGACAGATCATTTATAGCTGGGTTTCAGCTTTTGTAAGTGTGGTCTATTTGCAGTTTAACTTCATTCTTAGACTATTCCTTCTGGGTTCAGTCGATTAGAGGTTTTCATTAGAAGCCTACACTTTTGGTCATCTTTTAATTCCATTTTTAATCTCCCCAGATTCATGAAACTGATAAAAATCCTGCTTAGATTCTCAACCTCTGGGCAGCTCCCTTCGGTTCCTCCTTCTCTATCTTTCAGCTTATACTACTTGCCCATTGACAAATGCTACAAAGGCAAACAGTGCGCAGCACATTGAGCTTGGTTCTTTGAACTCTTCTCTCTAGGATCTTGGTGATAAAGGGCACCAAGTAATCCAAAAGAGCAAAATAAGCCAAACAAGGGAAATATTGTAACTCCCAACCTGCTAGATATCTGAAATGCTGAGTGTGTTTTCTAAAATCCAAGAATGAATTCTAAGAATAATGGAGGTGAAGAGTGTCAGGAATTTGTTGAGAGAAAGATAGCTTCTAAGAGAGACAGAAGGGGGACCAGAAAGTAGGTTACCCACCCACTGCACTTCTCACCAGCAGTTTTAAGGGGCAAAGCTAAGAGGTGAGGTGAGTACAAGGTGGGACAAAACTGTAAGATCCAATGGAAAAATCACAAGGTAGGTATGAGATGGGACAAAACCATGATCAACCAATAAGACTATAAGTATAGTTGCCCCTGTATTATTATTACTTTTTTTGCCCCTGTATTATTGATTACATGGAGATCAAATGGGGAGGCTAGTCACTTAGCAAGTGTACATGGATTTCCCAGAAGAAATGGGCCAGCTAGGGATGTTTTGGTCCCCAATTAAGATGATTGATGTCTGTTCAGAATATCAATCACTGCTATTCATCCCTAGGGGAAGTATATGGGTGTAGCGGGCTCCCTCTTTTTAATGTTAACCTTCAGTGAATGTGCCTCAATTGTTTCCTAGGCTGAGGGCCCAGCTCTGCCCAACTGTCATAATATTTTTTAACTAACTTAGCTGTCTCCAATATTCCACCCTTTGAAGGAGTATCCCTAACTCAGGTTAGGGGAGAAGTGGCATAGTTTTTAATCTAACTACTTTGAGCAGAGACGGGCCAGTGTAGAGGAGACTGCAGTCAGAGGTTCACTCCAGAGAGCTAATCTAATGGGCCTCATGTGGAAGTCATGTTGTAGTACAGCAGTTATGAAGTTTTACAAAGTATGTCTGGTGGATCCCAGTAAGAGGAGCTAGCCCATTTGTTGTTGGTTCTTTCTATATGATCACTTGGAGTTTGGTGGCCTGTGGGCAAGAATAAACAAAATTTTCAAGAAATTAGAGCATATATAATCAAAGCATGAGCACTAGAATACAAGGGCCAGTCTGGGAAAGAGCCACCTTTAGAAACTGAAATAGTGATGGTAACCTGCTGGCTGTTAGACTCTTCCACTGATGGAGATTATGCACAAATTTGATATTTTGTCATAAGTCTCTCTAGTTTTTTTTGGTACCGGGGATCGAACTTGGGACATTATGCCTATGAGGCAGGTGGCGGAACTACTGAGCTAAATCCCGGACCTTTCTAGTTTTAATTGTAAGAAAATGGAGACAATTTGAAGGATAATTTTAGCTATGAAATTTAAAAACTTGTTGAACTCTTATATATTTTACTGTAGTTTTAAAAAAATGTTCCATAATAGTGGTCAGCTACTAGTGTATCTGGAAACTACCAGATAGGGTCAGTGATTGGAACCTCTTTTATCTAGTTTTATTATTTTGATCTTGACAATATCTTTAGATACACTTTTCTACAGGGTGTTTAAGACCAAGTTAAAGTGAGACCTGTGTCTATCAAATTAATCTCTTGCTATCTAACAAGGTCAGTTAAGTCTCCTCAGGCATTACTTTGGAACCATGTTTAGAGCTTCTCAGCTCTTCTGTCAGTGTTTGCTGTCAGGATGGGTCACAGCCTTGCTTGACCATGTTGCTTTCGGTGAAAGCATAGGAGACTTTTTCCTCTTGGTGACCTTCCTTTTGCACACTGTACATTTGTTGATTTT
This sequence comes from Heterocephalus glaber, assembly GCF_053883595.1. NCBI lineage: Eukaryota > Metazoa > Chordata > Mammalia > Rodentia > Bathyergidae > Heterocephalus > Heterocephalus glaber. The sequence goes on along the minus strand of NW_028258310.1, from coordinate 2,374,050 downwards.
TTGTCCTTTGGCACCCAGAAATCTCCCTGCTCAGGAAGTTGGGTGACTCACTGAAGTTGTAAGATCCTATAGAAAGGTTCCAGCATGACCTGAGGCCTCATTGACCTTGGAAGGCCGGGCCCAAAATATTGGCTGTCCTCTTAGCCTAGTTACCTTTCTAGTTTTGTCTTCTAAACTTTAATTATTGAACACCTGGAAGAGAAGATCAGTGACATTACCATTGCAGTGGGAGCTTAACTGTTATAATTTTACCTGGATATCAAGCACTTTGAAATATAAATTATAGTTAGAGGATTGTTATTTTATTTTATTTTATTTTTTGGTACCAGGGATTGAACTCAGGACCTTGCCCTTGCCAGGCAGACATGGTGCCACTGACCTACATCCCCCGCCCCTAAAGGATTATTATTTTTATCAACCATGATTGTTCTAGTAGTTGAATCCTTGTAGAATATTAACGGACAAAAGTTGTATAGTTTTACAGAGAAAACATGAGATCAAAAGTCACACACAATATTAAAGTATGACAATCATGATGAAGTTATCTTTGTAACACACTTAAATGTCTATCTTGGTATAGAACAGTATTATAGTCAAACACCTCTATCTGATCACAGGACATTAAATGACACAAAGAAAACTTTCACCTAATCTATTATCCTTGAATAGGATGTGATCTAAAGAGAACATACTCGCCTATAAGTGTACCTTAGAAGTTTTTACTATCTAGCCTCTAATTTTAGTGTGTGACATTGTTTGGACTGTTTGGTGCCTGAGCATCTCTAAGTGTAGTGACATATAACATACACATCACATAAAACAAACTTATTATTTAACTGTTGATCTCATCCTGGCTTCACATGTATCTCTTATCACAAGTAGCTGGAGCACAAGAGAAAGGCAGATACCTGAGTCAAAAAAAGATTATTATATCTTAGAAAGCTTGTAGAAGGCATGAATACATTTAGTACACCATGAAATTAGCAATAATGAGTATCACAGTTATATGAAACCCAATGTCCTTTGATTTAGTTTTGTACCAAGAGCATCTTTTAATAAAATCTTATTGTTTTTCTACAGAAAACTTAATCTTTTGATAATGACCAGCGTAAACATATCACAATAATATGTTTAGGGATGTTTATTGGGGTGTATTTTTCATAAAGTTATGGAAATCATTGAGGTCTACTTTTTGAACAAAGGCTGGAACAATTTTTTCAAGCATCTACTCCTTTATTCACCAAGAAGAGTCCTGTCCAGCAGTTTTCTTAACTTGTGTTCAGAAAATCAGTCTCAGCATCTTGATCAGCTTGCAACCTGGGCGGGAGGGGGGAGAATGTCTTTAACTCTAATGACATTTGTCTATAAGCCAACTTAATTTATAGGCAAATATTTTAAAAATCCAAAAAGGCAAAAAAGAAAACAATTTGTTGAGCACAAACAAAACAACTGTGAGATGGATTGGACAACAGACAAACACACATAAGACAATTTGTTTAAAAAACAGAGCACACCTTAGATGTATTTGGCCAAGTTGAATTATAATGATCTTTTATTTGGGTACCAGGATCAAACTCAGGACCTAGTGCTTGCAAGGCAGGTGCAGTGCCACTGAGCTAAATCCCCAGCCCTATAATGACCTTTTTACAGTTTTAAGGTTTGTAACTATAAATAAGACTAGTTAGAACTTTTGTAGGTCAACTAACAGAGATCTCTTATAATAAGAATCGAAGACAAAATCCTGTGAAAGCAAAGACTTTTTAAAGATAGGTCCTAGGCTGATGGTTTGTCTCATTGGCATATTGAGCCATATAGGCTTCTCACTATTGCTTTCATAGCCATAGTTGTTGGATAGTCACTAATGATAACCAAAACAACTGTTTTGATAGCCACATGTAATGGTTTCCTCTAGAGGGACAGAATGTTGAAAGGTAGTTTTAACTATTTCTAGGGGTGGGTGTATAAGCCAGGCCTGGGTGTAGAAAGAGACTAGATGGGACCCATTGGAGCTAAGTGTGTATCTTAAACAGTGGAAGTAGAAGCCCTGTTATGGTTCTGTCAGGTAAAAGGCTGAAAACCAAGACCAGACCAGGCCACAACAAGCCTTTATTAGGGGAACAGATCTGCTGGGCTGTCTCTGAACAAAGGAGAGACAAAGGCAATATGGCTGGGGCAGGTTGTGTCTTTTATAGAGACTGGGGTGGGGTCTGTAGGAGCTGAGGCAGGATTGAGTGAGGTAGGGAATGGAGGAGCTGGTGATGTCACTAGTTGGTAGAAGGTGAGAGAGTATTAGTTTACTCTCTAGGTAGGATCAGGGGCATGCTGGGAAGAAAGATTTGTTCTTTGGTAGGAGCAACCATTTTGGCATGATGTCACATGGGGGAGGGGCCAGGGCACAATAGGAAGAGGGCAGCTACTATACATAATAGCTGCTGAGGTAGTGGGAGACTTATCAGGTTCTAATCTGTCTTATTGTAGAAGTCTACCTATGACAGTTTTTCCCACTGGTCTGTAACCCTTGGACCATGCTTAGCTATAGGTTTTTCATTTTTAGGGCCTCAGTTAACATATCTCTGATAATAGTGGCCAGGCTGGCAAGATGTCCCGGAGAGAAATCATGAGAAGAGAGGCAGTTCCTCTGGGGACTGGGGCTGTGTCTATTTTTAAATATCTGGTTTTTGTTTAAAGCTGTTGTTAAACTCACAATGTCTCTAGAAATGTCTTGTTCTATCAATGAACTTATCTGTGTTATAAAAATCAGTCTGTTCTGTGCTATAAAAACCAATCAGCAACATATTTGAGGGGGGAGGGAAGTAAAAGGAGTTAATCTCCAGTTCTGCCTAAGGGCTGAAAGGCAAGTAAACTTGGACTAAACTTTTATCTATATTTATATTTAATAGCTTGAGGATTAAATCTAGACCACTTTTTTTTTTTTTAAATAAGGCCCAGAGATAAGTGAAGGTCAGCTCTACACTGGAAGGATCACAGGGAGAGGAAACTTACCATTTTGTAGTTTGGTCTTAAAATCCAGCAGCCAAAAAGGAGGGAATTGTCTTGAACCAAACACTGTTGAAAACTTTATTATTTTTTAGGGACAGGGCAGTGGAGAAAGGACAGAAGAGTGACTCTAAGTATGGCACAAGAACTAAATTTTAACTATCTCAGGTACAGAAAACCAATTAAGATCAAGAGCTTTTCCCAGAGTGGATCTCTAATCTTTAGCAAAACATGTCTCCAGAGACAAGAGCTATGGTTGACTCTAATTGTCTTGTCAAGCAGAAAATTAAGCCAATAGTCAAAGAACCTGAATGGCTGATTTTAGGTCTCCAGAGAGTGAGAGAAAAATAAAAGTATTAATCAGGTTCCCAGGTTAAAATATGAGTATCTGTCTTTTGGGTTTTTCAAAAAGCTGATAGAGGGGTCACATGATCTCACTATCCTGCTATCCAAAGGTGACAAAAGCCTGTAATTCCTAGGAATCCATTTACTTGTTTTAGAGTCTTGGGCTGTGGGAAGGAAAGAGTTGGTTTAATTCTTTCTTCTCCTAGTCTTTGGGTTCTCTTAGATATACTAAGGCCCAAATGTTTTACCTCAAAACTGCCAAGTTCTTTCTTAGATCTAGAAACCTTATACCCCCATCTGCTAGAAAATTCAGCAGAGCATGGGTGCCTTGCCTAAAGAGCTCTTCTGAGGGAGCACATGACAGTATACCATTTACATATTGTAAGACTGTGGCTTTGGGAAAAACTATAGTATTTCTTCCTATCAAATCAGGAGCTAGGCTTGTCCTCATCTTTTTCTGATAAATAGTTGACAATTTAAAATAGCTGAAGATCTTAGTTTTCACCTTTTTTAGACCTTTAAGAATACATACCTGAAAGTGTCTTCTATTCTATTCTCCCATCTGGTTGGCAGGCCACTGGAGGTCTTGTATAGGGACTGCTTAGTCTCTAGCAGGAACTGGCTGTTCCCTTGTTTGCCTGTCTTCTGACCTTCTAAAATTAAGATAATATTTATCTCTAAATGTAGTAGCAGCTTGTAATACTGCTTGTCTCTCACTAGAAGTCAATATTTGTTTGAAGAGTAACTTTACATCTTTCTAATCTAGTTCACAGGTTTGAATATGCCTTCTAAAGACCTCAGTGTACTCATTAGGTTGTCTGAAAAAATTTTTAGGTCTCATTTGTTTGATTTGTCTTAGGTCATTGAGAGGAAAGGACATATGAACTTGAGTAGTCCTGTATTTGCCATTTAATTCCTGTAAAGGATACTGTCTTTGAGGGGCCTGAACAAATTAGCTAAGGATGGGTATAGCCACATAGAGGTTTCAATTATGGTTGGCCTAGAAACCCCACCTTCAGCATCCAAAGGGAAAGGGTGAGTAGGGGAAGCCCCAGACTCAGTAACAGTGGTCAAGGCTTTGATTAAAGTTGCCTTGGAAACCAGGTCCTCGGGTTCGAAAGGGTGAGAAAGAATGGCCTCAGGCTCAGTGGTAGTGAATGCCTTAAGGCCTTGTGTCTGGTTTTCCTGTGGATTACATTTATATTTTGAACACAAGCAAAGATTACTTCTTAATGCAAAGAAAGTCTGAGAATAAGGCAATTTTGACCACTTTCTTTCTTATAGTATGATTCCAGCTGTGAAATAGCATCATAATCAATACTTCCTTCTCTATTCTATGTTGGCTCTAGGACGTAGGCATACCATGTGACTTTGACATTGAGTTTCTCAGAAGAAATCCAAAAGAATGGCATTCCTATACATTCTACTTGATTTCTATGCCCTTGAGGCATACCCCAAGTTGATTCCAGTCCAGGGTAGGTGGCTGCCATCTGGAGAGAGAAAGAGAAGATAAAATCAGACTGGACTGTCTACACTTTTACCAGCATGTGATCTTACCTTCCCAGGAAACTCCTGTTCCTACCCCAGCTGGTACTCCAAAAGCACAAGTTATAATTGATTTTATCCATAACAGTTATGTTTAGAGCTGGATATGGTGTTGCACAACTGTAATCCTAGCACTCAGGAGGCAGAGGCAGGAGGATTGCCACAAGTTCAAGGCTAGCCTGGGCTACATTGTGAGTTCAGGGCCAGCCTGAACTACAAAGTGAGACCCTGCCTCAAAACAAAACAAAACAAAATCATGTTTAGAGAAGGAAACAATGCTAGCAAAACCAAAAACCAAGCTGTCTAAATGGCTACTTTCTAGTTTTTTGAAAGAGAATGAGGAAAATAGGTAAATGATCAAATTAGAGCACTTTTTTTTTTTTTTGCATGTAAAAGAGATCACCTCCAGAGACAGGTAGAGTCAAGTGCATGACTTGAAGAGATTCTGCCCTGGGCTGTAGGGTGGAGAAGCCTCTGAGACATTCCTGTTATCTGTCTAGTCACCTAGGCAACCTTCCTTAGCAGCAAGATAAGGCTTTACATCATTTAAGGTCCATTTTTAAATCACCAAGTACCTGAAATTCACAGGTTAAACTTATGTTCATTGCCTAGCAACCACAATTCACATGTTTGTAAAAGCACATCTACAGGTTCTCTACACACACATGAAAAGAGAAAGACTGTCTGAGACCCACTTTATATTCTAGTTAGTATATAAAAACCCATATACAATTTGCTAGTTCATTGCTATCCTCCCCTGTGTAAGATGAAACATTTGATGCAAACTGCCTTTGCCTGACTTCCTGGAAGGGTTGGGTCTGACTACAATGGATTCTAAAGTCAACTTCTAACAAGTCGGAAAAAAGTTCAAGGGGAGTTTCTCACTAACAGAGAGGAAAAAGTCTAAATAAAACTTTAAGCCATTTAAACATCTCCCAAAATCAACACGTACCATTTTACAAATCTACAGTAAAAGTTTTAAAGTCCACAACCTATTAGATAAGGTATTTTCCTTCCCTACATACATAAATGATAAAGATTAGACCTAGAAAGGGAGAGAGAGAAGGTTGGGGTAGTCTTAGGAATTCTTTCTTTTTCTTTTATATGCCTCTATAAGGAAAATGTAGAGTGCACCTGAGTTGTCAATCTCAGCCTGGAAAGGTGAGAACTGGGAATCTCAAGAGCTAAGATTGCCTCTCCACCAGCAGGAGACAAGACCAGAAAGAAAACAGGCAGTACAGTCCCAACATTTTCTCTAGAGTACAGAGAAGGATTGAACCAGAACATCTCAATGAAACCTGTCTCTCAAGTCTTAAGGATGGCCACGGACCAGTCATCTTTTTCTTTTTTTGGTACCGGGGATCGAACTCGGGACTCTGCGCTTGAGAGGCAGGCAGTGGAACCACTGAGCTAAATCCCCAGCCCAACCAGTCATCTTTTAACTAGTGGATAAGGTCCTATTATTTATTAATAGGCATGTATATTTCTGAAATATAAACTAGATTTCATAAAAAGACCCATTCCACAGCATTTTCTAAGTTTACTTGTAATTAGCATTAAAGTCTGCTAGATGGTGCTCTAATGCTACATTTTCCCCTACTACTGGTGTCTAACAAAACAAGGAATGCAACTTCAGCAACTAAGTCCAAGTGCAACATACACAAAATGAGAATAAAATGTAATTTTAATGAAGAACAATTCATCATAATAGAAATAAGCCATTTACAAAAATTTAAGACATACAACCTAAAATTTAAGAAAATTTTGAAACAAAAGCCAAAATCTATGAAAAAAACAAAGGTCAGAATTTATGAAACAAAATAGAATCTAAAGAGACAAGAACCAGAATCTTTGAAACAATAAGTTAGAATATCTGAAGCAAAAAAGCCAGAAAGTTAGAATCTATAAAACAAAAGCACATTTACTTCCATTCAGTTATCTCAGTGGGACCTCTAAGTGATATAGGGCACCAAGTAATCCAAATAAGCAAAATAAGCCAAACAAGGAAAATATTGTAACTCCCAACCTGCTAGATATCAGAAATGCTGAGTCCATGTTCTCTAAAATCAAAGAATGAATTCTAAGAGCAACAGAGGTTAAGAGCAGGAAGAATTTATTGAGAGAAAGATAGCTTCTTTCTAAGAGAGACAGAAAGGGGACCAGAAAGTGTGTTGCCCACCCACTCCAATTCTCAAAGATGTTTTATGGGGCAAAGCCATGAGGTGAAGTGAGTACAACATGGGACAAAACTATAAGAGCCAATGGAAAATCACAAGGTGGGCATGAGGTGGGTCAAAACCATAATGAACCAATAAGATTACAAGTACAGGGCCAGGGATTTAGGTCAGCAGTTCCACTGCCTGCCTCGAAAGTGTGAGGTCCTGAGTTTGACCCCCAGTACCAAAAAACAACAAACAGACAGACAAAAAAGATTGTAAATACAGTGGCCCAGGTAATATTGATTAAAATGGAGATCAAATGGGGAAGCTAGTCATGTAGCAAGTGTACATGGATTTCCCACAAGGAATGGGGTAGCTAGGGACGATTTGGTCCCCAATTAATGTGATTGATGTCTAGTTAGAATATTAATCACTACTGTTCATTCCTAGGGGAAGTATATGTGTGTAGTAGGTTCTCTCCTTTTAATGTTAACCTTCAGTGACTGTGCCTCAATTGTTTTCTATGCTGAGGGCCCAGCCCTGCCTGATTATCTTATAATATTTTCTAACTAACTTAGCTGTCTGTGGTATTGGCCTCTCAGGTCTTGGCTGTCTTGATGTCCTTGAACTTTAATTTCATTTTCCTAGGCCCATGAAAGTGCTAAAGTTCTTTAAAAATAATTATTGAATCATAGTAATTACATTGGATTGTGAGGTTTATAGCATATAATTAATTGAAATATGTGATAATAAAAATAATGCAGTAGACACTCAATGAAATTATACTGTTAAATAATTTTTAGAATATTTTAAGTAGTATAATCTTATTGGAGTAACACTGATAAGTATGTATATTGCAATCTTTAGTGCAACCACTAAATCATGTGAAAAAAGACACAAATACATGTATGTGGACAAGTGCAATTAAAGTATTATTGTCAAAAAGTTGATAAAGTAAAAAAGTTGAATGATAAAAGTATTCCAAAAATTGAAAAGAAGATAAGAATAGATGAACTGTAGGAAAATAAATACAGATAGAATACAAATATCAAGCTTGTCAACTTATAATAAAAAGAGCAAAGCCATAATTACCCTAAATGTAAAAATGAATTATGAGACAACTTATTTATAAGAAACATTCTATAATATCTAAAAACACAAACAAGCCAAATTGAAACAGTAGAAAAAACATATACTACACAAACATTAAGCATGAGAAAGTTGATAATAAAGTCCATTTCCAGGTATTAAGCTGAAATAAAAACATGCCTTTAGAAAGGTATATAGAAGAATACTCATAGCATTTTTTATTCAAAATAGCAAAATTTGGAAACAATCCAAAGATCTAATAAGAAACTAGATGAAGAAATTATTGTGTATTTATACAATTGAATATTATTTTAAATAATAAAAATAATGAAATTTTGATTGATGGATGCCAACAACACTCACAAAACTAAAAAATATTATTTGTTGGAGAGAAGTTAGATGCAAAATCATACTTATATATGATTTCATTTTTAACAGGAGTCCCAGGAACAGATAAATCTGTTCCATGTTAATAGAAACCAGAAACTGGTTATCATTGGAGAATGGCAAAGTCCCTGCAATTGTTCTACATCTTGATTTGGATAGTTGTTACACAGAAGTGTACAACTATCAAAATCATGGAACTGAACACTTAAAATACATACATTTTATTTCTTATTAATTAGACCTCAATAAAAATTTAAATGAAGTACAGCATCACTTTAAAACAAATATGGAATGAAACACTTCTCAATATTATTTATTTGTTGCTTTATTTATGACAGTAGAAAATAAGTGTATACAATGTGTTGAAAAAAAAAGAAAATTATTCCAAGAACAGAGTTAGGCTTATTGCCATGATATTTTAATGGGTCAACTAGTAATATAAATACTAAAATATGTTATTAAAACTATTAAAAAATTCAGTAGACAGTGAATTTCTTCCTGCAGTGATCATGACACTCATGGAGCTGTTAATGTTGAAATCAGTGTATATCTCACAACATTTATCCAAAATATTGGATAAGTCAGGATGGAAAAGATTTGGACTTGGAGTAGAAGGTTTGTATTCAAAAGTATATAAATATTAAGCAAAGAGGCCATATACTTAGACCAAAATAACATCCATTCACAATTGTTATATAATTTGTACTGAAAAAATTTAATGTCACTGAAAGAATTTTAATATTATATTATAAATATTTTCAAAGATTTAAAGTAAAAATGGAAAAATTGTGTGAACAGATAGGGGTTCACAGCAGAGAAATGGAAACTATAACAAAATAAAATGGAAATTTGAGAAGTGAAATGAAAAATACACTGGAGTCCATTTCAGTGGATTAGACAATCAGAAGAGATTAGTGGGCTTGAAGATAAATCAACATAAACAAGCCAACCAAGGCCCAGAAGGAAGAATAAAAGATAGGAAAGGGCCAGGGATTTACTTCAGTGGTGCCTTTGCCTGCCTTGCAAGCACAAGGTACTGAGTTTGATTCCCGGAACCAAAAGAAAATAAAAAAGATTGGAAAAAAATAAAGTTGTATTGGCCATTTTAATTTGGAACAGTATTAAGACATTTAATTTCCATGGGTTAGAATCATAGGACAAAGGAAAAATTGTGTTAACACAAAATATTTGAAGATAAATGGTTAAAATTTTCCCAAATTAAAAAAAATTATGAAAGCTTAATTACTTATTGAGGATGAAAGTTCAGTGTGACCTCCACAGTTATGTTTTCTTATCTGGGAAAGTGACTGACCATTTGAGAGTTCTGATTTTTAAACAGCTTTATTGAAATGTAATTGACAAAATCACATACATATTTAAAGTGTACAATTTGATAAACTTTAACAAATGAATATACTCCTAAATTTTCCTCATACTCATTTATAATTCCTCCCTCTTATTCTGTCTTTCTGGCCTCTAGACAGCTAATGCTCTGTGTTCTGTCACTAAAGATTAGTTTTCATTTTCTAGAATTTTCTATAAGTAGAATAATACAGTATGTACTTTTTTTCTGTTTGCTTTCTTTAACTCATCATAAGTATTTGGAGCTCATATATGCTGTGGTCCCCTCATTCTTCTTTATTGCCAGTAATGTTTTTGAATGAATTATTAAAACATGGGTAAAAACGTACAATTTGGTGTCTGAGTACCTTTAATAAATAATTACTCAGCCAGACAAACCTACAATGTCCCTAGCTTGGAAATGCTTCTACAGAGTTTGGATTGTGAGTTTCTGATTAGAAGTTCAATATTGTTTAGTACGTCTTCACAACTGCTTTTTTTTTTTTTTTTTTACTTCAGACATTTATTCTCTGATGCTTAGAATGATCCAGGACAAAATCAGGAGCCTCGGTGCTCAGTTGCTTTTGTGCTATGCAAAACTCCAACATCATTTTTCAGATGGGAAGAAACTTTCCAGGGGCTGCCTTTTATCCTTAGGAAACTCAAGCTCCTTGACCTAACTCTGAAGAGTGACTGAGTGACCTTGTTTTATACTTGTGACCTTGCTTCTATCTCCCTGTCCCCTGTTTATCACTCTAGTTGCTTGAACCTTCTCTGACTTCAGAGATAGCTAAACCAATGCTTGTGTTCACATTTTTATAATGCTCTTCCTTATATCTTGACAACATTCCCATCTTCCCTTTAATTTTTTTTTTTTTTTGATACAGGGTCTTGCTCCATTGCCTAGGCTGGGCTTGAACTCCAGGGTCCAAGGAATCTTTACCAAGGCCTTCCTAGAGATCACTTATCACATAGGCCTCCTTCCTATTGCTAGTTTATGTTGCCTGTGTTATTGTTTTAATGGAACTCATAAATCAAATGGAACTCATAATCTATACATTAGTTTATTTATACATTTTCTGTTTCCACCTTTAGATTACAAGCAGGGCAATATGTTGTGCATCTCTGCGGGCCCCTCCTACACTGTGGGTGACCTGGAGGGCGCTCCCAGACAGTGTAGACCCACACAGCCTCCCTGCCGCAGCTCTGTGATGGGAGCTCCTGGTAAGCCTTGCTATTCCTGTTTCCTAAAACAGTGCCTGACACCCAGCAGGTGCTCCAAAAATATTGTTGAAAAATGAACTCTCAAATTTTATGGTATCAAGAGGGCTATGGGAGCTAGAGAATTTATTTTAGCAATAATATTTCCAATTTCTATTGCTTTGGTGATTTCTTGTAAAGAAAACCCACACTTAAAATGGTGAAAATACTCAAGTTTCTGATATAAATGACAAAGAAAAGAATCAATCATTTAACACAATTGCTTGAGAAAGCAATTGCTTAAGAATAATGTGCTCAGGTTACCAATACTTCTATTTTAATGATTGCAGGAAGAATGCATTAATCTTTGCGTTAGCGTTTGGACCTGTGTTTGTCTATTAATCATAAATAACCAATAATCTACCAGTATGGGATATCACTTATATTTATAAATCTTTTGGGATAAGACCACTTTGCTAGGTACATTGGATTTCATAACAATTTATATGAATTTTTGAATTGAAAAATATTCATTTTAAAAATTAACTATGCTGATGAAAAGTAATACTACATTGTATTTAAAAAGAAATATAACACTTTCACCCCAAAGTCCAAGCAAGCACAATAAAGCTGATAAATGAAGAAAATCTGGATTTGTGAATTAAAATTTAAAATGAGGAGGGTTATAAAATTTGAAGTAGATCTGTCATGTAGTATATATTAATTTACTTTTAGCATAAATATTCTGCATCAGATACTTTCAGTTTTCAATATTTAAGCACTCTAGGGTTAGATTTTTTTTTCATTCTGACTCGTCTTTGGACTCAGGGATGAGCGGACATGAAAGCTTTGCTCAGATCATGTGATTGTGGTCTATCTGATTAGTAACTGATCCTGTGAACACATATTACATTCTCTGGAATTGATAAAAACCACAAAAAAGCCAACCTCTTTGCCTTCCAAACTCATCTACAAAATACAAATGCTGCAGCCAGTGTGTTTTAGAAAAGAAAAATAGACATTGTATTATACCACAGCATTTCCTCCTTTTTCTCTGTGGTATCATTTGAAGTCTGGTTTTTAAAACAGAAGTTGAACAAATGAATCCTTCTGTCCTCACTTTCAGTTGTCAGCAGTGCTTCAGTGTGAGATGAAATAAATTGCCAAGCCCTTTCATCTTCTATAATCAGCTCTGCACAGCTGAGTACACCCACAGCCCTGCACGCTGCCTCTGCCAGCACTTACTCTATGCAGAACAGGAAGTCTTTGTTAGTGCCACATTTCCAGTGCTCTACGCAGGAGTGGGTTTATTTTGGTTCCCCCTTTCCTTTCTGGCTCCTTGCTTCTTCCACCTCCTTTCTTCCTACTTGTACAACTAATGCACAGTCTATTCCTTGTCTGAAAGAAGTTTTTTTAAAAAAATAACATCTTTAAAAAGGTAAGTCTGATGAAAGCTTTTTTCCACCCTGCAGCACAATCATGCACAATATTATTGCTTTAATCATATACATATTGAGATGTGCCAATTGACAAGTAGTTGAAGCCTTAATCCACAGCTTTATCATGATAATATGCTTCAGTTTTAAAATCAGAGAAGCAACACATTTATATTTAAACACTAATCAAGATATCCATAAAAATATGCTCACTACAACCTGAATTTTGTCTTTCTAGTACCCAAATGATGTAGAGATCTAATAGGGAACAAAGGTCATAACTGGTTGGCATGGCGGTTAAAAAAATACCAGCTACTTATTCTAAGTCTTTGTTTGTTATTATTGTTTTCTTTTGTGAACTCTTGAATTCCTTTTATGACTGTTCCTCTTTCCCCCTTGTGTTTCTGGTGGGGCCTCAGTTCCTAGCAATTCCTTCATGCCTCCTCCTACTATGCCCCATCCCTGCCCCACCTTCATCAGCAGGGCTGGGTGCAAGGCTAATTCTTGCTGAGTGTTACTAGGTGGCAGGCACTGTTCTAAGTGCCTCATAGGTAATAACTCAGTCATTCCACACAACAAAATTATGAATCAGGGATAATTCATTATTGCCTTCATTGTCTAAATGCAGAAATTCAAGCTAAATAATTAGCCTAATGTTATACAGCTAGTAAGCAATACAACTGAAATCCGAGCCTGGGTAGTAACTCTAGATTTCTGTCTACATTTTGTTCACTATAGTGCTGCAGAGTGGCCAGATGACCAATATCTTCACTCTTCAGCAAACACATTCATTTTAGGCTGGGCATTCAGCCCAGGTTGGAAGAAAGTACAGATAGAGAGGATCATATGCTCCCTGCCGGGACTGCACAGCCAACAGAACAGGACTCAGGCTTCTGGGGGATATCATCCCCATCATGAGTAGAGATGGAGCACTGAGGATACTTACTGAGTTCTGGTCTGCCTATCCCAGAATTCAATTCATCCCAGATTAAAAAATATATATAAGCCAATAACTTCCTTTGTTTGCTCAAGCCACCTGTATTTTGATTTCTGTCACAGAGACAGGAAAGGTTATTGTGTTACAAGGAAAAGGCAAAATTTCAAAAATTTCCAGGGTAATGCCAGATGCCACCTTTGACCTGTTCTTGGCTGTAGTTCTCTAGGGCTTTATCCAAACAGAACTACTAAATACTATAAAAACGATAGTGCATGGCTGTAATCTCAGGACTCTGGGAGGTTGAGGCAGGAGGATGGCAAATCAAGACCAACCTGGACAACTTACCAACCTGGTGAGACCTTGTTTCACAATCAAAAATAAAAAGGACCAGGGATGTAGCTCAGTGCAAAACCTTAGGTTCCATCCTCAGTACTGAAAAAAAAGAAAGAAAGAAAACAAAAGATAATATAAGCTCAGCTAAGCCACTGGCCTCTTAAAAATAAACAGCCTTTTTGAGGTGAGAGGCTGTATTAACCTACAAATGTATATGATCTTTTAAATTTGAACTTATAAATTTAAGTTTTATCTCAGGTGGGAGTAACTAGAAACAAGTTAGTGTCTTCTAGTCACTTTCTGGTAAGAGGGATCAACAACACATATAGGCTACACAGGGCAGGAAAAGCAATTGCCAGGGAACATCTTTCTCTGTAGGGCTGCTGCACACAGAAAGATGAGAAGTTCTTTCTCCTTAAGATTTATTCAAATCAGTTCTTTCCTCAAGACCAAATTCTCCTAATTGAAAAAAAAAATACTCTAGCACCATGAAAATGGTACATGTTCCAAGTATAAAATAAACATCTTCATCATTGCCTATAAGTAGTCACTCACCAAATGCTCTCCGTTGGATTTGGGAGAAGACTCAATTGATAACTCTTTGCCTGACATTTGTAGAATTACCTTGTTTTATGGGAGGAAACTGTATTGTACTTATTCAGGAATTCCAGCACGAAACAGTGCCTTTCAGATCCCATTAAATCATCTAACATTTACTAGGCACTCCTACATTAAGGCTTCAAAAAAGTCTGCTCTCATTGTTTCATTTAAACTTATTTTATCCCACAACATGGCAACAATTTTTATCAGCATTCCCAATTTACAGATGTAGAAACTGAGTTGCAGAGCTGTTAAACTTCAGCTGTCACTCAGATATAAGCTGGGGGAAGTGAGGATTTGATCAGGCAGTCAGCTCTCAAGGCCACACTTAACCCCATACACTGTGTCTTGGACAGAGTGCCCAGGAAATACATTTTAGCCTGTCCTAAAATTATTGAATCTACCATGTAACTCAGCTAGAAAGAAAACAGCCCCTTTGTATTTTTGAAAAAGTAAATTGCAACTCCAGGTTACAAAAAGTGGCCTCTAAAAGTCCTTTCATTCTGCTGAGGCTTTACACTGATCACAGATTGTCAGAGGCTTTCGCTTCTGAGGCTTTGATTACTGCAAGACAACTGCAGTCTGCAGAATTGCTTTGTTAAGATTGGCATACACAATAAAATATTTATTAGGAAAGTTAATACATTAAAATTTGTTTTAAATTAAGTTGACCACTAATAGCTCTGCTCAACATAGAGAGTTTATATATTATTCTACAGTTTAAGAATATTTTAATGGCCAATAAAATTGCTCCTTAGATCATAACAATTTTCAGATTTGGAAATTATAATTGAAGATACTGTTAATCATTCTTAAATTACCAGTGCTCATTATTGACTTCTATATTGTTCAAGTGTTCTTTACACTTGAGAAAAATAACATGGCTTCACCCAGAGATATGTTCTATTTGGCTCAGGTGTACTTTATTTAACCCATAGACTGCTGTACAATAAAACCCAACTGCACTGTCACTCTATGAATGTAACTAAGTCTATATATTTAGCTAACTTTGGGGAAAGGTATCAATATACAGTACACAGCAATACACAGTATACAGTACAGTACAATAATGGCAAGATTCAATTGTTTCCCTAAATGAATGGATTTTTGTCAAGTTTTAAAAATACTAATATCTATTTTTTTCTATTTTACAGATTTTAAATTATGCATTCCTACTAGTGAAATGTTCAGCTCAATATGCCTTTGAATAAATTTCTCATTGTTTGGAAGTTAAACATCAATTACAACTATTCATTTTAACTCAAATTAGTCCACCAAAAAATTTCAAGCTATGAATCAAAATCAGGAAGTATTGCCAAAATGACAGAAATTATAGAAAGATGTTATGACTTCTACATATGATACACAGTAATGCATTATGAATTCTCAGAATGGAAAGGAAGATGCCCTTGAATTATGGTTTTCAACCATATTTAAATATGCTGACACCACTGTGTAGTTGGGATTAGCTGGGCTTTGCATTTAGGTAGATTTATGGTGAAATTGGGTAACTACCATCCTCTTCCGGGGTATTTTTATGACTTTTAAAACCAGACTAAATATACATTATTTTATCTGGCTAAATGTATTTACTCTGAAGATTCAATGATCATTTTTATACTTTTTTAAATTCAGTAGACTAAACATTATCAAATGCCATCTCTGTGCAAGATAATGTGCTTTGCACTATGGAAAACGTAAAGGCGATCAGACATGGACTTTATTTTTTAGGAGCTTAATTAAGGGACAGGCATGCAATAACTTAATCATGGAATTATATGTGGTATAAAAGAAGTACAAATTCTATGAGGAACAAATTGGAGCAAAGAGTAATCCTTCTGATTGAGAGAAAGCAGGCTGGCTTCAAGGAACTAGCATTTGAAGTGGACAGAAAGATGGGGATATGGAAAGAGATAATATTGAGGACTTCCCACAAGTGTGATATAATCGCACATAAACTCCAACAATACTCTAGAGATGGGGAGAGAACACACAGGGTACAAATTAAGAAAGAATCCAGACTAATGTGGAAGACCTATAAAGCAAGATGACCTTACAATTCTACCAGTAAGTGACCATGACTAATGATAAATTAAAACAAGCTGTTGCAATCAAAGCAGTCCACAGTTAAACAATGCAGTAGGATGTTCTTAATTTCATTTTATCTATTTTGCTGGTTAGGTAGGACTAGGTTCAGAAGGAAAAGCTATAGCATTCAAATCCTGGATATACATAAACATCATTATTATGTTTCTTTAAAAATGTGGATTGCTGGCCTAGAGAATCCGACATGTAGATGTAGAGTGGGCAGCATTTTAAGCTTTTATAGTTTCCCCACGTGGGTCGGAGCATTGATTTTCATTTTTGTGGGAAAAAAGCGAATATTCATAATTAATCTTTCCCTTTGTATCCAGTTTAAGTGTTCTTTATTTATTTGACTAATGCTATAGAAGAAGAGCAATGCTGATTTTTTGTGACTTCTAATGTAGATCTAAATCGGCAATTGAGAAAAACACTTAAATACCCAGTTTCCTGTGATCTGTCCTTTCAGTGACTTTCTGAACCAACCAAAAGACCTATGAAGATTTCCAGTAGACTTGCGGACCACACTTTTCTCAGCTGTCTTAAAATTATGGCATAATGCCCAGAAACTGATATTTAACAACCATGGAAATATATTTATTTGCAATCTTACAAGTGAAAACAACTTTGGGAAGCCAGTTTCCACTTTAGTATTTGGCGCAGGATAAAAGTTTCACATCCACATTAGAGATCCACATTCAAAGACAGAGACACTTCAGTGCTCACATTAATTTCATTTACCTAAAATAACAGTGAAAGAATGTGCGGCTGATGCTGATCCCTGGCTGGCATCTCCGTTGTTTACACTCTGTCTCGGCGTTGCTCGTCGTCTCGTCTCCAGCCTGTGGATACATTTTGAAGAGCCACACAAGATTACAATCTAATTATAGAGAAGTATAAAAACAAAACTCTCTGTAAACACACTTGTAATATTTTAAATGAGCAACAGCTATATTTGCTCAAAACGAAAAGCAATCAGGTAAGTAAACAGATCCTTATAAAATTATAGAATTATCTGACCTCAGATTATTTCAGTATGTTTCATTTTATGTTCTTTTAAAAATAATTGTAGAATTACTGACATGTAATCAACTGCACACCTTGAAAGATCGTGCATACCTGTAATCAACTATCACAAAGTAACAAACATATCTCCCCAAGTCTGCTTAAATTTTTGTAATCTCTCCCTCTCCTCTTTGTCCTCTATTTCTCTGCTTATCCTCAAGCAACCATTAGTTAGCTTTCTGTCTTTCTGTCTTGAGACATAAACATATTTTTTTGTGATTTTATATGAATAGAGTTACACAATATATGCTCTTTTCTAGTCTGACTCTTTCAGTATCATTCTGAGATTCATCCCTGTTTTATTGCACCACACATGAAACACAAACAAGTTATAACCTTTGCGTTCTTCTTATCGTATATCTCCCCTTTACATAGTAAAAAACCACACGATACTTTTGTTGTTGTTTAAATAATTACCTGCTACAGAAATTTTAAAAAATAAACAAAAAGCATATATTCACTTATTTCTACCACTCTTCATGTGTATGGATGTACATCTCACCCAGCATTATTTTCTTTTTGCCTGAAGGCTCCTTTATTTCTTCTTGGAAGGCAGGTTGGCTGGCAATAAAATCTATCAATTAAATAGTCTGAAAAACTCTATACTTTACCTGTATTTCATTCATTTTTATTACAGAAAAAATGCATATATATTCCCAGATACCAGTCAGATACCAGTTCTTTGTCAGATGTGTGGTCTGCAAATATTTTCCCACTCTGTAGATTTAAAAATAATTTTTATGCTTTTATCACTTTCTGGAGAATAAACATTTTAAGGCCTAAAATCTGATTTATTAATTTTTCTTTCTATGCATCATGACTTTAGTGTAAAGTCTAAGGACTTTTTGCCCACTTGTAGATCCAGAGATTTTTTCTGATTGTTTGTTCTAAAGGCTGGATAGTTTTGCTCCCTGCAGTCAAGTTGGTGCTCTATTTCAAGCTCATTTTCTGCACAGGCTGTGAAACTTGGGTTGATCACCGTTTGTGCATTTGCTGTGGATGCTCCATTTCATCCACACCATTTGAAATGGCTTTCTTTCATCAAACTGAATCAACACTTTTGTCAAAATCATTTGGGTATATTGGTGTGAGACTAGTTATAGGCTCTTTATTCCTTTCATTGACCTATGTCCATCCCTTTAAAAATTCCGTATAATCTTGATTATGATAGCTATATAATAAAGTAGGCAGATTCCTTATGCCTTATTATTCTTTTTCAAAATTATTTAGCTTACTTTACTTTTCTGCATAAATTTTTAAATTTTTTCTATATCTACAAAAAGCCATGCTAGGATTTTCATAGTAATTGCAAAAATTCTGTTTATTAATTTAGGAAGCATTGACATCTTTACTATGTTTAGCCTTCCAAATCATTTGAGTGGTATTTTCCACTTATTTAGATCTTTTGCTTGGGGCCAAAACTCAGGGATCCTCTACTATTAACTATATCCACAGCCCTTTTTTATTTTTTTATTTTGAGACATGATCTCAATAAGTTTTTCAGGCTGGCCTTGAACTTGAGATCCTACTGCCTCAGTCTCCATAGTAGCTGGGATTGCAGGTGTGTACCACTACACCAGTATTTTTAAAAAATCATTTTGTATAGTTTTCAGCATACAATCTCTGTACATATTTTCCTAGAGTTATACCTAAGTACTTTATTTGTTGACATAATTATATCTGATAGTGAATTTTTATTTTGGTATCCATATGTTTCTAGCTACTATACAGAAAAATAGTTGATTTTTGTTTGTTTATCTTGTAACCTGAGACCTTCTTGAACTCCCTTATTTTTTGGTGTGTGGCTTTGTCTTCTTTTCATAGATTCTTGGCATTTTCTCTATGGATAGTGATGTCATCTACAAATAGGGACAATTTTATTTCTTCCATTCTGCTCATCACCTTTATTTCCTTCACACATCTTATTGCACTGGCTAGAATTCCAGCATCGTATTAATAAGATTGATGAAAGAAGAGAAGTATATTCTTTTTCTTATTTTAAGTAGAAAGCATCTAATTTTTCATCATTAAGTATAATATTATCTATAAACTTTTTATAGATGCTCTTAACGAAGTTGAGGAAGATTCCCTCTATTTCCATTTATATGAAATTTTAAAAGTCATAGTGGGTATTGAACTTTGTCAATTGTGTTTTCTGCTTTGACTGCTAAAAACATGTGATATTTGCCTTTTTAATATGGTGAATTATATTGGTTGATTTTAAAAAAATTCTACGTGTCATATATCTCTAAAGGTCATCTTGCGATCTCACAAAATTGTGGTGTATACTTTACATGTGCTGCTGAATTTTACTTGGTAAAATTTTATTAGGAATTTTTTTCTTATTCATGAGCAACATTGGTCTGTAGTTTTATTTGCTATGTCATTATCTATTTTTGGTATCAATGTAATACTAACTTTATAGAATTAATTGGGAGTGTTTTCTCCTCTTCCATTTGCTGGAGAATATTGTATAATGCTGTTAGTTTGTCTTAAACATTTTAATAGAATCCTTCATTGAAATTTTCTGATCCCGGAGATTTCTTTGTTAGGGTATGAACTTTTAAAATCACATAAGAGGTGTGATAAAAAAAAATACAAAAAAAGTTTTAAATTAAAAATTTAAAAATTAAATTAAAAATATGATTACAGTAAAACACATTGTTATTAATTCTCTTCAAAATGTTCTCCCTTAATTTGAACATACTTATCTAACCATTTCTGAAGCAGTTCTGAAAATCCTCCTTTGCATCTTTAGTTGCACGATCATGGATGCCTTTACGATGTCCTGAAGAGATTCAACACTTTTACCTCTGACAGTCATTCTGACATTGGAAAAAAGCCAGAAGGTTCACTGTGAAAGATTCAATGAACAAGGCAGAGGAGGACACATTGTAATGTTTTTATGGGCCTGCCTTTTTGCTGGATAACTGGTAGCAGAGGCATTCACCAAATATTCGATCACACCTCATAAAGGCAATCATGAAAGAGGATTTCCAGAACTGCTTCAGAAAGTGGGAAGAATGATAGGATAAGTATGAACAAAGTGAGGAGTATTTTAAGAGAGATTAACGGCAATATATCTTTCACTGTAATAAATTTTTTCAAATGTAAATACTCATATATTTTAATCACACTCATATTTAAGTTTCTTTATAGCTATAGGCTTTCCAAATTATGTTTTATTTGTGTCTATTATGGTAGAGGTTACTAGTATCTCTTTGTTCCCTTTTTGATATTTTTAAGAGCAGTAGTTTTATGTCCCTTTTTATTCTTTTTTTAAAATTAAATTCTTTTATTGGTACATTATAGGTATACAACACAATTACATTTCTCATTGGGAATTGTACCTTTACATGATGCATCTTGGTTCTTATTTTTTCCCCATTCCTAGCCCTCCCTTCACGCCCTCCACCCTTCCCTATTTACAAAGACTTTATTTCCATTTTTTCCATTTCTCAGCATTTTTCCTTTCCCTTCTTTCCTTTTCCCTGCCCCTCCCACTACCCCTACCCCTTTGGACCTTTTCTTCCTATTTTACATTATAGATTACTCATTCTAATCATTGGTACATTTTAGGTATACAATATAATGACATTCATCATTGGAAATTTGCAACTTTACATAGTCTTTCTTGGTTCTTACTTTTCCCCCTTGCCCAGCCCTCCCTTCAACCCCTCCAGTCCTCCCTATTTACAAAGACTTTGTTCCTATTTTTCCATTTTCTCATATTAATCCCATTCCCTTCTATCCTTTCCCCTAGTCCCCCACTTCCTTCCCCTTTGGCCCTTTTCTTCCTATTTCACATTACCTATTATAAATTTAGTCCTTCTTTACACTTTCAGTTTCTCACACCAGAGAAACTATTCGGTATTTATACATGTGTGTCTTATTTATTTCACTTAAGAGTATTGCCTCAATGTGCATCCACTTAGCTATAAATGTCTCTAATTTCTCATTTTTTATGGCTGAGTAGTACTCCATTTTATAAAAAACCCACATTTTCTTTATTCAGTCTCCAATTGATGGGCATTTGGGCTGTTTCCAAGTTTTAGCTATTACAAACTGTGCTGCTATGACCATGGGCGCACATAAATCACTGTGGTATGGTTCTTTTAATTCTTTGGGGAAGATCCCCAGCAGTGGAATAGCAGGGTCAAATGGGACTTCCAGCCCTAGTTCTTTGAGGTATCTCCATACTGATTTCCACAGTGCTTGCACCAGTCTACACTCCCACCAGCAGTGGAACAGGATTCCTCTTTCTCCACAGCCCCGCCAGCATTTGTTATTGGTTGATTTCATGGTAGCAGCCATTCTTTCTGGAGTGAAGTGGTATCTCAGCGTTGGTTTCATCTGCATCTCTCAAATGACCAGTGATGTTGAGCATTTTTTCATGTATTTATGTGTTATTTCTACTTCATTGTCTGAGAAATGTCTGTTCATTTCAGATGCCCGTTTTTGGATTGGGTCTTTAAATTTGGGAGGTCTGATCTTTTTAAGTTCTTCATACATTCGAGATAGTAGATCTTTGTCTGAGGAAGAGCAGGTGAAGATTTTTTCCCACATTGTGGATTGTCTCTTCACACTGCTGATGGTTTCTCTTGCTATGCAGAAGCCTTTTAATAAGAAGAGATCCCACTTGTTGATTGTTTGTGCTAGTTCACGGGCAATTGAGCTTTTGTTCATAAAATCTTTTCCTACACCGATGTCTTCAAGGGTTCTACCTAACCTCTGTTCCAACTGGTTCAGAGTTTCTATTTTAATATAGATCTTTAATCCATTTTGATTTTAGTTTAGTGCATGGTGAGAGATATAGGTCTAGTTTTAATCTTTGGCAAGTTGAAGCCCAATTTTTCCAGCACTATTTATTAAAGAGGCTATCTTTCCTCCAGTGAGGGTGTTTGGCTCCTTTATTGAAGATGAGATGGCTGAGTGTGTCTGGAGTTGTTTCTGCATCTTCTCATCTGTTCCACTGGTCCACAAGTCTGTTTCTTTGCCAATACCATGCTGTTTTTATCACAGTGGCTTTGAAGTATAGTTACAGGTTGGGGATTGTGATACCCCCTGCCATGTCTCTGTTACCTAGAATTACTTTTGCTATTCTGGCTCTCTTCTTGTTCTAAATGAATTTTTGGATTGTTTTCTCAAGGCCCATGAAGTATGCTGCTGGGATCTCAATTGGAATTGCATTGAATCTATATAGCAGTTTTGGAAGTATGGCCATTTTCACTCTATTAATCCTTCCTACCCAGGAGCAGGGGATGTCTGTCCATTTTCTGATTTCATCTTCAATCTCTCTTTTCAGAGTGACATAGTTTTAAGAGAAGAGGTCTTTGGTTTCTTTCATTAGGTTGATTCCTATGTATTTCAGATTTTTGGATGCTATTGTGAAAGGAATTATTTGCCCTATTTCTCTCTCAGTGAGTCTGTCATTGGTGTAGAGGAAAGCTATTGATTTTTTTTGTGTTGACCTTGTAACCAGCTACTTGACTGAATTTGGTTATTAAGTCTAGAAGACTTTTGGTGGAGTTCTTGGGGTCTTCTATATAGAGTATCATGTCTTCTGCAAATAATGACAATTTGACTTCTTCATTACCTACCTTTATTCCTTTATTTTTCTTCCTCTTGTCTAATTGCTGTGGCTAATGTTTCCAGAACTATATTGAACAAGAGTGGTGATAGTGGACATCCTTGTCTTGTTCCTGATTTTAGTGTGAAGGATTTCAGTTTTGACCATTTAGTCTGATATTGGCTGTTGGTTTTTCATAGATGGCTTCTATCCGTTTGAGGTAGAGACCATCTATTCCAATTTTTTGTAGGGTTTTTATCATAAATGCATGTTGGATTTTGTCAAATGCTTTTTCTGCATCTATGGAGATAATCATATGGTCTTTGTCCTTGGCTCTATTGGTATAGTGTATTACATTGATTGATTTGCATATATTGAACCATCCCTGCATCCCTGGGATGAATCCCACTTGATCAGGGTGTATGATCTTCTTGATGATCTTCTGCATTCTGTTTGCCAGTATCTTATTAAGGATTTTTGCATCTATGTTCATTAGTGAGATTGGCCTGTAGTTGTCTTTTTCAGTTGGGTCTTTCTCTGCTTTGGGGATCAAGGTGATGCTTGTTTCCAGGAATGAATTTGGGAGTATTGCTTCCCTTTCAATTTCGTTGAATAGTTTAAACAGAAGTGGCAGCAGTTCCTCTCTAAATGTCTTGTAGAATTCATCAGTGAAGCCATCAGGGCCCGGGCTTTTCCTAGTTGATAAGTTTTTAATTACATTTTCAATTTCATTGGTTGATATTGGGTTGTTCAGAATTTTTAGGTCTTCTTCGTTCAACTTTGGTAATTCATATGTATCTAGGAATCTGTCCATTTCTTCTGTGTTGTCCATCTTATTGGCATATAGGTTCTGGAAGTAGGTATTTTTGATCCTCTGGATTTCTGCTGGGTCTGTTGTCATTTCACCCTTTTCATTCCTAATTGCATGGATTTGGGCCTTTTCTTTCCTTTTTCTGACAAGGTTGCCTAAGGGTTTGTTGATTTTGTTGATTCTTTCAAAGAACCAACTCTTGGCTTCATTGATTTTTTGTATCATTCTCTTAGTCTCCATTGCATTGATTTCTCCTCTGATCTTTATAATTTCCTCTCTTGTATGAGTTCTGGGGTGGTCTTGCTCTTCTTTTTCTAGAAGCTTGAGATTCAGCATCAGCTTGTTTAATTGGGCTCGTTCTGTTTTCCTAATATACATATTCACTGCTATGAATTTCCCTCGTAAGACTGCTTT
Source organism: Heterocephalus glaber (assembly GCF_053883595.1). NCBI lineage: Eukaryota > Metazoa > Chordata > Mammalia > Rodentia > Bathyergidae > Heterocephalus > Heterocephalus glaber. Next base: position 2,349,740 of record NW_028258310.1, on the reverse strand, counting down.
CATTCTGTCCTATAGATTCCGATATGTTGTATTGTCATTGTCATTTAATTGAAGGAACTGTCTGATTTCTTCTTTAATTTCCTCTGTGACCCATTGGTTATTCAGAAATGTGTTGTTCAATTTCCACATGTTCATGAAATCTTTTGAGTTTCTTTTGCTATGGATCTCCAGTTTCATTGCACTATGGTCTGATAATATACAGGGGATAACTTCAATTCCTTTGCACTTACTTAAACATGTTCTATGTGTGAGTATGTGGTCTATTTTGGAGAATGACCTATATGCAGCCAAGAAGAATGTGTATTGTGATTTTGTGGGTGGAAGACTCTGTAAACATCTGTTAAATTCATTGTTCAAGAGTTTGATTGAGTTCTAGTATTTCATTACTTAGTTTTAGTCTAGTTGATCTATCTATTTGTGACAGTGGGGTGTTGAGGTCCCCCACTACAATTGTATTAGTGAATATATGACTTTTCATGTCCGTTAGTATTTGTTTTATATAGTTGGGTGCACTAGTGTTTGGTGCATAGATATTTATGATTGTCATCTCTTCCTCTTGGATTCTTCCCTTTACAAGGATGTAGTGTCCTTCTTCATCTCTCTTAATCAGTGTTGGTTTGAAATTTACTTGATCTTCAAAGAGGATAGCTACTCTTGCTTTTTTTCAGGTTCCTGTCACATGGAGTATTGTTTTCCACCCTTTAACTTTCAGTCTATGAGTTTCCTTTTGAATTAAGTGTGTTTCTTGTATGCAGCATATTGTTGGATTTTGCTTCTTGACCCATTCTGCCAGTCTATTTCTTTTGATTGGTGAATTGGGACCATTAACGTTGATGGTTATAACTGAAACGTATTGACTTGTCATTGCCATGACTTTTTCTTTTTGTTGGGTTCTCCCCCTTTGCATTTAATTTCTTGTCATGCCTGATGGGTTCATTCTGCTTTGCTTCCTGGGGTTGTGATCCTCAATGTCTGTTCCTAGGCTATTGTGTAAAATTCTTTGGAGTGCTGGTTTGGTACTTGTGAAGTTCCTAATGTGCTCTTTGTCATGAAAGTATCTTATTTCTCCATCCATTTTGAAAGATAGTTTTTCAGGGTACGTCAATCTGGGTTGGAGGCTGTTTTCTTTTATGGCTTGGAATATGTCACTCCAAGCTCTTCTTGCCTTGATGGTTTGTGTTGAGAAGTCTGCTGTGATTCTGATGGGCTTTCCTTTGTATGTGATTTGTTTCTTTTCTCTAACTGCTTGGAGAACTTTATTGTTCTGTTGAGTTTCTGGAATCTTATAAATTATATGCCTATGTGTAGATTTTTTTTTATCAAGGCTATTTGGAGTCCTATATGCCTCACTTATCTGTATGTCAAGTTCTTTTCCCCTGCTTGGGCAGTTTTCTGCCATTATTTCTGTGAAGAGATTTTTTATGTCATTTGCACTCTCTCCTCTTTCTTCATTGATTCCAATCAGTCTTATGTTATTCTTCTTTGAATCATCTAGCAGTTGCTGGATTGATTTCTCATGTTCCCTTATAATTTTGGAGCAATTTTTCTTTTCCTGGTCACTAATTGCAATCTTATCTTCTATATCTGAAATTCTGTCCTCACATTGGCTCATTCTGCTTTGTAGACTTTCAATGGAGATTTTCATGTCCTGGAAATCTATTTGCATCTGTTTTATGGATTCCATTTGTTTCCTATGTTTGGGTTCCATCATGTTCCTGAGCTCCTCTCTAGATTTATTAATCATGTCTTGCACTAGGGGCACAATTTCTCCTGTTCTCTGAGAAATTATTTCTGATTTCGTTTTTTCTAGATCTCCTTTTGTTGCCAGTTCAGTGGGTCCAGGTGGTTGAGTATCAGAGTGTTCCATCTTATTTCCCTTTGGGGTTGCTGTAGGAGATGTGGGAGCCTGGTTTTGAGACTCATTTATGTTTTTTCTCATTTCGACTGGGGTGGGTGGCTGTTAGCGCCTGCACCCATTACGATCTCTGAGCTGGGAGCGGTGGGACAGCGGCTGGGAGCAGCGGTAGGGATAGTGGCCCAAAAGCCCTTTCCTGTGGGCTGGGAGCAGCAGGAGGGATGGTGGCCGGGAACCCCCTTCCTCTGGGCCAGGAGCAGTGGGACAGAAGGTGGCCCAAAAGGCCTTTCTTCTGGGCTGAGAGCAGTGGGAGGTATTGTGACCACGAAGCCCCTTCCTCTGGTCCAGGAGCAGTGGGACAGCAGCCCAGAAGCCCTACCTCTGGGCTGGGAGCAGCGGAACTCAGTACCATGGTCTGGTGGTCTGGTGTCCTCTGCATCTTTGTAGTGTGGAACCAGGTGGCTACCTGTCTGCAGCAGGGTGATTCGGCGTCTTCTGTGCTACTCAGGACCTTGGTAGGGTGTGGGCAGACCTGCCTGTCTGCAGTGGGTGATTCGGCGTGTTCCGCAACTCGGGACCTCAGTAGGGCGTGGGCAGACCTGCCTGTCTGCAGTGGGCTAATTCGGTGTATTCCCTTTTTATTCTTGATACTGATGATAATTTATCTCTTTATTTTTGTAAGTCTTGCTAGAGATTTGTCAATACTATTGATCCTTTCCTTGAAACAACTCTGTTTCATTGATTTTTCTTTATTGTTTTTCTGTTTCAATTTCATTTATTATTTTCTTCCCAGAGCTTGCTTTATGCTTACTTTGCTCTATTTTTTCTCTGGGTGAAAATTTAGATTATTCATTTGATCTTTTTTCTATTTTCTAATGCACATATTCAGAGCTACCAATTTTCCATTTGGCAGTGCTTTAGCTGTGCTTCACAAATTTTTATATACAATATTTTCACTTTCATTCAACTTGGTGTATTATTTTTTTACTTTGAGTCTTCCTGTTTGACTCATGGATTATTTAGAAGCATGTTGTCTAGTTTCCATGTGTTCAGAGAGTTTTCTATTATTGATTTATGATTTTATTCCATTATGATTGGGAAACACACTTTGTATAATTTTAATGCTTTTATATTTGTGGTCCAAGATATGGTTTATTTTGGTATGTATTCCATTACTTTTCAAAAAGAATGTATATTCTACTTTTTATGGTGTAGTATTCTATAAATGTTGATTAGTGCCAGGAGCAATTCTACATAATTTGGGGGAAAAGTCATTTGATTAGCCTAGTTCTCCTGCCTATAGGCCAGCTATGGTATTTTGAGACGTAATTCCATTTTGGCCTCTTCACAGCTAAGACCTCAAGGGTCCGGTGATCCTGTGATGCTCCAGAATGAGATTACACCAGCTGGAGACATCCTGAGAAGAACAAAATCTTCATTTGCATAGTTCCTCATTGATCTACGATGTTACATTTGTTTCTCCCGATGTACTGAACTCTCTGTCCGGAATCATTTGTTACATTTGTTTCTCCTGATGTACTGAATAAAGGTGTGGCAAGTTCGGGGCTTTCTGTCTTTGCCACCCAGAGTAGCATTGGTCAGGTCCAAAGCTCAGCTACTTTTCAAAGTCTCATGTTTTCTATCTTTCCTGTATAATAAGTTAATTCGCCTTGTGCTGTTGTAGCTCGCAGGAGACTAGGATTTACTGCAGAGGTTCTAGTAACATCCCTTTTCCCTGTTCCCTACAGATTAGATTCTATTAGTTGGTACTTTTGAACACCAACTCTACCAATTCTTTCATATCATTCATTGCGCATTTCCCATATAGCTGTTCTATCAATCTTTAAAAGGCATTAAAATGTTTAAATATAATTGTATTGCTACACAAACTCAAGGACCTCTGTTCGATCCCCGGTACCAAAAAATAAATAAAATAAAATAAAATAAAAAAATAAATATAATTGTAGATCTGTCCATTTCTTATTTTAGTTCTATCAGTTTTGCTTTACATATTTAGCACTCTACTATTTAGTACATACACACTTGAGGTTGCTATGTCTTTTTGGTAGATTTGCCCTTTTATCATTTTATAATATTCTTCTCTATAGCTGATAATTTTATTTGCTGTATAATGTAATCATTCTTACTTTCCTTTAAGTAATGTTTTCATAATACATCTTTTTCTCTTCTTTTACTTTCAACCTGCTTATGTAACTATATTTGAAGTAAACAGCATATAGTTGAAAGTTTTTGTTTTGGTCTTTTTGTTAAAATTAACTTTGCGAATCTCTTTTATTTGAGGTATATAAACTGTTTAAAGTTAATGTAATTATTGATATGGTAGAGCTCAATTCTGATATTTTATTTGTTTGTTCTTTGTTACATTTTTCTGCTTTTTTCCTGACTATATATGGGAAAGAAAATGTGGAAAAAATGTTTACTTGGACATTTTCTTAGGATTTTATTTTGGTTTATTTATTTATTTTTAAGTGCATCTGTTTGTATGGTTTGTTGTGGTACTCTCTCTGGATATTATGATATATACATAATATAGTCTACTGGTGTGTGATTTCAACATTTGGGGTGAAATACAGAAATCTTACTTAACTTTATCTGCCATTACCCTTCCCCACTTAAAATTGTCTTAAATATTTTCCTCTTCATACATTCAAAACCATGTCAGACATCATTATGATTTTTGTTTCAACTGTGAAGCAAACTTCCAAAAAACTTGAGAAGCAGAATCTTTTATATTTACTCACACTTTTTTTTTTGGTACTGGAGATCGAACTCGGGACCTTGCGCTTGTGAGGCAGGCACTGGAACCACTGAGCTAAATCCCCGGCCCTTTACTCACACTTTTGCTTATCATGTTCTTTCTTTCTTCTAATAGCCCCACACTTTCTTATTTTATAGTTTCTTTTCTATCTTGTGTATTTTCTTTATTCATTTTTTAAGGATAAGTTTGATAGTGACAAATTTCCTTAGTTTCTTCTTTTTTATAGTAAAAAGTCTTGATTTGCCTCTCTTTTCTGTAAGATTCTTTTTGCTGGTTTTAAGTTGGTTTTTTTCTAGCACTTGAAAAATATTGTACCCTTTCCCTCTAGTCTCCATAGGTCCTGCTGTCATTTGACTACTTGTCCTATAGGTAAAGTATTACTTTTTCTCTGAATGCCTTTCTCTTTGGTTTTTTAGAAGTTTAATTATTAGTTAGCTTAAAATGCACTTCTTTGCATTATCATATTTGGGGTTCACTTTGTTTCTTCAAACAGTATGTTCATGCATTTGCTAAGCTTGGTATGTTTTAGGGCTACTTTTTCTTTGAGGAGGTTTTTGGCCTTACCTTTTTTCCCTCCTTTCCTTGTAGAACTCAATGGCATGAATATTGGATCTTGTGTTGTAATCTCACAAATCATTAGGCTTGCTTTATTTATTTATTTATTTTTAGGCCATTTTCTCTCTGGTGCTCAGATTGTGTAATTTCTAGAGTTCTATTTTCTAGTTTATTGATTCTTTCTAATGTGTCCTTCATTTTGCTCTTGAGGCCATTTACTAAATTATTATTTCAGTTGTTAGAGTGTTTACTTCTAAAATTGTGACTTCATTTAATTTGTTTTTCTTTATGTTTTTTATTTCTTTGTCAAATTTTTCTTTTTTGGTGGGGGAAATTTCTTTTTTTTTACTGGCGTAGATATATTTCTGACATCCTTTTTAAAAAAGCATTTGTATTAAGACTGCTTTAAAATCTCAAGCCCTTTGGAGTTCACAACTTGCCACACATTGCCAGAGATGCTGAATATGGGACTGTGAAACTTAATGTTTGCCCAGCTGGATTTTGGACTTGCTTTGGTCCCATTCCTTTGTATCTTCCTATTTGTAACTTTTGAAATAGAAATATGTATCTTGTGCCATTGACTGTCGGAAGCATTTAACTTTCTTTTCATTTGTACGGGAGCTTGAAGATAAGAATTTGCCTTAAATCTCAGAGAAGACTTTGGATTTTTCAGTGATGCTGAAACTGTTAAGACTTTGGCAACTGTTGCAGATGGACTAAATTCCTTTTGCATAAAGGGATATGCATGAGTCTTTGGGTGGCCAGGTACAGAATGATATGGCTCGTGTCCAGATGTCACCCCAAAGGCCCATGCAATCATAGGTAAGGCTTTTTCAGAGGTGGTTGGATCTAGAGTGTGTGACACTGGGATTGATTCATGATGCAATGCTAGGATCAAGGGCACTAGGATGAAGAGTGTGAGTGTTACCTGCCCTAAGTAGTCCAGGTAAGATATAAGAGGTAGAAAGAACTGTGGTATCCCTTGTGTGCTTTGCTAACTTCAGCCTGCCATGAACTGTTTCTCCTCTGCAATTCCTGTCTGCCATGCCACCCAGACTTGGCGCTATCTGGTCATGAACTGAAACCTCTAAAAACTGAAAGCTAAATAAGTTTTTTCTCCTTTAAAAAACTGCCCATTTTAACTTTTCTATATTCTCAGTATTGGCTTCTTTTTTCATTCAGTTTGAGGTGTCTCTGTTTCTAGATATGAATGATTTTCAGTAGAAACCTGGAAAGCTACTAGATTCTGTATATTACTGAAAACATTTGTTTTAGATAGCTTTCTTTGGCAAGGGGAGGAGCAGTGCTGCCTCACTGGGACTGGAAATGGAAAATTTGATTGACTAGTGATCTCTATTGACACTGTGGGGGAATGAGGACTTGTACTACTTTGCAATGGTAAAATATCTGGCTCCTTCCTTAACCTTCTCTGCAGGGATCCAGTAGCACACCCTTAGAGCCTCACAAAGAAGGAAATCTAGAATCCCCACTGGCTCTTGCTGGAATGGTAGCAGGTCTTCCTGTGATATCTGGCTAGAGTAGAATGGCTTTTATTGAAAAGTTTTCTGTCTTGTTATACTGCCCCTTGCATGGCCCTTCAGTTAGAGAAAGCAGCCTTTTGTTGGGAGAGTTTCATCTGAACATGTGGTGTTTCTGACCTGCAAAGTTGTTCAGCACCTTTGTCTTCATTGCTGCAATTAACCTTTAATTTGGATGTTGGTTTTCACATCAAATATTTTATCATAATTTTACGAATATAATCCATTTTCTTTCACTTAATCCAATTCTTATAAAACTTATTCAGCAAACATTTATTGCTTTTTGTTTTCTTCTTTTTACCTTTTTTATTTTATTTGTGCTGCTGGGGCTCAAACCCAAGGTTTCCTGCATGCTTGACAAGTTGTGTATGAGTGAACTACATCCCCAGCCACGGGTCCTTCTTAAGGAGGAAAAAACCTCTGTTATTTGAAATCTCTTCCATTAGAAAAATGTTAACAGTTTGTATTCTGTCCCAAAGAACACATCACCTTATCATATTAACTCTAGGGTTTCCTCCAGGCTTGTATTTAAGGTCAGACCCATCAGAAGAGTCAGATGATGAAGGCATATGGGATGTGTCAGTGGTGTCATGATTTCCCATTTTTTTCAAATACACTCATAATTATTCATCAGTGGTTTATTTTAGAAAAATCTTGGGGGCAGGGTGTACTTCTTGATAAAAATACAGATTTTTGCACCTATCAGAGGCTTGCAGGACATGGTGAAAGAATCACAGATTTTCAACTCAAATGCTGAAGAGACAGAAGCCATTTCTTCACTGTTCCTCAGAGCTTTTTAAAACTGCAAACAATGCTTTGTACATTGCAGTTGGTAAACAAATGCTTTGTCTGAATTTCCTTTTGTTACATTAATGTTGGATAAGGTGGGGTACTTTTGTTTTATGAATAAACAAAGTATGTTCCTTTGTTTTCAGACTGAGTGTTAAGAGATCTGTTGACTTCTTCCCGCATAATTAGTGCTAGAAAATATCCTTTATTGGTGCCCTGCTATTGACATTGACAAAGAAATTTGCTTCTCAATAATGCATTATCATGGTGTGTACAAGTGTTTAGAGGGTGGGGAGCAAATAGTTTTCTCTTCCAGACAACAATTCCTTGCCATAACCTTGACATGAGGCACATTAATTTTACATTATGCCCTGTAGTCAGAGAGAAAATTAAAGCTCCTACTATTATTTCCCCAAATGGGATGATAACCTTCTGGCACAAAGCTCAGACATGTGAGGATGTGCCTACATCATCCATCTCTTGCTGATTTAGTAACTACAGTGCCAGCTCTTAGATTGTGAATCCTCCACTTACCTCTCTTACTTCTATTTTAATGAGCATTTATTTAGCTTTTGCTTAGATAACATTTTAGTAAGACCAGGGCTATGAAATTGAATTCTAACCTAAACTTTGTATGACTTTTTATACACAATCCCAGATATGGCTAGATTTAATTATAGGAAGCACACTGTGGCAGTCAATGGCAACTGTCAACTTGAATGGATTGAGAGATGCCCAGCAGATTAGTAAATCACACTTCTGGATGTGTCTGTAGAAGTGTCCAGAGTTTATTGGCATGTGGGCCAGCAAACTGATAATGAAGACACCTCCTGATGTGGGTGACATCCTCTAGTAGACTTGGAACCCAGATGGTAAGAAAGGGAAGGAGGAAGAATTCAACCTCCATGTGAAAAACTCCACGGTATGCAGGGAAGTCTCTGGTTACTGTCATCACCTGTGCACATCAGGCCCTGGTTTCTTCAGCCTTTTGGACTCACATTGGTAACTCTCCAGAGAGCTTCCAAGCATTCAGTCTCAGCCTGGCGCTGCATCGTTTATTCCTCTTGTTCCTCTTTATTCCTCCAGTTTCTTTGACTGAGCAGCTGCTAGATTCTCTGACTCTCCAGCACACAGGCAGCCATGGGGCACTATCATGCCTCTGACTTTTTAAGCATATTTAATAAATCCTCTTGCATATTTATATATACTTTTCTATTGCTTCTGTTCCTTTACAGAAGTCCAACCAATACACATACAATATGAGGAATTTGAGAAGTCACAATAACCAGATTTCTAAAACGAAGACTGAAAAAACCAGCTTCATGAAAAAGAAAACTTGAGTAGTCCATGCTTAACTTACCACAAACCAAAATGTCTGCAGTTAAAAATAAAGTAAAACAGGCAAGTAAAATTAATCCAAGATATTTATTGAAAAATAGTAACAGATACTTGGTAAAGGGAAACAGTGAATATTTGACAAAAACTCACCCAAATTAGCAGTTAAGGAGATGGCAGTATGATGAAGTTTCTACCAATTATTCAAATAAAGCTTCCTTTGAATATCTGCTAGTAAAAGTGCAAGGCAAAGCTTCAAGGATTTCTGAATGGAACATGACATTTTACACTAAGGGCCTAATACTTTCTCAGGTTGAAAAGGAAGTTAAAAAATAGATATTACAAAAACCATGTTTATCTACTTATTTCAGTTTCAAGTTAACAGCATTCCTTTTGTCTAGTTTTTGTGTGTATTAGACATTTCTATTATAAATATATATGGCATTATTTTGTAATCCACCCAGAGCCAACATGTTACAAGCTTGGAAAAAAGCTTGGGCCACGTTTCTGTCCTTGTAGTCTGAGAATAGACCCAATGACTTTACCAAGGGAAGGAGAAGTGGCCATTACTTCAAATGCCTTTTACCCGTGTAGAGTTCAAAGAGATACTTTATAAATCAGAATTCTCTTTTTTTTATGAAATAGAGTTCTTCTTCTTTACCTTTCTTCCCTTTAAACTGATGAGATTGTTTGTGTCTATAGTGGATGTCCCAGATGGAAAGGTTTTCTCATTAGAAGCAGCTGTTTTAGCAAATTAGCTCACTGCAGCATAATGACAGTTTCAACAAACTACTGAAGGAAATCCTTTTTCTTCCCAGTGAGATCATGAAAACTAGAAACAATTTCAATGAGATTTTTTATTTACTTTGGAAATGGTTCAGGTGGATACATGGGTGATAACATGAGGTATTTTCCATACATATTTCATTCAATATTTATATATAACAGCATAAATATAGGATGTAGATTTACAATTTGATTTCTTTCAACTAATGGATTCATTATCTTTGGCGAATAATCTCATTAGTTTCCTAAGTATGAATGATTCTACTGGGGAAGATTTTTCCCTTTATGATATCCCATTTCACTTTTTATATATATACATATATATATGTATATATACACACATATGTGTGTATATATATATGTGCCTTACACATAATCATAGATGTATCATTCACATTGAAGTCTTACAATTATAGTGTTATTCCGAGATGCTTATAAGAGAGAATTCTCCTTCTCAAGGTTTCCTTGCCTAACAAAGTCCTTTTAGTTCTTCAGAGAAAACCTCCTCCATGGGATACAATAAGGCCTGCATTATACTGGACTTCCACTGTTGTACACAGAATTTTAACAAGGATATACATTTATATGTACATATAGGATATTATAGTTTATGATGTGTTCATATATATATATGTCTCTGTTCTCATTTTATCCTCATAACAACTTTTTGAAATAAATACTCATTTAATAGAAGTGAAAATTTCAAGTTCATTATGTTTGATGACTCATTAGGCTAATGAAGTTATTAGATTCTGAAGTGACTCAGGATGACTGGTCAATCTCTAACTTACCTGGGGGCTTCCAATTTTAATCATAAAAGCTAGAAATATTCACCAGAGGTATAAAAACACTTTTTAAAAGAATATATATATATATACACATATATATATATACATATATACATATATATACACGTATATATACATATATATGTATATATGTATGTATATATGTGTGTATATATATATATATATAAAACTTCTGTGAGTATCATAATAATCATGCATCTAAATTTTCATGATTATTGTCTCTTTTGTTTTCCATAACCCCTCTGTGGGTACCTATGACTAATATCACAGAATTTAGTGTCAGAGCTTACACTTGGTGCCTTAAAGGAGCAATTAGGCCTTCATCGTGCACAGTGGGGTTTATGTACCTGGCTCTGAAAGCTGAAACATGGTCATGAGAATACAACTACTATTTAGGGTTCATTTTCATTCTCACAAGTTCAGTTATTGTTGTAAGGTAAAGTTAGACTGCAGTGACTTTTAATGCTGGCATTTAGTAAAGCAAATTTTACAAACCATATTTTATGAAGACATAATTTTATGTAGAAGTTTCTTTCTTAACATGTTTCTTAACTGAGTGGCCTCATCTCCTGTAAGAATGTGTATAGACATACACACATGTATATATACACATATACATGTGTGTATGCTATAAATTAAATAGTTCTGTCTCTCCAATATTTGCAGATTTAAACTCTCATCCTCAATGTGATATCTGGAGTAGGGGCCTTTGGCAGGTAATTAGTTCACCTGAGTGGAGCCCTAATGATGGGCCTGGAGGCTTCTGTAATTGGAGACCGTGGAGAGAGCACCTTCTATCTCCACCGCTGAGAAGTCCAGGAAGAGGGCTTGTTTCTGAACCCTGCAAGCTGCTAACCTGATCTCAGACTTCCAGCCTCCAGAGCTGTGAGAAATACATGTTTGTTGTTTAAGTCAACCAGTCTTTCTATGGTATTCTTTTTTTGAATTTTTTGACTTGAGATCTACCCACTGAAAAAATTTGTAAGTGTATAATACAATATTGTTCACTATAGGTACAATGTCATACAGTAAATCTATGAAATTTATCTTGTTTAACTGAAACATTATACCTGTTGAAACCCATTTTCCTCTCCAACAGGACCTGCAACCATCATTCTACCCTTTGATTTACAAATTTGACTATTTTAGATAACTCACAAAAGTAGAATCATACAATGTCTACCTTTATGTAACTGGCCTATTTCTCAGGGTATAACATCCTCAAGTTTTACCTATGTTGTCACATATTGCAGAATCTCCTTTTGCTTAAGATTGAATAATATTCTATCCCATTGTGTGTAAATACCATTTTGTTGATGAAAATTAGGTTGTTTCATGATCTTGGCTATGAACATGGGAATGCTAATGTCTCTTTGATATCCTGATTTCAAATCTTTTGTTTAAATACATAGAAGTGGAATTGCAGGATCATCTGATGTTTCCATTTTTAATTTTTAATTTTTTTTGGTGCCAGGGATCAAACTTGGGTCCTTGAGCTTGCGCAGCAGGCAGCAAAACCACTGAGCTAAATCCCTGGCCCTTCATTTTTAATTTTTTAAGGAACTGCGATACTGTTTTTCTATTATATTCTTCCAATAGCAGCCTGTAGGAACTGACTGACCATATATATATATATATAATCATAAATGATGGCTAGAATATATGCTTATATAAATACATATAGATATGAATGCATATATACATATATATATATGCAAATACATATACATATCTCCAGGGGACCAGTAGATGAGGGTAGTAAAATACTGTCAGTTTTTGACTCCTTCTTAATTACCCTGAAACTTTTGGGCTCTCATCTAAAGAAAATGATGGATGCTCTCCAGAAATTGTAGAAACCTTGCCACAGCATGCTGTCTGGAGTGCCAGCACATCAGAAGGACCACCGGTTTACCCAACCTGGGGAAGCAACGGAAGTGTGACAAAATCAAGCAAGCCTCCCACAAGACACAAAGGCACTCTGCGAATCAGGAGATGTTACATTGGGAAATTTCTACTCATTCCCAAATAATGCATGAATGATGTGTCTCCCTCTTCCCATAGTTTTATATTCTCTTAAAATATTATAGATGTCAGTGCCAACAGTGCTGTGGTAGGAGCCAAACCTGTTGTCATAGTCAGGAGAAACTGAAATGGAATAAAGAGTGAAAGTTAGTTTCCAGAACCAATAATGAGTAGGGTAAAAAATAGAGGAATGATCCTTGTCCCTACCAGCAAATGTTATTGCTGGAACTATGGGCACCTTAAGGAGGCTTCACCTTCACCTACAACTTAAAGTTTTAAAGCAAATTTTCAAAATTTAAAGCAGCTTTGCATCCACCACATCCAACACTTTATGCTTTTTTCCTAGCTTGTTTATGTAGGAAGCATAAAGTGTCCATTTTCTTGGTTCCAAATCTCCTAAAAGAGTCTTGTGTGCAAAGGTTGTAGCTTGGGGTACCTTTCTGGAGACTTTTAGCTATGTGTGGTGCAAGGAATTACATTTAGGCACAAATTGCAAAGCTAAAGGTGTAAAATGATAGTTGCAGGAAGTTCAGACATGGCTGACAAGTGAGGAAAGACTTCTCAAAAACTCATGGTGACAGGGCACCAAGAACCAGAGTGGGCTGGAGTTGACTTAGTTTCCTCTAATTGAGGATGGATTTATCCTTATTTGTTAAAAATACAAAATTGTTTATTAAAAATACAAAATTATTTTCAAAATTCTCAGAATCCTTAGTCAAACTAAGTTTGTTTTTGAATATTCAGAATAGGTTCTTCCTGAATAATGCACAGTACATTATCCTTTTCTTTTTTTTCCCAACAAGCTTCAGTGTGTCCCACAATCTTTTCTTCTTCTCCTTCTTCCTCTTCTCCCTCTTCTTCTTCCTGTTCCTCTTCCCCTTCCCCTTCTTCTTTCTCTTCCTCTTCTTGCTTGTTTATCTGAGTTTACAAAGTGGATTTTCTTAGATTATTTTTCTGCAGGAGTTCACTGTCTTCCTTAATCTTTTAATTTTGTCATTGACAAAATCAGCTACTTCTCACCTCATCCATCTTCTGGGTTGTTAATAAATATACCAGAGAACAGTGATCCTAGTATTGATTGATCCCAAGGGAACTTTCCTATTAATCACTTAAGTCTTAAGGTTATTCATTTATTCTCTCTGTGTTCTCCCCAGTAACTACAATTATTTTTGTGCAGATTTTAAATATTTATACCATAATAATTTATTTTTAATATTTTTAGCATTTCTATGAACTAGAGCCTCCATAATTGACATATATCTTGGAGTCTGAAACTATTTCTGTGGTGAGTGAGATTGGCCTCCTTCCTGTAACATTTTAGGATCTATCTTTGCATCACCTGGAAGCCAAACAGGTGCCAGGGTCTGTCACAGAGAAGAATAATTAGCACATCTATTAACTTGGGTCCTATTAACACATCCAATGTTGACTCTAATTACTGGAAGACTTTAACTGAGCTCTACTCTATAGAAGTGACTGTTAGTAAGTGACAGTATATTTGATTTGACATACATCATACGTACTGAAAACTAAACCTTAGTCAACTTTCACATAAGCACACTTGATTTTAAAAAGCTGAAATTTCTAAGCCAACAGATAAAAATATCTACAAATGATAGAGATACCATAGAACACGCTTAAAGCAATTATTGTTCCTATTTTTGATAAGTCAAAATGTTGAATTTATGAAATGGTTTAGTTTTTCAAACATTTATTAAAGTGATTCAATTTGTTCTCTTTAAGAGGCCATACACCCTAGCATTATAATATAAATCTATAGACTTTCCAAATACACACATTAATGAAAATATTTAAAACCAATCTTTTCTTCATTACATCTAGAGATTATGCAAATGCTTTTGTCATTATACGAAATCTTGCTGTTGCCAATTTGCACAACTGAGCCCATATCTTGGCAATACTATGTGCTTCACCTGCTTGCCCAGCCCTAATGTGATCAGAGGTGCAGATGGTAATTGTGTCTCACTGGCCTAGAGACAGGTGTTTCTCAGCCCCTCCCCTCCCAGCAGATGCCCCTGAGACTGTCAAACTTAAGGTCATTCTTGCCCTTCCTTCTGAAACATAGTAACCCTTTGAAAGGAGACCCTTGCCCCACGTGCGTTTGCACCTCTGACCTATTTATAATCTCAGATTTTCTAGCCACCACCTATATCATGTTGGGCACTTATAAAGAGTAATAAAGCAGGCTCTCTGCCCCAGGTGGCTCACTTTATGACACTACCTGCTGGTGCCTAAAACTTATACTGCTGTAAAGTCAATATTGTTCATAATAATAAAATCATTAAGTATTGAAGCTTACAGGCTAAACCACTGCACATGATTTCAATGTTTCTAATATCAATCTTACAAATTATTATTGTTCTTGAGTACAGTGAGGCACAAGAAAGTTTAATAACTTGTACAAAGTATGAACTTTAGCCCTTGGTGGGGCTGAGCCTCGGCTGTTGGTTAGTTTAATTCTTAAGATTTTCTAGATACTTGAGAAGCTACCTAACCAGTTGGGGGCTTTTTAAAAAATACCAACAAGAATTTATGAATTACAACAAGTAATATTTACTCTCTTTCTAAAAGTACAATTACAAAAGTGTGATATTTTTTCAGATAAATCTTCCTAAAATATATTACTTAATCTTTTGTGTCAATACCAGGCAGTTCTCAGGGCCATACAGAGACAGCCTCACATCTGTGGGGAAACCTGGGCTTTGGAACAAGACAAATCTGGGCTTTCAGTCTGAGCTTACTGACTTACCAGTTGTGTGAGCCTGACAAGAATTAAACCTCGGGAAGCCTTGATTCACTTATCTGAAACTGAAAACAATACCGGCAAGTGTGTGGCACTATTCTGCCAAAGAAGTGAGATGACGTATGTCAAGCCCCAAGATGAAAATAACAATTACTCTCCATTATTGTAAGTCTGAGATACAGTGATTGTTTCCATTTGCTTTATGGATTCCTTTGTTCTGAGGATGCAATAAAAAGAATGGACTTAAGTGTCTGCTAACAGAATTGATCAGACTGAAATAGAGAATTGCTGATTGTTGTGCTCTGTCTGCTGAGTGGGAAGAGTAACCAGCAGAAAACTGGGGAGACCTACTCTGCCATCTTCCACCCCTTCAGTGTCCCCATGAAGCCTGATTTGCCTAAAGTGAGCTGAAGGATTTCATCTCAGACGTTTGGGGCCTTGGACTCCCCCAAGTAGCCTATGCAAACACTTCTGGGCCCAGGAACTTCTCACAGAGGCAGATGCAAGATAAAGAGAGGGCACTGGACTTGACAGGACTTCTCATAGCAAGTGAAGTTTGGGTTTATAGTGTAGTTCTGAGCATACTGCGTCATACATAGTCTACTCCTTCTGCCTAAAGAAGGGATGGTGATCATTGGTCAAGCTTTATACCCTAGAGGGTATACCAGCAGGAAGGTTTGGGGTCTAATCTTGGCATTTCTATGATCTGTTTGTGTGATCTGGGCTAAGTAAATGTGTCTCACTTTTCTTTTTTATAAACTAGACATAGTAAGACCCATATCACTGTGCTGTAGAGAGAATAAGAGTGATCATAAAACCAGTGTAAAGTGTAGGTTGCTGAAACCATCACACCTTTAAATCACTCGTGCTCTACCAGATCTACTAACTATTTTAAGAAGTAGTAAATTATTATTATTAGGATGATATCCTCAATGATTTTACTAGCTAGGGAATAGTGGCAAAAGAAATGAAGTGATTTGCTCAGGGGTTTGTGGCAAGCTAACATGGGGTGGTTCGCCTGCAGCCCTCTTCTCAGCCTGGAGGATGTGCATGCTCTCCCAGAGCAGAGGCCCTCCTAACTCCAGCCTTGCACGTTTGGTCTCCTGGCTTGTTCCATGCATGTCTGTCCATGCGTTATCTGACAAAGACGTCCAGTACTCTCACTCTGGATCTGACTCTGGAACCCTGGCCTGCTTTTTCCATTAATAGCAATGAGTGTGGGAATAATTGTCAGACACTAGCCTTCTCTGTGACTGTTGCATCCTCCCAGTTACCCTCTTTTGTACATATTGCCCATTATGCAAGATTACATGCCTTGCACACTTTTGTTTCCCCACCACGCTGTAACCCATTTGCACCTACTTTATGTGCATATATGTTTTCATCTAATTAATAAGATTTTTTTTTTTTTTTGCAACAGGGTCTTGCTATTAGTTCAGGCTGGCCTTGAACTCACTATGTAGCTCAGGTTGGCCTACCTAATGCGAGGATTACAAGATTTATTTTAGAGCTGTTTAATATTCACAGCAAAATTGAGTGGAAATTACAGAGAATTTTCATATACTCCCTCCCCCTGTAAACCTACTATATTTTTTGGAAGCAACTTTCCTACATTCTCATATATGAAATGCTACTTCTCAATTGAACTGCCATAAGACAACACAATAAAGAGCCCATAACAATAGCTCTTGTACTGTACATTACTATTCTAATCATATATTTTATTGGAAGCCATATACCTCTTAAAGCCAGCATTTCATTTACCTCCTTCACCTAATAGAAACTCTGCTGCTGTGGTGATGGGCAGCGGTAAAGTTAATGGTCTTTTCCAAATTCCTTCTTAGATTCAAAATGAGAGAGAGAGAGAGAGAGGGAGAGAGAGAAATCAAACAGTCATTTCCAGCCATTTGTGTTAAAATACAAAAGAAAACACACATTCAAAAATGGTATGCCAGGCAGCCTCCATTAATATTTATTTTGCATTAATATTGATAGGAAAGTACTTTGTAGCTGAGCCTGGTAGCTCCCCAGTGTCCTCGTGCTCCCTGTTATTCCAGCTGGGGGCCATCAGCTCACTCCTGTCTCTGCACCCAGAGCCTCCGAGAGGCTTGGCCAGCCTCCAACTCACTTATCCTTAAATGGACACTCCAGCTCCGACGGACACACAGCTAAATAGAGGCCAATAATTCAATACAACACGGCTGTACTGGGGCTGCTAGTAAACCCATCAAGCAGTAAATATCATCTGAAGCCAGTCCAAGCTTTTATCTTTCCAATTTTGTGTACGTCTGAGCGAAGCCCCGGCATTCAGCGAATCATGTAATTTATTCTGCAATGCCAAACCTGGGCTGTCTCAGACATCATATTGACTTTTTTCCCCATCTGTCAGGGGCAGTCAGCAGCTCTGCTATTGTGAGAGTGCATCACATTACATCTATTTATTTATTTATTTATTTATTTATTTATTTATTTATTTTCACTGCTTCTTTGTAGCATGATTGGGCAAGAACGCATTATCTCAGATCAACGAATACTAAGAAAAGCATCTGAACATCATTACGACAGCATGTTAAACATTTGTTCTACCCAGTGTGTTAAATCAGCAAATGTATTTCCAGCAAATACTTGTAATTGTTCGTAAAGGGCTCCCTACTGCAGGATTTTACTAAGCTGAAAATATGGCCTGTTATTTTCTCCAGCTCTTTAGGTCAACAGCGATGCCAATATATTGTAAATAATGTTGAACAGCTGGTGTGTTGACTTCGTGTGTGTGTGTGTGTGTGTGTATGTGTGTATGTATCTGTACATATGTGCGTGCGTGGGTACAGCCACACACCTAGCGGTATCTCTGAATGTTGCACACATATTTTGTGAAAATGGAAATGATTATGTAGGTCAATATTATATAAAATACAATATATTAACTTCATATTAATTGATTTGTGATTTACAATAGTTGAAACATACCTTGCTTCCTAATCAATCAAAAATTTAGACTAGGAACAAAGCTCTTTTGGTTACAGTTTCTGTCTTCTTGAAAACTCAAATCTTAAATTTGTATCTTATTACTGACTCTTTCCGTCTTGCTTCTTGAAATCTAACAACTGGGGAGAGCAGCAAGAAGAAGATGGATGTCCCCAAAATCCCTCCCTTTGCTAAGAACTTTGAGACTGCCAAGACCAGACACAGCCATCACACATGCAATGTTTGAAAGGCAAGCCCCAAGTACAGCTGCCTCCCCTCTGGGGAATATTCAGCCTCCAGCCCTTTCTGGAAAGCCAATCATTGGATTTCTGAGATTCAGCTGGACTCTGAGATCCATTTGAATTTGATAAGGGTGTCCCACTCTGGATACTTACATTAGAAAGAAAAATGTAGAAGTCAGTTTTGGGATCATCTTTAAGTAGATATGGATCAGAAATACTTAGAAGCACCAATGTAAAGTGTGCAAATATGGCAACAACTTAGAATCACCTGTGTTGTTTGCCCAAGTTCTCCTTAAAAACAATGTTTAGACAAAAAGAACAGACTATTTTTTAATATATAGCTATAAATAAGGTAATTAATATTTTAGAAAGCAGCGGTCAACATTGTCACAGGGACCCAATTTCTTTACGAGTATGATAAATATTTTTTTAATAACACTCTATTCCTTTGGAAGACTTGGTATCTCTGGGAAAAAATACTTATTGGTAGAATGTGATAGAAAATATCTTCCTGTGGACTAATTATGAAAAATGACTTTGTATGTCATATTTCATTATTAATGTCACTAACTCAGAATGTATTAAACTGGTTTCTACAGCCGCATATGACCAAGACAATCTGGGTAAACATGAGTTTTACTCTAGGATTGGATAAAAACATTGCCCACATGCTGGGTGTGTAGTTAGGTGCAGTGTTGTCCTCCACATGGTAGAAAGCATCAATGCATATGTTCAATTTCCTTTTATTAACCTTCAGTTAGAAAGTCCTGTGTAGTACATTGCTGTTTTTAGTATTCCAAATAGCAGTCACTGTCTTTCTAAAGAAACACATTAAAAGGCAGCTCACTGAGCCATTTTCTAACACCTGAGAGCAATTAATGTAAGCAGAGACAGGAAACATCATCAATTATTTAAAGTAAAATGAATATGTAATGTTGACCTTCTCCAACTGCCATCAGTTTTATACTTACACCTGAATAAACTCAAGGGAACATAAAATCCATAAGGTACGTTCCACTGCAGCCTGCAGCGAGGCAGCACTGGTTGCAGAGAGAGCAGGCTGGCTTAGGTTCACCCCTGATGGAGAGGTGAAGGCCCTGACACCTGATCAGGGGAGACGGGACCTCCAGTTACAAGAGCACCCTTATGATGTGTGATCAAAAACACAGTGAATGCAGCTGCTGAGTGCCATCCAATGGAAAGGCAGGCTCTCAAAAACATTATGGTGTGTCCTCATCAACCTGATTCTTTGGACCTGGCACCATGTAACTTCTGGCTTTTCTCCAAAGTCAAAATGAGCATGAAAGGTAAACATTTCAGATTCAGAACACTGGGATTCAGAATGCTGAGGCAGCCATGACAGTTCAGCTAAAGACACTCACAAAAGAGGAGTTTCAGAACTGCTTTAGAAAGTGGCAAGAACCAAGTGATAAGTGTGTTCAAAGTGAGAAGGAGTATTTTGTGTGTGTGTGTATGTGTTTGGGGGGGGTATTAATCCCAACATATCTTCTCATCATATAGTTTTAAAATTTTCAACATTCACCATACTTTCAGTCACACTTTGTATATCACCACCTGGGACCAGCAGCTTCATATATGAACACTCCCTGCTCACCAGCCTGTCCCATATTTTTCACTTGTGTTCAATTTCTTAATTTATTTTATTTTCTCACCACCTTAAAGAGGAGAGGTAACATTTCTGTCATTACATTTCTCAATGTATCTCTCTCTTATATAAACATATATCTATTTCATCTATTTATTTACTCATATAAAATAATTAGCCATTTCCTTCTTTCTTTTTTTTTTTTTTCAGAGTTAGCCTTCCATATTCTGGGGGAGAAAGTGGCGAGCATAGGCCATGCTCATTTGGAAGCCCAGAGATATGTGTTTATATAGCTCTAATAGCCAGTTTCTGGAATTAAATAAATCATCTCCTTTCTGAACAGAGGGTTTTTCTGTAAATGTGAAAGCTTACATGTTATCTAAGGGCAGTGTCGCTGACTGGAGATTGGGGGAGGGCACCAAGGGAGTGTGGAGTTTATTACCTACATAATTGCTGTGCATGACATATGGCACAAGCCAGGATTTGGCACAGCAATGGCCAAAGATTTTCAGAGCAAAGCCTATTAGACACAAAGTACAAAAAGTCCTTTGTGACTGCTGAAGCTAAACAAGGCTTGAAATGCTGGTGTCTATTTTCCCCCTGCCTTGAGTTAGCGATTCTAAGAAAACCCACAGAGGGTCTCATGCAGAATGACTCCCACTTCCAAGGAGGTCATCCTCTGAGGCTCCTGTTACAGACATTCTGAGACTTGGGCTAACAGGCCCAGTTTGTAAGTCTCAATCATAACTACAAAGCTAAAGCTGATTATTAGTATCCAGGACCAGAGTGCTCACAGAGCTATCCTTAGGCTGTTATTGAGATTTTCCCCAACTTTCTATCATAAAGCTTTTATCTTTTTTAAGAGGCTGTCCATTCAAATTGGCACAAAGTGTAATCACAAACAGATTTCATTTGAAAAGCTTACAAAAGAGACAAGGGGAGTCATTTGCTAATACTAATTACAAAGAAGACAGGAATACATTCTTTATGTATATCTTCATAACCCCATGACTAAAAAAGGGCTTTGTTCCTTGTAACTTGGCATTATACATCTTCAACTTTAGTGTGAACAAATGGCTTCAGGAAATGTACTAACATGAAGAATGCTTTCTCAACTTTCTTCTTTACCATTACCATTATCAGATTTCCCCTCTCCTACAAAGATAGGATACCAGCCTTAATATATCCATGCCAAGAAGCATATCTAGGGTGAGGTAAACAAAATTTATAAGACAGAATAAAACTGTCCTTTTCACCTACAAATTTCTGATTTATTAGGCAGCTGCACAACCAGGATACCACCACTATCGTGTTTTCTGTTACCCTTGTCCTAGGAGTTGGCTAGGCAGAACCCTCGTTCTTGGGGTAGCCCTAGACACAACTGCAGGGTGAGTAGTAGACTCCTGGGGATCATAAATCCAGTTTCCTCAGTGAGAAATACACTACATTGTTCATATTTGGGCATGAGCAGTTAAAAATAAAAACAAAATTCTAGATCATTTTGATTGTGGGATGGAGAATGGACATAATTTAAATATGTTAGCAATAAAGGATTTTAAAATACATGATTCTGAGAAACTGATAAGTTTTGCTCAGGATAAACAAACCAGGATGATATACTCCTGTTCAAAACCTAAAGTTTAAAATAAAATTCTCTCTTAGATCCTGTGTTGCCAACAGCTGCAGAGTCTAGAAAACATGAACCTAAAGAGAGATATTCCTAGGTCATGGATTCACAAGAAAAATTTTAAAGGGTGTATTAAATGAAAATTCAGCTTTCTAACTGCTATCATAGTGGAACTCTCTGCAGAATATCAAAACTTAGTTCCTGAGATTGTGCCCTTGAGCCAGTTTAGAGCTACTGTCCATGAAGAGATTGAGAAATATTATTTGCAATGTAAGTCCTGCCAATGCAGGCATGTCTATGAAAAGCAGACAGTGTGGGCCAGAACATAACAGGGAAGAGTTTTATGAGAAGGTGTCACCAAAAATCTCTTACCAATGAGAGCAGAGGCTTAACTTGGTCTTGATACTAGCAGTACTGGATGGTAGGAAGAAGGAGTCGCAGGGGTAATAGAAACAGAGCCAGAATCATTTGTGTGACCTTTATGGAGGAACCAGCAAATAAAAAATGACACCATGCTTTATATCTATCACCTCTAGGTTTGAGCTTTCAATGGTATATTTCATCCTGCTTAATGTAATATTTTTCTTTATCATATTTTTCTTTATTTTAACAACTGTATATACTTTTTGTTGTTCAAAAAATGCTGTTACATTTGGAAAAGGTGTCCAGCTCCTTCAACAAGACTACTGTCTAAGGAGTTATATCCCTAAATACTATTCTGGTGTGCAACATCACTTCAGCAAGACCAAGATCTCTTACAGAAGAAAGATCAGAGGAAAACCAAAAACATGAAAACATCCAGTTCCAAAACAATAGAACTTTAGAGGGTTGTGAATCCTTCTTGCTTTTCCATTTTCCTTCAGTTGTTTGGAAACTGTGGTTCTATGGCCTGTTGTTCCATCAGCTTTCCCACAAATTTTAAATTATGCAGCTAAACCACTTATGATGTTGGCAAATAGGATGAGAAATTGCACATTTCAAATTATGGTGTAAAATATAAGGTTACGTTATCTCTAGACTACAACTAGTAACACTTCAGTGGACAAGGGCTTGCTGTGTATTATTGGTAGTTGTGGCATACATGGTTACATATATTCTTTTCAGTCTTGTGTTAAGCACCTATAGTTAGCTCTATTTTTAAATACAATTTAGCTATTGTCAATTAGTGATGCTATCTTTATAATGTTGTGAGTGAAAGGCCTCCTCCACATATATAATATTGCAAGAGAGGGAGAAACAGATTCAAAAAGACCCTATGGAAAGAGGTAGTAGCTATGCTGGAAGAATTTAAAGGAAGGAAGGCCTCAGACTGAAAGGAAAGATGAGGCTCCAGGAGTGGGCAATGTCCCACCTCATGACATTCAAATGACTTTGTTCTTTGTATAATAGCATTGTAAAGTATTAAAATCATTTCAAGCCTAGGCTGAGATGAACATTCTTATATTGACAGGACTTGGTCCTGGATTGAAGGGGAGATGAAGGAGAGAGAAAAGTGCTCAGATTTCTGGCTTGATTAGAAAGGTGTCTGGAGCCATTATTCACTGCAATAGAAAACTGAAAGTAGGCTTTTGAAGAAAGTTCATGACTTTGGTTTTGTATGTGATAGATAGCTTTGGGTATCTAAGTGGAGATGCCAAGGGGGCAGTTGGAAAAATAATGAAGAGTATCAATCCCCATAACACACAGAGCTACACATCATAAAACCTGCTAGACAAAGAAAAATTCTTCAAAAGACAAAAATTGTAACATTGTATTTGACAAATACTGTGCCTGCTTTCAAATGCATATCAGGAATCTTTTCAAACAGCCCCTTTGAAGTTTGCTACTGTATAGGCCCACCCTTCTCTCCATAATTTTTTTCACCAGAACACTCTCCTCAACTTGAGTTCACTGGAGTCTTGATTTTACCTCATAAAAGACAGCCTGTAATTTTGAAAAAAAGGGGGCGAGATAATCCTCAGACTTTTGGCTGATGAAGCTCTTTACTTCTTCACAGGACAGAGATATTAAAAATCTGATTTTAAACTCTAAATCTGGCTTTATTTTCTCACAACAAGCAAATCAGTTCTGAGGTTCAAATAGGAGAAAAAATTTGTAAATCACTTGCATGCAGGTGGCAATTGAGACTAAGATCATGAATGAAATTGCCTAAAATAGGTCAGAATGGTAAGAAAGTGGGCTCAACTTAAGAGTCTACTATCAACAACTTTTAACTCTTGCTATCTAAATGCTCCAGTAATTGCATAGGTTACATATAATGACTCCATGTTGAATTTTACCATCTATCCTAGTTACTAGCACATGATATTAGCAAATACTCTTGTCTATATATTTTTAAAAGTATCGAACTGCCTATGTGTATTATCAAATTCATTTTTTTATACCTTGATTGTTTTCCATTTCAGTGATGATGAGAAAACATACAGCTGCCATTAGATCTTTTCAAAAGAGGTGTCTAAATATTGGCAGCTACAAAGATCCTATTTCGTATAATAACTGCTAACAAATTAAACAATTGACAGCAAACATGTATCTTTTTTCCTTCTCTGCTGAAACTGTTTTAAAAACAGAAACAGAGAGCATGGATAATCTGAAAATTAGATAATCAATTACAGTATAATCAAGAAATGACTGTATAAGCAAATATTAAGAATTTTATACATCATTACCCATTAAAACTTTTATTCTTGGAGATTTTCAATACACGCATTCTCCTCTGTATACATATTCACAGAGAGGTGAAGACTCCCATGAGAATTCCATAAACTACTTTTCACTGAAGCAAATAGAGAAAGCCTCATTGGTCACTGGAGACTACTTCTCTATGAATGGCAGCTAAAGGCATCACAAGGAGCGGTGTTGTGAAGGACAGTCTAGTGATCTCCTCTATACAAACGAAATGGCAACATATCATCCAATGATTATTGGATTGGGATTTTGGAACTAGACCTGCTGAAATCTAACTGTGTGATTTGGGTCTTTACATTTCTGTACTTGTTTTTTCATATGATGAAAATGTCAAATGATGAATTTTATCTAAAGGGCCTCTCTAGACCTTTCCAGACTAGATGTTACTCAGTTCTAATATTCAAATAGTGAAGACATTTGGAACATTCTTGATGGCTCCTGAATATTTTCAGCGAACCTCCCCTCCCTCTTTTAACCTCATGGTTAGACATGTTTGACTATATTATGTCCCTAACATGTTCATGCTTAATATAAATTTATAATTTAGAAAATCAATTGTGATATTAGGATTTGAAGATAACTGGGCAATAATCACAGTCACCATTCTTTTCTCTGATAACTTAATCTAAACTGTTATCATTTTATTCTTCTTTCTGGCCCATTCTTTCTATGTTGCCTCAATTTAAAAAAACTGAAATATTACTATACTGCTCAAAAACTTCAAATAGCATTTAAACCAGAGGAAAAAAATGACACTTTCTTATATCCACCTCAATCTCCTAAAGAATTTAAGCAAAAAAAAAAAAAAAATGACAAACTCCTCAGCATGCCAATTCAACCCCCCCCCCCCAATTCCAACCCTCATGGATAAACTAGGATCCTTGCAATTCTCAAAATATGTCCCTGACCAGTGCGTTTTCAGATCTTCTGGGAGTGTTCTTCTGCTCATTTTTCACAAGCAAAGCTTTGCTTTTTGTTCCGGGTTGACCCCAAATATTACCTATCTGTGAACTTTTCTTCCACCCTACACATTTAGCTTCCATTTTATGGCTGGGTTCCATTTACTTAGTATGTTCATCACTCTGGCCCATTGCTTGTCATGGTTTGAGGTGTCTTATTTTCATTGTACCGTGACTGTTTCTTCCAGTAGAGTATGAGATCTTTGCCCATAAGATTGATGTCTTGCTTATCTTTGAAACCTCAGCACTTAAAACAGAAATTTCAAAAAAGAAAATGCATTGAATTGGTTCAGGATTGCCTAAAGGGCACTTGAGGAGGTCCCTGGAATTTTAGTCTCATTTGTAATAAGCACCACAGAAAAAACTAAAGCATGTGTCTTTCTTCAGGTACTTACTGACTCTGTTATTTTGAGGAAGATATTTATTGCTAAAGTATTTTAATCACCTGTGAAATGATTTTAAAATAATGATTATTGCTATTTAACCATGTTTGATTCTTCTCTAATTCTGGGCATACAATCTGATTGCATTTCTTAGCTCCTGTTTAGGTAAATGGGACCGTGTGACTTATCCTGGACAATGATTTATGAAAGAAAGTGATATACTTTGCTTCTTATTTAAATATTTGTTGATGAAAACCCCTCAAAATTTTCCTTTATTATAACACGTAGAGGCCTTCAAGATGATCATTTCACAAGTCTGCAACAACAAGTAAGTAATATAAGCCACTATCTTTGATGCAGAGTGCATAAAATGGAGGAACAAGAAAGAAATCTTCATTGTTTTTAAACCTTTGAGGCCTCAGTCACAGAGATCAGCCTGCTAGAATTCCCTTAGGCTAGAAATGACCACCCTCTCCCATACAGTCCTGAGTCCTGTCATGAAACTTATACTATATTGTAAGAATTTTTAGAATTAATATTTGTTCTTGGTAGGCTACCTCCAACCTTTCTCTGTTTTTCATGGATGATCAGTACATGTATCATACGAACTGGTTATCAAAGGTTCAGATTCTAGGGCTAACCCAATACTAATAAAGCATAGGCTTGGGAAGTCTGGTCATGGAATCTATATTCTTCGCATGCCTTTTCACTGCTGGTGCAAATTTCATGAGGAAGTATCTGTGTTTGTTTCAGTTGAACATATCAGTTTCTGGAGGGGGCGGTATTATTTATCTTGTTTAGTTACTAGCTTTGTACCTAACACAAAGCTAGAAGCATGATAGGTAGATAACCAATACATATTTACTTGGCATAAGTGGAAAAAGACTATAATTTTTGGCCTTCTGTAGCAGACATCTCTGACCAGTATCAGCAGGCTATAAGTCACATAAGCTTTTTGACCCTCCATAATTTGGCTGTATTATATTAGGGGTCCCACCGACTCAAATGGGCATGTCAACATGTCAGATAGCAGACTTGGTTGAGTATAGCTCCACCGCTAATGGCTGCTACCAAGACTTAAGTCCTAGTCCGTGAAGTAGCACGGCCCTTCTGAGTTAGCATCCAACCAAGGTCAGCTTGACTCCAACTAAATTCTTTCCCTCTGAATTAACCATTGTTCTCTTCAACAAGATATGCTGGTGCTTCCCTTTTACAGTTCGGCCTGTGATACCAAATATCACCAGGGGTCCTGAAGCATGTCCTGCTCCCCTCCCTCCCATGCTTGTTATGAAAAAATATTGTACATCTTTGGTGCCTTCTGTCTTTGCTGCCCAGAGCAGCTGAGACCCAGATTTTTCTCTAAGTTTCTTTGTCTGTGTCTTTGTCCTCTCTCTCTCTCTCTCTCTCTCTCTCTCTCTCTCTCTCTCTCTCATTGTACTTGTAGGAGATCAAGGCTCTTAATAACTGGTCTTCAATACCATTCCATCTCTGGGACATTCTAAGGATAAAATGATATAATGTATGTGAAATCACAAAATATCAGGCACTCTTTCGAGGGCTTTCCATAAATTTGAATTGCTTTCTTTATTTTCTCAAAAATCCTTTGACAAAGAGACTGCTACTTTCCTCCATTTTATAAATGAGGAAATCAAGGCTCAAAATGATTATCTTGGAAAAAGGCATGGAACTGGTGAGTGCCAGGTCAATGGTTCTCACACTTCAGCAAGCATCAAAATCATGAGAAGGTTTGTTAAAACCCAGTTTACTGGCACCACTTCAGAATTTCCAGTTTAGTAGGTTTGGGGTGGTACCCAAGAATTTGCATTTTAAATAAGCTCCCAAGTCATGCTAGTGCTACTGATCTGGACCACAGATTAAGAATCATTATAATAGAGGTAAAGTTGAACCCAAGAATTCTGATCTTAGAACCTGTGTTATTAATATATATGTGTATACCATTCTAGCCCTCATGAAAAACATACTTAAAAATGATATTTCTTTTTAACTTTTTAAATTGCAAATAGTAAGTATATAAAAAGTTAAAGTCAACTATAATTGGGCATTTATTTGTTTGTTTGTTTTTTTGAGACAGGGTCTCACTATGAAGTTCAGGCTTACCTTGACCTCTCTATGTAGCCTAAGCTGGCTTTGAACTTGTGCCAATCCTCCTGCCTCAGGCTCCTGAGTGCTGTAATTACAGGCATGTGCCACTATGCCTGGCTAATTTCTTACTACTGTTTTAGAAATGGGAAATGGATTTCTCTCCTCCTGCCATCCTCGTAGGCAAACTACCTTTACAGACTTTTGAAAATTGTATTTAAGGAAGCTGAAAGTGAAGGTCATCCCTAGGAACAAATTCCTAACCAAAATTTTCAGCTGTATTTCTTACACTTGGCGTGTCAGATGCACTGGCCCAGTTTGTAAAGTGACTTCAGTGTGGGTATGTTTTTTCCCCTTTCTTTCCTCTATGTATTGAAAGTATGGGAAATTTCTATGTTTCATGAGATTAAAGGGACATTAATAATGTAAACCTATTTTTATAAAAATTTTGGAATCCTCTCTGAATCCTAAATTGAACATAATTAATTAAGGTTTGTTTCATGTGTCCTCTTTAAATGAAGTAACTGAAGTGCTACTGTGTTAGCAATTACAGTGACAAAAAATTTGAGATAATAAATTTACAAAGAAGAAAGGTTTATTTGAGTTTATTTTGGCTCAAAGTTTTCAGTCTATGGTAGCTTGACCATGCTGCTTTGGACTCCACAATCATCAAGGGCAGTAACATGTAGGCAGAGAGGGTCTGTTTCCTTGACAGCAGCCATGAAGCAAAGACAGAGACAGGGAGGGGCCAGGTCCTCAGTGTCCCTAATGGCTGCTCCCTTCCACTAAGCACCACTCTTAAGGACTCCATTTCAGCAAGCTGAGGACAAGCCTTTAACACAAGGCCTTTTGAGGACATTCTAGATCCAAGCTTTCACCACTATTTAATGAATAATTTACACATCGACAAAAAGTATGCACAGTTAGATATTTGAGATGACCCTTCTAAATTTAATTCTTATGGATGGACCTTTATTTCTGCAAATGTCACTGAACTTATACCAATTCCAACTTCTAAACAGAGATTCAGATCTTGTGATGCATGTCACAGGGCCTGTAGTTCACCCATATTTATACACATCTCCTACCTCATCAACACTGTAGTAGGTTTACTATTTACAAGCTAAAATGAACATATGCATACTCCAAACACTGCATTTATGAATGCACTCTGCATTTATGAATGTACTCCAAAGTCTGCATTTATGCCACTCAATTTGATGAAATCAAATTGTTCTAAAATAACAAAAGTTTACATAATTAAAATCCCAAAGATAGATATTCCATTTAACATTTTCTCATGGTGTGGTATTAGTCAACATTGGACAGCAACCTTCTGAGATATAAAGTAATTTTGCCTTTATGTTTTGAGCTTGACAGCAGAAGGCCAAGAGATCACAGAACTTGGCATTCACAAGCAACCACAAACATATCTCTGTCTAGGTGGAAGCACTACAAGTTTCCTTTATGAAGTGACTTTTAGGGAAAGTATTTTTTTTACCAACCAGAACTAGAAGTACAAAGATTGAAAAAGTTAATTTTTTCATTTATTCATTTTTTTCAAAATGACAAGACTTCATTTTATATTCTGTATCTCAGCTGTAGCCAAAAATTGAGTTCATTGAAACAGATTTCTACCATAGTTTCTTTCAAATTAAGAAAGAAAATCAAGCTTTAGGAGATTATAATATGAAAGGAATTATATAGTTGACTTATAGTTATATGCTAAAATCTGAAAAACAATTTGAAAATTTTCATGATCACCAGAAGTAAGCTTATCCTCAATATGAGGTCGGGGAGATGAGAGAGAAGAGGACGTTGAAAGAATTAAGATGTGTTATGTACATGCACCAAATTCCCATGATGAAGGTAACCATTATGTCCTACAGACAAGTACTAATAAAAATAGAACTTTAGAAAAAATTGAAAAAATGCTACCTATTTCTTATTCCTTATTTCACTATTCAGGGCAGTGTAAAGGATGTCCAACGAAACAGAATAAAATTATGCCACAATGACAAAAAACAAGGAACAATAGCAAACAGTGAATGGTAATAAAGATTCTATTAATCCCATTTCTAATGGTTAGAATGAGTTCAAAATTGCTGGTGAAATGAAAAATAAAATCAATAGAAACAGAAACGACTTATGTAATGCAAGAAACCTAAAGCCAGTATCATAACATTTGTTAATGCATGGGTTAAGCTGTCATTGTCATGGTAAGACAAGGGTCACTAAATCTGTAAAAACATCTACTGAGCATTGCCAGAGGTGTTACTGCCACTGATGTCAGCTGTGCTTGAGACACTGCATGGTTAGACTGTCTTCAGTCGCAAATAACAAAATTCTCAACTCGGAGCTTAAGCATATCAGGCTTGATATGTTCCATAAAACATGAAATGAGAGAGTAAATTGCCCAGAAGTGGGGTTGTAGTGTATTGATGCAATTAGAGCATAAGGCTTATCATTATCACTTCCTGCTCTATCATCCTCAATTCTGACTTCTACCTTCATGAAGACGAGGTGGCCCCTACACTTTTACACTTTTAGGCATTGAGTCCTGGTTCTAGGCAGAAAGAAAGAGAAAGGGTAAGAGAAAAATCAGCACCATTTACATTTAGTGAGGGTTTTTTCTTTGTTTTTTCATAATAAATACCCACCTTAGGGCTTCTGTAGATACTTACTGGGTTAAGACTATGGCTCATGTCCAGCCCTAGTTGCAACAGAATCTGGGAAGGTGATTACATCAGTCCTTCAACCTGCTCAGTAGAGTAAGGGAAAGCAAAGGGAAGCCACAAATGGCTTTTGATTAATTAATCCATAGTGTACATCATGATGCACTGGGCAGATACCCTTCAGGAGGATTTTTACTATAGATATTCCTATTGGCTGAAAACTGTCAGGGGCACACATAATGGAAACTTTGTTAAGGACAGATTTGTTGAAGACATTTTGATAAGTGACAGATCTTCTCTACTTAAATCAGCTAGAAGCAGAACTTTTGTAATATTCTTGCTTGGATACCTCTTGCTACTGCCACACCAGGGCTTAATGAATTAAATGCTAATAAACATTCCTAGGTCTCCCAAAGGCAATGTTCATTCTTAGCAACACTGCAGCCTGAACTCCTTCAGTGGTGAAGGTGATTCTCCAGGCAACAGAGTCAGTACTTTACCTGATTAAGAAGGCCAGTATGATTTTCTTCTTTCCTCCCCTTCTTTTCAAAGTGTCACACTAAAGGCCTCCCAGTTGTAGGAAAGGAGCCTACTGCTAAGCCATCTGCCCATCACTGACCTCTTCTTCTACTACTACATAAACCCAGTCAAAGCTCTGAGAATACTGTTAATAAGGATTAGATTAAATCTTTAGCCAAGGGCACTCCAACTCCTCAATTCCTGTCTGGGGGAGGTATGTTTTTATTCCCCAAATTATATCTTCTCCTCACAGTAATATATATAATTGCCTACCTGCTGACTTAGGCTGAATTACGTATAAGCTAAGAGGACTCTGACTGATCTCATTCAATGTCGAACAGTAATATTTGTCAACTTTTTGGCTGCTTAATATTTTCCAATTTGAAAGAATGTCACATAATGTCTAAGTTCTATTGAATTAAAAGATCTCTGCCTACAGCAAAAAGGAGCTGAATTTCTAGGGCAATACTCAAAATGCTAAACAAGTCACAAAGCTCAGGCATGAACCAAATAAAGCCTGGTCTGTGTGCTGCTGCACAACTTCAGCTGGAGTCCACTCCCGGGGCAGGGGCTCTCACCTCCCCCACCTGAGCCAAGTGAAACATGACCACATAACCTTGGTCAGCCACTGGGTCCTCTTGCAAGGGACTTTTCTGTTTTGATTGAATGATGTAAAGGCGGAGAGCTGGCTTTAATTTATCTAGGCATTAGTGTTAGTGTCCAATGGGGAGAACATCCAGTGGTGGCCAGTGATCTTACAGTCTACTGTGCCCAACATTTGTTTGTCCTGGCCCAGCTGTTCCTTCTGTAAGATAATTCCAGTGGTTCCTGCTTCTTCATGCTCCACAGCTGCCTGAGTGCCACTCAGTTTTCAGTGCTGCCTCTCCCCTCCCATCCAGTTTGTGAGCTCCTGGTATTCTCAGTTAAGTCCTTCTATTCTTAAGATTACTGGATCTCCTCAGGTTTTGGTCTTGTTTGCAAGAACTCTGGCTGATAATTAACTGAAGAGAGGCCTAGACTGCTTGCTTTACACCTCCTTTCTCTCAGGCATGACCTTGTCTTTGTTCATTTGGGGAAGTAGGAGGAAGTCCTACTTAGGAAGAAAGGGAAGGCTATCTTTCTGTGCCAGCCAAGTAATTTCTAAAACAGAAAATTATTTGTCCTTGCCTCCTTCCCTCCCTCCCCTATTTTAGGAATTGTAAGAAATGTCTGTGTTTTTTGCACTGAAAACAGCACATTCTTTTTGGAAAATGTAACAAGGAAGCTTTATCTGATGTCTCTGTAGAGATTAGAGCACGTTGTTAGCAGTAAATATTTTTGTTTTGGAGGTTTGTTTAGAAAAATGTTTGCCCAAACTTTGGCTATACAGGTTTAGTATCCCTTATCTGAAATGCTGGGGAACAGAAGTGTTTCAGATTTAGGAATTTTCTGGAATACTTGCATCTGCATAATGAAATATCTTAAGGATGGGACCCAAGTATAAACGTGAAATTTATTTATGTTTCATATATACATTATATACACAGAGCCTAGAAGTAATTTTATACAATATTTTTAGTGCACCTGTGCTTTGACTACAACTCATCATATGAGATCAGGTGTGGAATTTTCCACTTTTTGCAACATGTTGACACTCAGGAAGTTTCAGACTTTGGAGCATTTTGGAATTTGAATTTTCAGATTCAGGATACTTGATCTGTAGTATCTTATGTATTGTGGCACAAAAAGAGCTGGACTATTTCAAAATTATTTTATTTTTGCATACCCCGACAACAGAAAGGAAACATATACTTCACACAAATAAAGTTAATTTGGGATAAGAAAAATAACTTTAAGGGAAAATGTAGGCAAGCATGAAATTAGTACACAAATGGTGTGCTAAGAAATCCTGCACATGAACTATCAGTAGACCATGAGCTCTGCAAGCCACTCTTACAGAACAAAGCTTAGTGTGATATGCATATTAACTAAATCAGTTAAAGATTTAGGCAATAGATGTTTCCTTAGAAAGACTGGGCAATTTGTTTTCTTTTCTCCTACATTTAGATACCTGTCCACAATATTGCATGGGCATTTTTCTTCCCTATAGTCTTTAGCCATCTAAATTGCTTTACGATATACAAGAGTAGTATCCAGAAATAGCTTTAAAAATCATGAGTTTAGATTTGCTATTCCAATGTCCATTCACACGACTAAGTTATTCAATCTTTTTGGCTAGATTTCTTTGGAGTTTTGGAACATCCAACATCATCTAACATATGATTTTTTTTCCCCTCTCAGAATCCCATAACTAAAATAAAGATAAAGTTATTTATAAATTGTAGACATTTTTGTTGCCTTGTGTTTTAGGATCTGTTGGTTAAAATTAAGTCACTTGACTATTAAGAAACAAAGCTGTTTTTGAGAAGATTGTAATTTAGTCCAAATTCTACCCTTATGATGAAAATTGTTACAATACCTTCTCTAGAAGCATACAGCATTATTAGTTCCCTTAATAGATGGAACTCCACAACACATATTCTGACAATTACTGTGAATACCTAGGCAAACACTGTGGCAAACAGTTCTGCAAACAAGTTCCTATGGGACACAGGACAAATCATATACTCTTTGAGCCTA
The DNA here is from genome assembly GCF_053883595.1 of Heterocephalus glaber. Taxonomy (NCBI): domain Eukaryota; kingdom Metazoa; phylum Chordata; class Mammalia; order Rodentia; family Bathyergidae; genus Heterocephalus; species Heterocephalus glaber. The sequence goes on along the minus strand of NW_028258310.1, from coordinate 2,316,126 downwards.
GGTGCCTTTATTTGTCATGGGGATACTAAAGCATACCTCAGAGAGCTGTGAGGTTAACACAAATCTGAATTAAAAAACATTTTAAAATTACTTTCTATAGTTTCTGGCATGCAGTAAGGACTCTTTAGCTGTTCCTTTTTTACCTGTCCCCTAATAGAACAAACTAATTCTTCAATAAGTATATTCACAGCTATCAGTGCAGTTGTACTGTGGAGTGGCTATAATGCAAAATAAACATAGTAATACCAAACCAAACTCCAAACCTTTCTTGTGACTAGTATCATCCAATCTGTGCAGAAAATGCTCAGGTTTGATAGTATTAATCTCTTCCATAAAAAATGTAAGCAGGTGGCAGCAATGGAATAAGAAATCTTTGTTGAAGAATAAAGAAAATATACATCGTTGCATAAAAATAATACCACTTTATTCAATTCTTTGTGGACTTTAGACATGCAGTACAACATGAGCTAGGGTCCTTGTTTTCTCTTCTCTTTCTCTTTTTTCTCTCTGTCTTGCTACTTCCTTCTTTTGTATTTGTGTGTGTATTTTAAATACCAGAATGCAACAGAATAACTTCAACATTTTAGAGAATTCTAGCAACATTCTCAAGAGGAAAACTCATATCAACAGAGGCCTTGCAACTACATTTCATTTAGAAATTCTTATTTTCATCAATCTACGGATCAATAGATTGCAACCCTGATTGAATATAAGAATTATCAGGGGAACTTTTAAGAAACACATTTGCCTGTGTCCTGTCCCTGGGGACTCATAAAGTATTATGGGACCTAGATATTTTCAATTTTTAAAGTTCTTCAGGTGATCTCTAATGTGCAGCCAGAGTTGGAACTCAGTGTATCAATGTTTGTAGTTGCTTACTCTCTTTTGCCTCCCTGATAATTGAAGGAAAACTATCCCTGTCAGAAGTCTTCCCAGACACACACAACCCTCTCAGTAGGACTGGGTTAGGTACCTGTGCTGTTTGCTTTCCTAGGACCCTGCCATTTCCCTTTCATTTATTACATTTATTGTAGTCATGCCCCAAAACCCACTAGATGATAAGCACCATGAAGGTAAGGAGATAGCTGTATTTTTCACCATTATCTACCTGGCATGTAGGAAGATGTTCACTACTGAGTAATTATATAAATGCTTTTTAACTCAAAGGGGTCAAAATATTTTCCCACATCTTTAAATATTTTAGCATAAGGAGATTGAAAATGATACCACAGAGTGTGAAGATGAGGGTAACAAAGGGAAGGAGGAAGAGAAACAGCAGTAGTGGGCAGGAGTAGAGAAGGCAGTGAGAACCATGAAGACTGCAGTGTCTGGCTCACACAAACAGAGACCTGGTATGAATTATTTATAAATTCATTGAGCTGGGAAATATGCTTTATACTCTGCAGAATGAACCCCACAGAGAGTCTCAAGAATTTTTGAGTTGGTATCCAAGTTTGTAGTGAGTCAGGATAGAAAAAAATTGGTGAAGTTTTCATTACCTACCTAAGGTGCCTCTCAACATGTTGATTTAGAACCTTAATTAAATCCGTTCCATGTTGCAAGGGAGTCACCAAGGACAGTATCATTTTGGTTTATTGGAGATCTTGTTGATCTATTTGCAAGTCAACTATTGACTCTACCTCATCAAGAGATTAAATTTCAATGTCTCAGTTTACCTATTTATAAAATAGAAATATCTGTAGTTTAGCTGTGCAAATCCAATTCACTGTTGGCAGAATACTCACAGAACTTCTGACAGATTCATTTAAAAAATGAATAACATTTTACTGATTTGATTGCAATTTAGCAGATACTTAACACTTCAATTATATTAATCAAAATGAAGGTTTTCACATGACAGTTTCAAACCAACAGTCTCAGTTATTTGAATCTATTTCACCCTCTTTATTACAGGGTAGAGTTTGGTAACTGAGTGGTTATAAAATAAAACTTGAGAACTTTGGGGATTTTAAAAAAAAATGCAGGTTTTCTCTGCAAATGAGAGAGTATTTCTATTTTGTCCATGGAGAAGAATGATTCTCTCATTCATTTTGGCACCTTTGCTCTGTAGGCCATTGCTTTGCATCATTTCTACATGTTTGTTTTGTGGATAAACTTCAAAGTCAGGAGCTGTGCCCAAATTTTACATTGTACCTCTTCACTGGAGCCAAATCTCTAAGTTCTTTAGGATCCTTCTTTGTTTCTCAGTTCTTACACCCAATCAGTCACAAAGTTGTCCCTCTCCTTACATCTTCAAACATTAGGTTATTGCTCCTGCCCAACATAATTACCTTTTCACAACAGCCATTCTAGTTAAGAACATCATCCTTTGTCTCCCAGAGAGTAGCCACAGCCTCTTCCCAGGTTTCCCTATATCTGGTTTTGTCCCTCCAAGTTCATTTTCTATATACGCTTAAGAAACTGATCACCTATGCACCTATGGATCCCAATTTCTTGAAGCTCTGTATTTGTTTTTCTTAATGGGATTTTGCATTAGTTTTTCTTTAAACAAAGATTTCTGAGATGAAAGCTTTTATAATCTCAACTTCTTAGGATGTACCATGTGCCATAGGTCTTTTCTCCTAGTAGGCCAAGGGAGCCTCCCAGTTATTCTAGACTTCCTATAAATCCACACAAATACTTTTAAGACAAGAAGACTACACATTTTCATTTCCACTGCCTGGAAGTTCCTTGTGCTCTCCTTTGCCTAATTCTTAGGCCATGTCAACACTCAGCTCAGGTATAATATCTGCTGCAAAGCTTTTGTCATGTGTCACTCACCAGGCCAGGCTAGGAGTAACATTCAGTTAGTCACCACAGGCAGAACCTTAACATGTTTCCCGTCCCTCATATGTTATGTCATTTCTTAAAGCGTACTAATTCTATCTCCTTAACACTTTCATTTACTTATAGCTTTATAGTGTTAGGAGTTATGTAAATGTGTTCAGGTGGGCCTTGGCACTCCAGCTTTTTGGCTGGTTTGGGCTCTTCCTTATTCAGTAACTCCAAACCACTCCCTAAAGTTAGATCACCTAGCTGATCCCTTTATGTTTGCCCTGCCTCACAGCTCCATATTAAAAAGAAAACTCAATAAGTGTCAGCAATGCTAAATATTATGATCCAGAGGTAAAGAAGACCATACTGATTTTTTATTCCTTATGGAAACCCTGATAGCACACTTCAGGAAAGAACAAGTTTTGGGACCAGGGAATTCAAAGCTCAAATATTACCTTTTGCAATTTATTTGTTGTGTGACTATGAGAAAGTTATGTAAACCTTGAAAAGTTTTCCTCATGTGTAAATTGGGTAAAGCACTATTTACTTTACCAAGTTGTAAAAATGGAGTTTTCTTGGAAATACATGTGTGTGTATTTATCTTGTGATCTAAAAAGAAACAGCCTAATAAATGAATTTTATAATACAATGATATACTATACAATATATATCATATATATTATATGATGTCCTATATGATATACTATAACATGCTATAGTTGAAAACATATGTTAGGTACATTGTGATGATTTTAAATAAAAACTGACTATTCTGCCAGTAAGTAGACTAGTAGCATATCTATGATTGACAGTACAATGGCAATATCTGATGATTCAAGTCAGAAGTGAGCAAACTATAATCTAAACTCCAAATCTGGCCCTTCACCTGTATTTGTAAATAAGATTTATGTCTATTAATTTATGTTTTATCTATGGCTATTTTCTGGCTAAAAGAGCTGAGTAATTGTGTCAGAGATTCACATGCAAAGGATAAAATTTTTACTATTTTATAGAAACCATGCAAAGGGTAACATTTTTACTATTTTACTGAAAAGTTTGCTGTCTATATAAATTAATAAAGCATATAGAAATATTTCTATAATATATGATTAAAATTTCTATAATATAATAAGATTAAAATTTCCAAATGCCTACATCTATCCTATAGAAGTGATTTCTTTCGTTTAAACATATGTTCACCATCACTAATTATCAGAGAAAAAACCTTTTAGTTTAAAATGAGAGCAAATTTTTTCTCCATTTAGTTTATAAAATTAAAGTCTCTGACAGTATCAAATGTTGGAATTGTCTAGAAGAGCTAGATCTTTAAGGTACATAGGTGGATATATAAATTGGTGCAACCATTTTAGAAAATACATTTCTCCTAAAGTTGAACATTCATTACTTATAGGCTAGCAATACCATACTTACTTAAACATTTCAGAGAAAATATTGCATACATGGAATGGGATAAAATTTGTGAGACTGATGTTTACAATAGGGTAGAAAATAACCTGTCAACAACTTATTACCTGACAGAGAATAGATACGTGAACAAACTGTGGATGTAGAATTATAATATACTCAAAACAAATGCAATTCTGTGTCATGCGAAAAGCATAGACAAATCTTAGCAATACCATATTAAGTAGGAAAAGTAAATTCCAAAGGATTACATATGTGCTGACAATTTTCATAAAGTTAAAAATAGTTATTTATGTACAAAGGGATATACATGTTCCATATATACACAGGAATGAGGATGGAATATACACCTGGAAAGAGGACTTGAGGAACCGATCATCTAGGGATGCAACATGATGCTATTTCAGTATAGGAGCAAAGGAGATAGCATTGATGATCCTATGTCTACTTTTCTGTTATAGTGAGATTTTTGCTTTTGTTTTGAATTTTGAGATTACAGTATAATTATTTTATTGTTAAAAATAAATAAAAATAAGGGACAGGGATGTAGCTCAGTGGCACCATGCCTGCCTTGCAAGCACAAGGTCCTGAGTTCGATCCCAGGTACCAAAAAGAAAAAATAATAATGATAACAAAAATAATAAATAAATAAAAACAGCATTGTGTTGGCACAAAAAACAGACATGTGGATCAATGGAACAGAAGAGAAGCAGCATAAACAACACTGGGGAAAATTGAGATATTTGATCTTTGACAAAGGGGCCAAAAAACATACACTGGAGAAAAAAAGCCTCTTTAATACATAATGTTGCAAAAATTAGCTAGCCACATATAGAAGATTGAATATACACCATGAATATACACCACTGAATATTTCACCATGTACTAAGTTAAAATAAAAATGGATCAAAGATTTAAATGTTAAAACATAAACAATCTGAAGAGGTTAAATATGGCTGAATAGAAGAGGAGCCACATTGGAGTTACTCAGAGAAAATCAACTGAAAACGCAGGTAATTGGAAGAAAGAGAGGGACATTTATCCTGATGCCAAAATAATCTGAAATAAGAGGCTTGTAGATTAAACAAAAAATAGGCAGAGGACTTCATAAAACAGCTTACTAATCCACAAGGCTGTCAGCAGCACTGTTGCCTATGCTCTGAGCAAATATCACAGTACTGGGAAGTCTCCAAGAAACTGATGGACTGCAAAAGAGCAGCTAATTCAAGCCACATGGGATAGATTTGGGATATAAGGCTCCTTGACTTGTTTGCCTTCCTCCACACAGAGGACACTGAAACCTGGTAGCAAATTTCACCAGCACACAGAGGGAGACAACCAGGAAACTGCTCCCTCCCAGATAGACAGGTTGCCAGGCTAGCTTTTTTATTTTTCCTCTTTCCTGCTGCTGACTGGGAACCCTAGCAACAGCCAAGATAGGGACCAAAGCATAGTGGAGGTGGTGAAAGGAGTGAGTGGCAACCAATGGCTTCAGAGAAAGATGCAGAAGTGCAGGATTTAAACAGCCTTGGGAGGTCACCACTCAACCCCCCTGGAGAGGAGACTGAAAGGGAACTGAGCAACGTTGGGCTGTATCCATGGTGGTGACAGGACTCCTCACCCACCCTGTGACAAGCGGTGTGACAGGACAGAGATATGCCAGTGGGGTTGATAAAGAGGAGGATGTGCAATGACCAGGAGGAGTCAACTGTACATGGACTGGGAGCAGCTCCTGGCTGGTCTGGCCTAAGGGCATCACAGAAAATGGGAGAGTGACATAGAGATCATCACTGTAAGGAGACATGGGCAGGCCATCAAGGGATATCCAGAAAGCTGCTGGCTAAAGACTGGCCCCATTCCCCACATCCAGAGGCCAAGATCAGCCTTATACCCAGCACTAATCCTACAACAGACTTGGTGGGGTTACACAGCACAGTTTTGGGACAATACCTGCCTTGGACACTACCACAGAACTGTGGATATCAGAGGAATTTTATTGTTACTATTTTTCTTTGTTTAATTTTCCTTTATCTATCTGGTTGATTTTTTTAAAATGTTGTTTAGGTTATTACCTTTGTTTTTATTTTGTTCTACTCATCTTTCTCTCTTTCCTCAATTATATTTCTTGATTTTATGATATTTTCACATGACAAAATTGTCTCTTATTCTTTCTGGTTCACTTTGATATTCTTTTTCTTTATTCTTCATTCTTTCCCTCCTGCCCTGTTCTCGTTTCCCAAAGCTTGGGGAATCATCATTTGTCCTTCAGCTTTGCCTCTACTATATTTCCCTTACTTTATCTCTCTGTTTTGTCCCTTTTCCCTCTTAAATTTGCCCCCATAGGGTAAAATTGCTCCACTAAGGGGAAACTCATTTTATATAAGTTACTGGTTTATGTTAGAATTTGTTATATATGTAGATCTTGCTCCTATGGTTAAAGGTACCAAAGTAGTAGTTATCACAGTTTGTCAGTTTACAGGCTGTGCTTGACGCTATTGTTATTGCTACCTTTTGTAATCAGTTATTCTGCCTTGTATGACAACACTGCAGTTGTCTGGGGTTATAACTATTACCATAGTGCAGTACCAAAGGACTTGGTGCTGAGCCAAATAGATAGAAACTTCTCATCCTTAATAAATTGGCAGACACAAAGACCAAGAACCACCTATGCCCAGAAGACATCTCTGAGGAATAGACATTTCCTAGGGAAGCCTCAATACTGGTGATAAAGCTATCTGCCATAAGAAATTTACAAGCATCTACACAGAAAACAAAATAAAATTTAAAAATAGAAAACAGCAAGACACAAAAGCAAAATTCAATCCCAGCCCACCAGCCCACCCAGGACAAGTCCAGAGGACAATGAGAGAGAGGAAATTGAAAGCCACCCACCTGAATTTTCTGAAATGATAGCAGCAGAAGTAAAAATAAAAAGATGAATGAGGATATAGAGAAAATAATCTCTCAGGTTAAAAAAAGAAATGAATATAAAAATGAAGGACATCCTCAATGAATCTAAAGTAGACACACATAAACAAAAATAGAGGAATTTAGGAAAATGATGGAGACCATAAAAGCCCAACATAGGAAAGAAGTGGAATATATGAAACAGATTCAAACAGACATCTAGCATATTGAAAATTCCATTGAAAGTATATGCAACCAATTGAAAAAAGGTGAAGACAGAATTTTAGATCTAGAAGACAGGATTGTGGTTAGTGATTACACACAAAAATAACATCTTAAAAATAGCAAGGGAGGGCCGGGGATTTAGCTCAATGGTTTCACCACCTGCTGTGCAAGCACAAGGACCCAAGTTTGATCCCCAGTACCAAAAAAAAAAAAAAAAAATAGCAAAGGACCATGAAAAATCAATCCTACTACTGCGAGACGATACAAAAAAAGAACAACATAAGATTGACCATAGTCAAAGAGAAAGCAGGAGAAGACAACAGAAATGTCATAAAAAACCTGTTCACAGAAGTAATGGCAGAAAACTTTCCAAACATGGAAAATAATTTGACAAATAAAGGAGATGTATAGAACTACAATTAGCCATGACCAAAATAAAACTATTCCAAGGCACATAATTATCAAGATTCCAGAAATTCAGCACAAGAGCAGAATATTAAGAGCTGTTAGAGAAAAGAAACAGATCACTCATAAAGGAAAGCCCATCAGAATCAGAGATTTCTCAACACAAACCCTTAAGTCAAGTAGAGCTTGGAGGGAAGTATTTCTTCAGAAGAAAACAATCTCTAACCCAAATTGATGTACCCTGCAGAATTATCTTTCAAAATCAATGTAGAAATAAGATATTTCCACCACAAAGAACAACTGAAGAAACTCATGAACACCAAACAAGCTCTACAAAATGTTCTAAAGAATATTTTATAAAGAGATAACAAAGAGCACAGTTCCAAGAACACCAATAGAAAGAAGCCACCAGGCAGGGCAAGCAATGAAACAGAGGGAACAGGCAGGGAACCAACAACAGAAAAATAATATGAGAAGGATAAGTCAATACATGTAAGTTAAAACCACCAATGTAAATGGTCTCAATTCACCAATCAGAAGACTGACCCTCCAACAAAGGTGTGTCTTTTGTTCCCTGACTTTGGACCCCTAAGAATGGGAGGCAAAGAAATGAGGATTTGGAGACATATGGGGCCAACTTACTCTCCACAGTCTCAAGATCAAGTGTTCCACATTTTAAAAAAACACACTGGCATAATGGATCAAGAAACAAGATCCAACAATATGCTGCACAGAAGAAACACATTTCACTCAAAAAGAAATTCATAGACTGAAAGTCAAAGGATAGAAAACAATACTCCATGTGACAGGAGCCTGAAAAAAAGTAGACAGGAGTAGCTATCCTATTTGCAGATCAAGTGGATTTCAAACCAACACTGAGTAAGAGAGACAAAGAAGGACACTACATCCTTGTAAAGGGAACAATCCATGAAGAAGAGATGACAATCATAAATATATATGCACCAAATACTGGTGCACCCAACTATATAAAACAAATATTAATGGACATGAAAAATCTAATAAACACTGATACACTTGTAAGGGGGAACTTAATATCCCACTGTCACAAATAGATAACTAGACAAAACTAGACAAAAAAATCAACAAAGAAATATCAGAGCTGAACAAAACCTGTGAACAAATGGACTTAGTGGATGTCTACAGTGTTTTACCACATGACATCAGAATAAACATTCTTTTCAGCTGCACGTGGGATGTTCTCCAAAACAGACCATATACTGCCCCATAGAACATGCTTAAGTAAATATAAATTAATTGACATTATTCCATGTATATTATCTGACCATAGAGCAATGAAATTGGAGATCAACAGCAAAAGAAATCACAAAAACTCCATAAACACACGGAAATTAAATAACACCCTCCTGAGCAACCAATGGGTCACAGATGACATTAAAGAAGAAATTAAACAGTATCTACAATTAAATGATATTGTCAGTACAACATACTGGAATTTATGGGACACAATGAAAACAGTCCTAAGAGGAAAATTTATAGTGGTGAATTCTCACATCAGGAAAACAGAAAGAGCTCAAATAAACAACATAATGTTGAACCTCAAACGTTTAGAAAAAGAAGAATCTCTCTGGTGTAAGAAATTGAAAGTGTAAATAAGGACTAAATCATATAATAGGTAATGTGAAATAGGAAGATGTTGCTCAAAATAATACCAAGCATCAGATACTTTGTTAATAATTAAAATGTTTTATGCAAAAAAGGCATAGGTTTCTTAGGAAATGAGTTGAGAGATAGATTAGCAAGTGAAAATACATTCTTTTAAGATCATGATAAACAGTGTATTTACCATTGTTGTTCTCTAATTATTTTGTTATAAAATTTTGTTTTTTGTAGAAGTGTTTTTAATATTTTCTTTATTAATGTCTACTTGTATAACATTAAAAGTAAAAAAAAGGATAAAAAAGAAAACAGAAGTCAATGACATTTGTGATTTGCCCTCCAATTTCATAATCTATATTTATTTGAATAATTCATTCTGTTTTCATTTTTGTGGCAATATATTTACTTTGTTCACAGTACATTTTTCATTCTACTTGAAGATAACTTCTAAATTATTTTCTCAATTTTTTCATTTATTAATTTGTAGTTGCTTTTGTCTTTCCACAGTACTGCCTCTACTTGGGTGAGAGCTTAATTTCTCCACTTCTAATTATCATGTAAGAGAATTAATTCAGTCTCAACTGGAAATATACGCTTCTTTCCTCAGCAATGTTTGGACTCTTGAATTTTTAGCTGTCTTCTATTAATGTTCTCTAGTTTCAAGCTTATCTGTGCTGGGCCATGTTTCCTTCAGAATAAAAATTGTGTTTTTGTGTTTTATGATATGAAGCACAAGACAAAACAAAGTGAAACAGAAAACCAGAAACAACCTGCTGGAAAATGAAATAGGTACAACTCTTGAAGACATAGGTATAGACAAAGACTTCCTGAGCAGAACTCCAACTGCACACAAAATAATACCAAGAATCAACAAATGGGATCATATAAAATTAAAAACCTTCTGCACAGCAAAAGAAACAACCAACAGAGTGAAGAGACAGTCTACAGCATGGCAAAATTTTTTTTGCCAGCTATTACACGGACAGAGAACTAATATCAAGAATATAAAAAGAAGACAAGGGCTGGGGATTTAGCTCAGTGGTTCTGCTGCCTGCCTCGCAAGCACAAGGTCCTGAGTTCGATCCCCAGTACCAAAAAAAAAAAAAAAAAGAAAAAAATTTAGACCTCCCAAAATAAAATATCCAATTAAAATAGGCAGTCAAAAAGAATAGACACTTCTCAGAAGAAGTACAAATGACCAATAAATATATGAAAAAATGTTCAAAATCACTGGCCATTAAAGAAATGCAAATTAAAATTACATTGAGATTCCATCTTATTCCAGAAAGAATGGCTATCATTAAGAAGTAAGATAGCAATAAATGCCGTCAAGGCTATGGAGAAAAAGGAACCCTTCTACATAGTTGGTGGGAATGTAAATTAGTACAATCATCATGGAAATCAGTATGTGTGAAGAGTCATAAAAAAACTGAACTAGATGGCCGGGGATTTAGCTCAGTGGTGACACCACCTGCCTCTCAAGCGCAAAGTCCTGAGTTTGATCCCCAGTACAAAAAAAAACCAAAAACTGAACTAGAAATTCTATTTAACCCAGCTATTCTCCTTCTAGATATCTTCGTAAAAGAGTTAAAAAAAATCATATTACAATGATACATGCATACCCATGTTTATAGTAGCATAAGTCATAATAGCTAAATCTTGGAAATGGTTTATATGCCCATCAATAGATGAATGGATAAACAGTATTTATACATAATGGAGTAATACGCTGCCATAAAGAAGGATAAACTTGAGTTACTTTTAGGTAAATGAATGCACATGGAGACCATAACACTAAGCGAAATAAATCAGATGCACAAGCTTAAGTATCACATAGTTTCTCTTAAAGGAGATACCCAAAATATAAATAAAAAGCAAAATAAAAGACAGACAATAGAAAGTAGAGAGATCTTTTTCAAATGAGAAAGGGATCAAGAGATGGGGGAAGGAGTGTGAGCTGCTGTGAACATGTATCAATTTCCCACAGTGAATGTAATCATTATTTAATATAAACATGTACTAATAAAAATAAAAACTGAAAAAGTGAATAACCAAGTAAATCAAAGCCAACTATGGTTATGTTTGGATAATGAGAACATGTCTTTAATAAAATTTTATAAATATCCAGTTGTGCACTTGAATTACAACTCAAATCTGAAACTGGTTAGTGTATTTTATACTGTTGACTTTGGACCCTGCAAATAGCAGCTTGTCATTTTTCAAGTTATAGATGTATTCAAAATGTAAAGTATTTTATACTTGTATTTTCAACTTTCCTTTGCACTTCTTGGTAGACTCAAAATATAAGACATAAAATATGATCTGAACTTGAAGGACTTTAGGCAAAACCATGTTAATTCTTGTGATTATATTAGAAAGCATCATTATGAACACAAGTTAGCAATGACCTATGATAAAATTGCCTGTATTCCCAACCTCATTCAGATGCATGTCCCATGTGGAGCAAACAGAATAATATCACAGTAATGTCTATCATCTGAATCAAGCACAGGGCTAGGATACAGAACACTGACCTATGTCACTGCTTTGGCTAGCAACTTACAGTGGCATTCTATCAATAATGATACAGATAATTTAGCTGTAGAGAAATCAATAAAGACTTCTCATATTAATCACCTTAGTTACAGAATATGGCATAGCTTTTTAAGTAACAAGATATTCCAAATATCCTCAACTTGGGTTCAACAGAAAATTTAGCTGGACATACACAAGTGGAAATTGTTGATTTTCATTTCTGATAGCTTTTTATCCTTCATTTTTTTTTTCACACCTGCTGTAGTGAGGATTTGCAAGAGAACAGATTTAATACAGGACACATAATTTATAGGATTATTTTATAATAGTCATCCAAAAAGTCAAATGCAGAGGAGTGCAAGAGATCTAGCCACACATTAGAGACCCAAAGAATCTAGCCAAGGCTCTGGATCTCACAGCAATGTCCCAAGCAACTCCAGCTGAAGGCCAAAGTCCAAGGCAATGTCCTCCATGAGTCCAGACAGTGGCCTAGAGTCCACAACTATAGCTCATGCTTGTCCATATTGAGGATCTGCACCTGGAAGGCCCAAAGGCCAGTGGTGGAAGCTAGAAAACCTGCACTGATGGGGTGAAGGATTTGTGCCACCAGGCTGAAGGATCTATACTGGAGCCAGGAAAGATGCTCATGGTGAAGATCAGAGCTTCCCTGATGAGAACAGCAACCATTTCCAGTACTAGTGAGGACCTGAGCTCCTTCTCTGAAGAGAACAGCTACGTTTGCATCAGGAAAACCACCCACAGCAAGCCTCTCCCAGAAAATCAACAATCCATGATCTTCCCCTCCAGTTCTCTTTTTATTGGTATTTGCAACAATCCTCAGGTGGGTCTTCTATGCCCAGATTATGCTGATTCAGTTCAGCTGGGGGGTCCAAGTTGCCCATTAGTTAATCCACCACAACATCACTTCAGTATCTTACATGTAAAAAGTTATTGACTCTTAAATTACAAATGTCATGTCAATTCAGAAGATTAAAAAACTAAATCATGATTCATAGCTGTTAGGTTAAAGTCTACACCTATTTTGATCAAGTTTAAATCCTGCATCTGCTGCTTACTAGGCCTTGATTTAGTCCTGTTATTTAACCCACTTCACTTGGTTCCTCACCTGTAAAATTTATCATAATTAACCAAAGTGTCATGAGGATTACATGAATATTGGTATATCTTTATGTGCATACACATATCTGTATTTATATATCTATATACTTATCTCTGAATATTGCCTAGGGCTCTGTAATATGTTTGTTATCATTGTTAATGTTAATATATAGTTACTGTTGCTTCTGAAGCACAACTAAAACATAAATATAATATAAATATGAGGAAATTCTATTGATTCATAATTAACATTCATTGAGAACAGACCATGTATGTGGCATTGTGCTAGGTCATATATATCACCTTTTTACTCTTCATCACTAACTATTCTGTAAAATTAGTGGTATTGTCCCCATTGTATTGGGGGATATGATAAATGGAGTTTAGAGAGGTATTGTGATTTCCCTAGGGTCACATAATGAATACATAATAGGACTATAATTTTATAACAAATAGATAATCAAGCATTTATATTATTGTTTTTAAATTGTTTCAACCACATTTTAAACTATTATAAATAAATATAATTGACTTGCATTTTAGCACATCATCTCTAAGATTGGACAGGTCTGTGCATTTGAGCAAGTGGTTTGTTTTTCAGAGCCTGTTTTCTCCCTTTCAAACAGGGTTACTAACAGTATTTAATTTATAGGACTGTTGTGATCATGAAACAAGGTAATGCAGGTAAAAGATCTCAGTGTACACCCTGGAATATAAGTAATGCAAAGTGCATAGTAGGTAATTTTGATTATTGTTGTTCTAATTTCTGTAACTTCATCTCTTTAACAAGTATCTATAAAAAAGACTTACATGTGCCTATGTGCATTTACATGCACATACACAGAGAGACACAAATAAGTTTTTCCATTGAGGTTGAAAATTCCTATAATAGACACAAAACATTAAAAAATAAAAAACAAAAAACCCTAGGGCTTTTGGTGGGAGATATTGTGGGATGGTAGATGACAGGAGGGCAGATGAAACATTAATGACTACTATGCACAAGAACTTTTCTTCAGTTTTCTTAAATGTGAGAGTCATTTTCTCCTTATCAAAATCTGCGGCTACAGTGAATAAAAAATTTTGTGGGGGAATAATTTTAGGTTTATGGAAAAGTACCAAGGATAATATAAAGTGTTACCCAGGTTGATCTGGTGTTAAAATCCATATAACTGTAATGTCTTTGTCGAGGTTCAGAAGTTAACACTGTACAATACTACTGTATTCAGTTACTGTAGGCTTTATTCAGATTTCAATATTATTTCCAGTAATGCCTTTTTTGTTCCATTCCGAGATGTAATCCAGGATAACTTGTTGCATTTAGAATGACTGATTTTGAATCAATCATTTCCTCCTATCGTTCTTCCTCTAATTCCCATTTTGGCTTTTCAGAACAGAAAGCACTTAGAGAAAGCAATATACTTCAACCAAAAAGGCTCTTCTAAGAAACAGATAGCTAATACAAGCATTTTTGAGTACCTTTATTTTGCAAGGTTCTTTTTTTTTTTTTTTTTACAGATTTTACAATATTATGTTAGAAGTCTAGTTTGAGCTAAAGAAATAGTTGAAGGATGAGAAGTGGGAGGAAAATAATATCTTCAGTAGCAATTTGCTATCATTGGTAAAATTTGTTTAACTGTGTTTACTACAATTTAATGATACTTACCAGATAAATAATGAGATTGGAGCCATAATTTTCCAATGAAGAAAGGAAAAAGAGCAATGGGAAAAGCAAAATTGAGATCAATGAAATAAGGAAAATATGCTAAAGAAACAGTAAATGGGTAAAATCAAGGCATAGTAAATAGAAGCAAATATGATCAAATATGATCAACCTAACCTATATCTAATCACCAATGTGACTTGAAGTGACTCTTTCAGGAGGACAGAAAGCAAGTCTGTAGGTTTGGTAGTGAGGAAGGGCAGGGGAACTGTTATTTTCCCTTTGTCACCTTTTAAGACTAACTCATTAGTTAGGCTGTATACAAATGTAATCGTGATAAAATTTAAAACACACAAAATATCTAATCATAAGAAAAGGTATGAAATACAAATGACGATGCAGGCAAGTTCTATTCTAAATGGTAAAGGCACTGGATGCTTTTCTGTTACATCAAATCTTCCATGCAATGAAAACTGGAAGATAGCTTCTCAGTCCTTTCTCTGAGGTTAGTGTTACACAAACACACCCACTAAGCCAATTTCATCTATGAACAAAGATCTAGCAAATACTTACAAAAATGATCATAATGTTAGCAAATTGAATCCAGCAGAGTGTGAGAAGAATTATGCTGTGATCAAATAAAGTATCTCAGGAATGCGAGGACAGTTTAACATCAGGAAATCGTTAGATGCAATTCATCCATTAATAGATTCAACAGATTAACTGGAAAAGCCATATGAGTATCTTCTATATAGGTGCCTAAAAGAACCCATTTCATTAAATTCACCTCTCATTTTTATAGTTTAAAAATTAAAAAGATCTATTAAGGAGAAAACACATTTCCTAAAACTAACAACTATATAACAAAAACTCAATAGATAAAATATGTAATGATAAATCATTACAAAGTCAAGATGCACACAAAATATACATTTTGACCACTATTCTTCAGCACTGTATTCACGGTTGTGGTCAATGTAGTAAGAAAAAAGAGACATCAATATAGTACTGGAAAAGAAGAGAATAAATTCCAAGTACCTACATTCATTAAGAACAAGAAATTCAAAGTGTTGAAAACAGTATATTAGAATAGGAGAAGCTAGTGCAGTAAGTTGTTTGATACAACATACATCTACAAAAACATTTTTTCCAGGCAGGGATTTAGCTCAGTGATGCTGCCACCTGCCCTGCAAGCCCAAGGACCAAAGTTCGATCCCCGAATAAAAAAACAAAACAAAACAAAAAATAGTTTTTTCCTACATATCAAAAATAATCAATTTTAAAATGTAATGAAAAGGAGTCTATTCATAGTAGCTGCAAAAACAATATCCCACAAAATATCTAGGAATAAATTTTTTAAAAAAACTTTGTGTTATATTTAAATATTTTACCTAAAGACCTAAAAGGAAATATAAGAAAATTTAAATTTATCTTCCTTTAAATATTCATTTCTTGGAAATTATATGTATTTAAGGTAATCCTAACTCAAGGTCCAATAGGTTTTGTAATAGATATTGATAACTTGGCAAGTTTATATGTTAGAGAACCTGTAAAATAATTAGTCCGATTATGTTTTGAAAAATCAAGGAAGAGGAGTCATCCTTCGAACAATTGATACACACTTTAAGTTTAGAGTAATTTCAACTATATGATCTTGGTATATGAATAAACACATAAATCATAGAATGAACAGCCTTGAGATATAATATAAACATAGAAGTAATTTTGTAATAAAAGTTGATTTGACATTTCAAATCAATGGAGACATGACAGAATTTTCAATGAATGATTTGTAACAAATGGGCAATAAATATTTCTTTAAATCTTAAGATGATAAAAGATTTCCTTAAAAAAAGAAAAGGAGAAAATATGATAGATTTGACCTGAATAAAAATTTAAAATTTCTTTACAATGAAAATATCAGAAATTTGAAAGGCAAATGAGAATTTGAAAGAGAAATAATGTCAACATATTTAACAAAAGTATTTAAGAATTCCAAATTATTAGTTAGAAAAAGGACAAAAGAAAAAAAGACCAAAACTTCAAAATGTACTTAAGAGAAGAAATACAAATGAATGAAAACCTATGAAACAATTTTTCAACCATATTAGTGATCACAAAAATGTAAATTAAGAAAATAATGACTGAATGAATTGAAGGAACAAAAAAAGGATGTTTGATTAGTTATTTTACCCTTGATATATTTTACAATTTAACTCTTTTAATATCTCAGATTAATATAATACAAAAAATATTTTTTAATTTTCGTTCTCATTTAAAAAAATTTAATGAGAAAATATTTTTCTTCCATAAATCAGCATTGGCAAAGGGAAATATGGGAAAAGAAAAAAAAAGATTTAGCACAATAGTTTTAACATTCTATGATTAAATGACTACTTCAGTGAATGTGTCAATTAGTATTTATTAGATTGCAATCTACATATAAAGTTTCCTTTTATTGTTTTGGGGCTTTTTTGGTACCGGGGATCGAACTCAGGTCCTTGCGCTTGCATAGCAGGCAGCGAAACCACTGAGCTAAATCCCCGGCCCTAAAGTTTCCTTTTAATTATAAAACTTTGTATCCAAGGAATTGTTCTCAGGTAGTCAGCTTAACAATATGGGAACAGTCATCTACTTAGGCTTTAATTTAAAAACCCTGGACAATTTTCAATGAAAATGTAGTTCTCTTTAGTGGACAGTTAAAAGCTCTGTCATTTAGAAGGATCCAGAGTCTTCAGGTTCATCGCCCTATAGGAACACACTGGCCAAACGACCCAACACAAAGCACTAAACTCACCTTACCAACAGAATCACTGAAAGTGTCACCAAGAGCTGCTTGTGTCATTAGTTCATGTTGAGATCCATCAGCCCATTAATAAACCCATTTGTCTATGCAATACTGAAGTTCATCTGACAACATTAATGGTGATATTAATATATTGGTATCACCAGTATTAGTGATAGGGGTTTGTTTTGAGAAACTCAAAGCTCAATGAAAAAAGCTAAGAGGTTTAGAGGAGTTTCATTCAAGAACAGCCACTTAGGCATTTCATTGTTACTTAGTTCTAGTGTTCTCTAGTCTTTTTGTTTTAAGTTTCCCTTAAAAGATATCCACCAAGTTGTCTTGTTCATCTGTGTAGATTTTAAAAATATTTCTCCAACTATATATATATATATATATATATATATATATATATATATAGTTTGTTTGTTTTGTTATCGGGGATTGAACTGGGGACCTTGAGCTTGCTCAGCAGGCGGCGGAACCACTGAGCTAAATCCTCAACTCCTCTTCAACTATATCTTATGAGCAAGAAAGAAATAGTCTTTAAGGTCATTTCAAAAATCTTGCAGATTAATACCACAGAATATTGAATATTTAAAATGAATATTTAATTGAGAAATATTAATGCAAATAGTCAATGATTCTAATTGTTGCTTCAATAGAACTTTAAGAATGTCGAATGAACTTTAATAAATTTCATATATGTTATCTCTGAAGTAAAATTATGCAAGTAATTAATGTATGATTATATTTCTATTAATTTATAACAATTATTTGATTTTTCAGACATGTTACATTTCACAAGCTAGAGGCAAATTAATCTCAGGAAGTAATATTCCTAATATAGACAATAAATAGATAATCAGAGAGGTTATTATAATATTAAGATTTGGATTACATATGTAATAATTATATAATTTGGGATTTATTACAAAAAATGAGGCTCACTTTTTAAAAGAATATTTAACTCCAGTGTATTAAAGCCTATTGAATATTATCTATAGCTGGGATAGTTTTAACACAATGAAGTAAAAGCCTTGTTCTCCCAACTGAGCCCATAAAATGTACAATACCTTTCTTCTCTTAGCCAATAAGTGCATCCAACTCTAATAACTGCTAATCCTTGCATAACAATACAGCATATACAAAGTACTTAAAAATTCTTAATTAAAATCTTATCATATAAACTTTAATCAATTCATAGCATTATGCATAATGGATACTGTACAACCAAAATAAATGGTCCCAATAAAATCTATTATGCTCTGGTATTTCAAATATATTTTTATGTTCCTTTTATAAAATTTAGCATTTTTTATTTATATAGTATGTATAAATGTATAATAACAATACTTATGTTAATACTTGTTTTCTCAATCTCTTTTAAATTACAAGATCCCTTTGAGAGTTAGACTTAACTTGGTAACTGTGTGATTTCTAAAACAATGTCATCCAAGTTATTGAAACTCAATATATATCTGTTGAATGATATAGATCATTCAAAGTATTTAAGAGATAAAGCAGCATATGTGACTCCCAAGCAGAATTAAGTATAGGCTACTTTTAATCAGTCCTTAAGAACATGTTGCTTTTAGGGGTAGATTTTATCTTTATTTCTCTAACATCATAATCACATGTTGAGCAAATCTGAGAGTATTTTTTCTAATGACAGCCATTAAATTTTTCTAACTCTATGTATGTGTGTGTGTGTGTGTGTGTGTGTGGTGTGTACTTGCATCTATAAAATTCAGCAGCTGTTTTCTGCTACTGAGGACTCTGAACATGGAAGAAGTTATTTCTATAAATCAAACTGCAGAGTGATTTGTTTGGAATCCATAGTTTATTTTGACCCCTTTCCTCTAAAGTATAAAGGCATCACCTTGTATAAAGTGCTGCTTCCTCCATTGGCTGTCAGATATTCTCATGTGACTGAACTCAATCAGATGGACTTCTGTCAAGATGTTCAATTGAATTGAAGACATCTTTCTGTTATCTTATTTTATCAAACCTACTAACATTTCGAATCAGCCATTCATTTCGGTCCGAGAGCCTGAACATGTACATGTTTTCATGTTATCTGCCAGTAGGAAAGTTATTAGCATAAAACTGAAGAAACAGCAGCAAATGGAGTGATTACAAAATTTATCATATTCTTTATCAGATGAATAATAACAGACATTTAAACCCACCAAAAAGAAGCTAATGCTAACACTAGTCTTGCTGGACACATTATTTATCAAAGAATGAAAATGGCAATTGAGGCTGTTAATGCAATGTACTCACATCCTCTTCACAAGTAACATATAAGTGTTATTATTAAATATCTGCTTACTTCTGCCTTGTCATTCATATGTGGGTATATATGCCTTCCCAGGTCTTTCTGCACCGAAAACTACAAATCGTTTAAACAAAGGCTCTTTATTTTTTATTTTATTTTATTTTTTGGTACTGGGGATTGAACTCAGGTCCTTGTGTTTGTGCACGAGGTGACAAAACCACTGAGCTAAATCTCTGACCCAACAAAGGCTCTTTAAAAAAGATGTAAGCAGCTCAATATAAGGCAGAAAACTGGTCCATGTTTTCATTCTTCTGGAATAACAGTAAAGTCTAAAAATAAGGCGGTCCCCTTTAATGCACAAAATAAACAGGGATGAAAACCTTCTCTTAATAAAAAGCCATGGTTTAGCTACACTTGCTGAAGCCAAGCAAACAATCATGAATTGACACGCAGACAGAAATGTGTATAAATTATTCAGAATGAAATGTTCAAGTAATATTAACCTAAAGGTATAGTCATAAATTTTGTCCTGACAGATGGCATTGGGTAGTTAGTATTCAAGTGTTACTACATAAATAATATTGATTTATGCTAACTGAGGAGACTGAGAAAAATTTTTATCAGGATGCTCAAATTCTGTTCCTTCTGGCTTGATCAATCACCTCTCTACTGAACTGTGTATCGTTTTCTTGGAAAATTCTTAGCCAAGAAATTGGGCTGAGGCAAAATGAATAATGCATTCGCTGCAGTGTTAGACTAATGACCCTTAAGTGCTTTTAAAAAACGAGTAGTGATGACTGCTTCCCTTATGAACAGATATTCTCTCTCTCTCTCTCTCTCTCTCTCTCTCTCTCTCTCTCTCTCTCTCCTCTGTCTCTCTCCCTCTCTCCCCTCTGTCTCTCTGTCTCTCTCCCTCCCTTGCTCTCCCTAACTCCCTCTCTCATTGGAAGAAAATAGTCTTGACTGGCTCACTGTTTTTAGGTAGACGTGATGAGAGACTGAGGAATCAATAAAGCCAGTGCAGTACAGCCATGTGGTTTCCTTTTTCTCTTTTCCACCTTTTCCCCATAATCTTAGTCCCCAGTCCCAGCACTTTTCAGTCTCATTGCAGTTTGCAGAGCTCTCATTTGTGTTAATCATTTTGGTATTTATTTTTACTGTTTTCATAATGCTATTGTGTTATCATAAAGACATTGATCACATGGAGAAAGGCAAGACAGAGAGCTATTTACTTTGCAGAAGTAGGAGGGATATCTGACAGAGCTGCATGTTTAAAAATCTGCCTTAGCTGGCATTTGTGAATCAGAAACAATTTTTTATCGCTACTTGAGTGGGTCCCTGAAGAGACACAATAGTGGCTGAAGTTTCTGCAGCAGTCTTTTTAAAATCTGCATAAAGCAAGAAAGATAAGACAAATGCCTACATTAAACATGCTTAAAAAGAAGCTTGGATAGGATAATTAAAAGGAAAGGCAAAACCTCTGGTTGAATAATGCAGAACAATTTGAATTAACTTACCCTAAACACATTGAAACAGCACTTGAGGTACAACCTCAAGAATATTTTGGATTTAGAAAGGAAGGGAGGTACAACCCCCCTGGCCCTCATGTGTTAGTGGTGAATGCAACTGGCAGACAGCTGCTGACAGTGGAATTGTTCTGTAAGAAAGTAGTCATTTACAAAACTAGTGTCGGGTCAGGTAACCTCATTATTCCCTTTGCAATTCTCATTAGGTCAGAATAGCAATCCCCCTACAATCACTTTCATCTTAAGAAGCATGAACTAGTTTTGCCCTTTTAACTTGAGCTTTTCATTCTAAGGAAGGATTAGACTCTACATCACCACTGTTTCTTTTTCATTTCATTGCCATTCTGTCTTTAGAGGAAATCAGCTTCACATTGTGTTATTCTTATGCCCCTAAGTAATGTTTCTTTTAAAAAAAAAAAAAGGTGAATCTCTTTCTATAAAGTGGACCCAGTATGATGGAACTACCAAAGTAAAAAGAAAAGAAAAGAAAAAAAACTTCATTGTTTGAAAAGGGCACCCAACATTAGGGCAGTCAAACATAAAGTCTAATGGTGAAGTCATTGATGGATTATTATTCTTAGGCTTCTCTTCTTTCAAATAAAAATGTAAAAGAAATTATTTAAAGCCTATATGACATTACTGGATGACTAAAAGGCATGTCTTCTGTTCCCTAATTCCAAAGCCAAGAGAATGTGCACATTAATGTATATTTAATTGTAAGGCTTTGGAGCCAGATTTTTTCAAACTAGAAGCACTTGGTCACAAGTATCCCCCTACCCACACACACAGTCAAATATGTATGGATGCACTCCCAAAGTTACCCAGCTTTCCATTGCCCCACTATTTTTGCCTGTTTAAAACTGAGAAAACTAAATGAGAGGTATAATAAGACCCTCTAGCTTACAGTAACATAGCAACTTCCCTCACCACCTCATAGCAACTGCAGAGCTACACAATTGTATTTTAAACACCTGTTTCCTTCTGTCATTTTTCCATCTTATCTGTCATTATTATCTAATGATTTTATTAGACAGATGCATCTTTCTTCAGAGGTTAACTGGATCAAATTTACATATAATAATATTATGGGAGAGGGGAGTGGTGGAGGGCAGAGGCTAGAGAGAAGTGATTACCACTAGTAACTGATTTACTAAAACACACTCCAAAATTCCAAACAATTAAAGCTGCTTTGCTGAAGTTGTTACTAACCCAAAAAACCTTATTTCTTTACCTGTATAAGTAAGAGATATATAATTATCATTCCATTTGCATAGCAGTTTCCATCATGATGTATTTATAAGGGGTCAGCTGGATTTTGGTAGATAGATTTTAACCAGATAGCAAAGTTTCCAGTGTCTATAATTGGCTATGGAAAAGCTAGGCTTTATAAATGGGGAAAAGGACGTAGGTCTTGGCAACTTTTAATAAAAACTTGATGACCTTAAGCATTTGTAGGTTTGATATTGTGATTACAATTACCCAAGGAGAAAAATCGTCTAGGAATGTTAGATGCTTGAGTTGTCTATTCTAAGGTTTTAATGCACAATGAAAAGAATACATGATAAATACAAATAAATAAAATCTCAAAAGAAGGCAAAATAACTTCTTTTATTGTCATTGTTCTTGTTATTTTTTCAGTGTCTGAAGTGAGAATCTTGTGTAGTAGTGACTAGAAATAGTGTTCTGTTTTGGAGAGTGAGGTGTTAGTTCTCACTTTGCAGGGAACAAGGTGTGCTTGCGTTTCCTATGTGGGATTTGCAAGGCGGTGAGGCTTGTTGGAGAAACTTGCTCCCAGTAACCTGAGCAGTGTCTGCTTTGGTTGGGAGCCAGCACAGCTGTAAGTCCAGTTCTCCCCATCTGCCACCACCCAAGCAGAGACTTTCTGTCCTGAGAATATCCTCTTGGTAGATATATTACATAGCGTTGGTTATGTCTTATCTTATTTTGCCTGTATTTTAGCTTAATAGTTCCCAGAAGTGAATCATAAAACCTTATAATATTGAGTAAATTTAGGAGACACCTTAGTCCTAGCAGCAAAACATTAACAAATCATCTCTACAAGCCTCTGTACTTCAGCATAAAGCCATTGAACTTTTTACTATAGCTATAGCATTCCGAGGCTCATTGGCTTCAAATCTGGAGAACTTATGACATCTTGTCCTTTAATTCCAGAGGTACCCATCATTTTGTCTTATATTTTCAAGTTAATGGACATCTGTAAGTCTTTTAGAATAAGTAAAATAATACGTGGAGCGCTTTGTGGAGTGTGGGAGCTTGGTAGTAGAAAGAAAAACACCAGAAAGCATTGTGATTGTGCATCAGGATTCAGCAATGTTTTTAACCTCCACTTGGCTTCTCAGTTGAGATAACTGCAGCCCCCCACTGCTTTTTTCTGCATACCCAATTTTGCCTTTAATGGTCTCCAGCTGTAGTTGACTTACTTTAACAGTTTAGTTTTATATTCTCATCTCTCATCTCTGAAGTAATTGTAAAGACAATGGAACTTGAAACCCTGCTTAAGTGAGTAATAACGATAAGTTAGTCCCTTGGCTAAGTAGCAGGCCACCCTACAGCTTCATCTATGTTTATAAATTGTACCAGAAAGCAGAAAAATCTGAGCAGCAGTTTGGCAGCTCCATTCTTACTTTGTGACATGCCTATGAAAATTGTGCCTAGTCCTTTATTATTACTTAGATCACACTTCACCATGTGGCTTGCTTCCACAGTCATAAATTCCATTTATTCAGCAAGTGAGTATGGATACTTACTCCCATTGATTCACAGATGGTCTCAATATTTATTTCCATCTTTTAAGGCTGTACACCACTGGAAATCAGATTTATCTCACTAATTTCCCGCTCAACTCCAAGAAAGCCAATGATTCTATGAGTTGTTCTTTCATGTGTTTGACAACCATTTATTGAGGCTCCACCATGGGCCAGGGACTATTTTCAAAACAGAGGTGAACAACTGGCTCAAGGATTCTCCTATGGCAAGCTCATAGAAGGTACATGTTGGACTAATCATGTGATAAATAAGTAGAGTGATTCCAGACAGTGTTATCTGTCATGGAGAAAGGAAAACAAATTGATGTTATAGAAAGTGACTTCAGGGCATGGGAAGGAGGATTAGGTAAAATTTAGATGGTACAAAAAGCCATGCTAAAGAAGTGATGCCACTCCTTAAAAACATAACAGCTGAATGGTTAGAAAGAAGGAACCAAGAGAAAACCTGAATAAAGAATTGAGGTTTGGGAAACAGCTATGTGTAAACAGCTTAAACCAAGGAAAATTGGAGTTTAGAAAGAGGCATTATGGTTTTTGATGCAAGACTATAAGGAGTGATAGAAAAATGAGGTATAAGAATTAGACTAGAACCAGACTATGTTGATTCTTGGAATCACGTTAAAGTCTAAATTCTGCTTTGGTGGAAGTTGGATGCCACTGGAGTGTTTTAGGTAGAAATGTGCCATGGTATAAATTAACTGGGTAATGTAATCCCAACTCCTGTGAGACTGTTGTCTGACTGCAAGCTGTTCAACAAGTCTAGGTTAAGGAGGTGGTGGTTTTGACAATAAATGTTGGTGGGATGGAGGAAGTGAATGAATCTGGACATGTTTTATAGTCAGACTCCAGGGAACTTATGACTGAGTGGATGGTACTGCCACTTACTGAGAACAAGACCAGTGGAGCAGTAGTAGGTTGAGGGATGGGAAGAGGGTGAGAGTAGTCAGATGTGTAAGTACAAATAGAAAGCAAGTAAGTATACATGCAAATCACAAGTTTGGCAGCTAAGCCTGGGTGAAAGTGCATATTTATGAGTCATTACATAAATCTAGCCTAGATGAGATCTTTTCAAAGTTTTATTTTTATTATTTCCATATTCTTTTTTTCCTACTACATGCCTAGCTTCCTCCATTTGTACTCAGGATCATCTTGAAAATCTCTTTAGCCATTATGTTTTTCCTAAGTGGGAAGAAAATGAGCTGAGGTAGTAACTACTATTGAAGTCTTGATGACAATACGGTCAGTAGTCATCTCTCAAATACTAAGATAATAAAGTCTAAAAGAAACATATTTGATAATTTCCAGTGTAATCAGGTTTTAAGATGTACCCCATGATGGGTATATTTTCAATGGTGTCTGTGGTACTATATGATTAGTAAATAGAATCCTGTTTCACTTGTTTTGTGGAGACTAATACTGTTTCCTGTGTGTGAAGAAGAATGATTTACCTACTTTTTAAAGTAGTGAATCATTCCAAACCAGCAGGAAAGAAAAAAAGTACTGGAATACCTGTGTATTTTATGCAGTTGTGTAAATTGGTAGATTTTTTTCACATTTTAAATTTATTATATGCTATTCAATTTTCCCTGTTCTATGGCCCTCCTCTATCTTTGCAGCATATTACTAATGAACATATAGTATAATTTTCTGACTAAAAATTAGCAAACAATATTTTGACATAGTAAAATTAAGCACCATTTATAGGTTGTTCCTTGCTGATAATTAATTGTGATGCCAATTTAATTAGGGTATCCATACAAAATGACCAGGCAATATAGAATTTAGTTCAAATTCAGCTGAAGTTGTTAATATAGTGAGAATTAGGCAAAGTAAATACAAATAAAAAACTTTGTAGTCAGGAGTGTGCATCTCAACCATGAAAGATGAGAACATCTTACAAGGGATGGTGAAACAAACCATTACACTCAACTCGTAAACAGTCTGGTCAGGAGAGTTCCCAAGAGTTCTTGGATCTTAGAAATTTTATGGGACATAGAGTATATAAACCATCATATTTGTTACATTTTTCATTTGCAGCTCTCATAAGAACATTGGAAGTGTTCCAACATAGCAGTGGAAGGAATTGAATGTCATGATAGATGCTCTGAGAAAAGATTTGGAGATACAGGGACTGCAGAGTACCTGGTTAAGAACGTGAGGTTAGAGACCAACTTCTAAATCACATTATTTTCACTTCATTGGAAGGAGTCCCCCTGTACCCTCCTGAGCCTCACTGACTCTTTCACATGCAAAATGAAGTGAATACTAGCAATTACTTCACAGGGCTGTGTGACAATAAATTAGATGTCCAAATAAATTGCTTATGACAGAGCCACATAGGAAATTCTCATAAATGTTATTTATTCTTATCATTATTAATTAGGCTGACTGGGCAAGGTAAGGGGTAAAGCTTTAAAAATTAAAGCTGATGAACTATAAGACAAGATTATAAAGTCTAGCCTAGACATTTTTCTTAGGTATTCCTTAAACGTTTTGTTTGATTTTGTTTCTTGCAGACTGCCTACTTGAAGGTTTCCTTCACTGCCACCAGAATTGTGCATTTGCTCTGTCATTGTCTACGCATCCACTCTGCTACAGGTCAGGCGTTTATTCCATGGTGAGCCTGTGACAGTTGAAAAAATAGACCAGAGACCCTATCATGCAGGGAATCACAAACATGAAAAGAAGTTATTTTGAGTAATATAGTAAATTCCCTAAGTTGATACAAACAATGTGTTTTAAGCACAGAGAAATAAATGCGTAATTCTATAATTGGAATTAAAGAGAACATGGCATTTAAACTAAATATTGAGTTTTGCTAGGGAGACAAGAAATAAAGTTAACCCCTGGTAAATAATATATCATATAGAAAAGTGAAAATGAAAGAAAGGATGGTGTTGGTAATTTCAGAGCATTTTAAGCAATTTGACATAGGTGGAGTCAAGTGGGTAAGGAGAAAGGTAAACTGGAATCATGGGCAGGGACAGCTCCATGTTATGCTCTGGAGTTACAAATCTGTTATGTAAGCAGTGCAGAGTCACTGAAGAACTTCACCAAAGGAGATAAGTATTGAATTGAGGAAATTTTACTCAAGTCACTAGACTAAGTTCACATCAGAAAAACAGTTGCCAAAGAAAACAAGGCAACCAGCAAGAGAGTCTAGGTGAAAGTCGGTGAGATTCTAACCTATGACCACGGCAGCAGAAATGGAGAAGTAGTAACCAGAGATAAATTTAGAGATGAAGCTGACAGTATTTAGTTATTCTATAAACAAATATTTAAATGTTAAATGTGATGGTCCTGTTATTGGGTGTATGCACAGCATTATTGCTTGAATAATGCACTGGATTATGGGAGAAATATGAAAATTTCACTCAAAACAATTCTTAATCTTTCTTTTTTAATTTTGATGTTTTGTGCTTTACAAGGCTTACAATATAGCAAAAGAAATACATTTGAATAATCCATGTAAATATATGTGTGCATTGGGGCATACATTCAAATTTTTTCACAAATAAAGATGCACAATTACAAAAACTTGAGATCACTACCTCAGTATAACTATGTTTTGGTAGAGTGATATACAGAGCTACTCAAGGGAAAACTTACCCAAATATCATTCTAAATCCTATAGCAACATGTTTGAAAGAGTTATTCTCCATTACTTCTAAAATACACGTCTCATACTTAGATATCTTACTGTGTAATGTAAACAGTAAGAAATACAGCCAGATTGCTTTCTACTTTGCTCACAGCCTACTTAACTTTTCTTTAATATAAATGTCAACCTGAACCAACCAAACTCGATTTTTCTTTGCTTTTCTCCCTTGTTCAACAGTTTTAGTAGATAAGTAAGTTGTACATTTGGACACAAACACAGAGAACTAATCCAATGCAGAAATTAACATGTAAGTTTTCAGTTTATATAACATTAGCTTGTAGAGTAGGAAGGAGAAACAAGCCTTTACAATGTCAACAGAAAGGCCCAAGAAAGTGAGATAAGTAGTATGCCAGGATAGAAATTGATAGGTTTAAATGGAAAGGAAGATAGGCATGAGAAAAACTCAGAGGAAGATGTATCTTTGAGTCTTGATGAATGGGATTCTGAAGAAAGAGAGAGAGGGGACTGGCTGAGGCTTGCAGAAGATAAAACCTCTAATTTGGATCTAATCCACTCACCCTTCACCTCAATATCCCAGTTTGTCTCACCTCTTCAAGGACTAGTGACTCTTTTGACTTTCTGCTTCGAAAACAACCTGAACTTTTGACATACCTCCTCTTGACATATCCTACCCTCTCACCACTGTGGACTATGCTAATCCCTGAGATTTTCCGGCCCAGCCTGCTCATAAAAATAATATTAATAAACCAAAAAACACACATGATAGAGAATAGCTCCAAATAGAACAAAAAATATCAACGGCTCTGTCAGAAAATAAACACAAAGATACATTTAACTAGGTAAGGGACAAAAAAAAGGGTTAGACCAAATTATTGGAGAAAGTTAAAATCTAGTTATTACCGAAAGAAAAGTTAATAACAATATTTGACTGAATATGGTAGTGCAGAATAATAAAGTATAGGCACAAGGAACTTTGTCTAAATGATCAAATACATGAAAACCTGCATAGTCAGAAGAAATCATCAAGGCAATAGGTGAGAAATGCAAACTATTTACACTCACTGTACAAATTTTCCATTGAGGAAACTTTCTTTTCTAGTGGATAACTTACTGTGGACAAAACTGTCTGTATTCGTCAGCTTTCTTGTTGCTGGGATCAAATACTTGGAACCTACAACTTAAAGGAGGAAATGATTTACTTGGTCCAGGTTTCAGAAGATTCAGTCCACAATTGGCTAACTCTAAGGCAGAAACATCATGATGGAAGGATTGGGAAGCAGAACAGGAAAGAGTGCTGGAGAGAAAGGGGTGGTGAACCAGATATAGACCCAAAGGTCTTCCGTGATCCACCCAAACACAGCTAGAAGTGTGCTTTACTAATCCTTGGGTGACCTGCAACCAATCAAGTTGACACAATTAATGTTAACTATCACACTCTGATCTACAATATAAGATTTGCTGAATGGATCCAAAGTGAGGGAAATAAGAAACTTTTAACCAAATCACCTAATAGAAGAAATCAGAAATAGGTGATCACATTTATGTGTAACTAGACAATTAAGTTCTTAATGCCCATACATATGAAGGCCAGGGATTTAGCTCTGTAGTTCTGCCGCCTGCCTTGCAAATGCAAAGTCCAGAGTTCCATGGCTGGTACCAAAACAAAAAAACAAAAACAAACACAAACAAACATATGAGAACATTATCAGAGAGTTAAGAAATGTCAATATATTAGGAGTTTATTACTTTTCAGAGTAATACATGGCTTCTGGAAATCAAAATTGGAAAAATACAAAACTCAGCAACAGATGTTTAATACATTGTTTGGTAAAAATCTGTTTTCTACTCACATATCACCCAGGGAAATTTTAAAAAGAAGAAAAATATCTTGTTTTAAAAAGGCCACTAGGTACACATAGTATTGGGAAGGGGGCAGGCAATACAGCTCTTTATTCTCAGACAAAGGAGACAACAAAAAGTCAAGCAAGAATTTGGAAGTCACATCCACAGGAGATAACCAAAAGGTTTTAAAAATATGGGCAGGGGGATGATGAATGCCTAAGAACTGTTTCTCCAATTTCTATAGCCTCACTATAGGTGCTAATGTTAATGTTGCCCAAATCCAAGTTTAAAGTGGATGGAACTCTTACCAATCCCCAAGACTGAACTATTTTTATCTACATAAATAAATTTAACATCTCTTCTAATACCTCTAAATAAAGCCTTCAGGGTAGGATATATTAAGGGGAAGAATAGCTGTAAAAAGGTACATCCTCAAAGGGAGGATAGCCATTCTGTGACAATGAGATGTTTCATGATTAGAGGCAGCAATTATCTGATTTTTAAATAGAAGTTGATCTTACCCCTCCCATAATAGTGACATCAGCCAAGAATTAAATGTCATATTTCAATGAACGTGGAGATTGATTTTTAAATTGGTGTCTGTATGAGATGTGATTAGCATTTCTATGCTATTTGAGAGGCACAAACTCAGGTGCAAATTCAAGTGGTAAATGCTGTGCCATTATGGTAAGTGTTGATTCATGTCAGATTAGTGATTACACCCATCCCACCTAATACTACAGACTATAAATATGGGTTGGTGAATCACTACTGGCTCCTGGGCGAGATGTTCCCCTGAAGCACACAGGTGGTGCTTTGCATCCATTTCAAGATGAACAGGAAATGCTACCGGTACTCCATGTCTGGACTAGTAATAAGGAAAAGTCACTCGGTGACTCAACTACTTTCTTACTACTAGTAGACAGTATGGGGAACAATACTTAGTTCTCTAGTTTACAGTGCTAGCACTTAGCAAAGTTTTCATTTCAGTAAATTGCCTTTGTAGTGCTCTAAATCATGCCTAGGAGATTGGATATAGTGAGTGCTACTCTTCTAAGGTGGCTAGTTGGTAATCAGGTGGTAACCAAGAAATTAAAAGATCAAATTCTGTCAGTTATTTTCTCGTTGCTGTGACAAAGAACAACAGAACCAGATTGTTACAAAGACTCTGCCCAATTGCCATGTTTCCCCCTGGCACTAGGAACAAGAAGGGATAATGTTCTTTGCTTATTCATTTACTCCCAGTGTAGTGTTTAAGTATGTAGCTATATAGCTAAACTACCTAGTTTTTCATCCTGGTAACATCAGGAATCAGAGCAAGTTATTCTATCAGGCCTCAGTTTCATCCATTGTAATTTAGAAATAAAATTTGTATCCTTGAAAGAGTTATAGTTCAGGTTAAATTAGGTAATACATGTAAGACCTTAGAGCATAGAGTTTGACAAGTGTTTGCTGTTACTCTTCGATCAAGATTTACTCTTTACCAATTATATACACTCCTTGGCAAACAAAATTTAGTTTCTATGAATCACCGTGGTTTTACTTTCAATGATGATAGACTTGTCTTCTTTCACTTAAACTTCTTGATATTTTAAGTACATTTGTAAAATGTGCCTATCCTTGTATTAATGTTATATCTGATGATAATTTGGGAGAGAGAGAGAAGCAATGGTGGAACTTAATAATCGAATGAAAACTCATCCTAACTCAATGTTCTTAAACAACTGTGAAGGTTCTAGGTAGGAGTGATGTGGGAGGGAGAAACCATTCCCTTTTCCTGATTCAATAACAATGTTCTGTAAATGGACAATCAGAGGAACCATGAAAAACTGTGCTCTCTTCAGCCTCCTTCCCCAAATGTCATATCTTACATTTGTCCCTTTGTCATCTCTGACCTTTGGCCTCATGCATATCTCTGTCACTGTGGGATCAGTGAAGACTCTCTCTGTTGCAAGGGGCAGAAAATACAACTCAGGAAAATAATTTCCTTCCTTAGGTATATCTAAAGCTCAAGGACTGGTGGTTTTAGTACAGCTTAAATAATCTCACCAGCACCCAGGCTCTTTGACTCTTTCTCTTCTCCTTCATGTAGGATTCATTCTTAGATGCCATACAGCAGCAAAAAACACCTGCCAGAGTATCTAGGTCTCCAATCTCCCAGGCCAGGTTTGGCAAGAAAGATGGTGGGCATCTCAACAGTAAGAGCAAAAACCCCATTACCACTCACTGGGTTTTGGATTACACATAAATTTTAAATCACTGTTAGTAGTCAGGGAGAATAATTCTTTGGGTCCCAAGTCTGAGTCATAGAGTTGCCCCTGGAGCAGGAAGTGAAGTGATTCCTCCAAAATATGAACTCTAAAAAAAAGGTAAGGAAAACACAATATAGGATAGTCTGTGTATTTGGTATCACCAGATACATGAATGAAAAAAAAGCCAACAGTGATTCACTAGACAAATCCTATTGTTCACATCCTCCCAAATCTGTTCTCAGAGGTTCCATATGATCCTTTTAGCCACTTGCAAGAAGTATAAAATGTGTAATCACATTCAAGACTTTCAATTATCAAAATGTATTTCTTACCATATCTCTTCTTGCATTCTAGGCTCCAATTTGTTTTCAAAATATTTTCAACATATTTTGATGTTTGAATTCCTTGTCTACATCCTCCATCCATCTTATTTATTGATATCTTTGACTTAGTGAAAGTCCAGCCCAGTAATACTCACAAAATCCATTGAAGTCAGTACTGTTACTACCGTCCTTTAACAGAGAAGGGCACTAACATGCAGTGTGAGTCAGGAGTATACTAAGCAGGCATTGTCAGCAGGCACCAGAGCTGTTTCTCCTCAGGTATTCTGGATCGTGAGTGCTTCTGCACTTCACTCTCTCCTGCATGCAGTCAGACGGAAGCCTCAGCCACACTACATCCTGCATCCACATCACAAGCATGAAAGCATGCATGGAAGAAGGAGATGCATTTTATTCAAGATTTCATTTATCCCTGTTTGCTTTACAAGGACATGAGTACTTACCATTGATACAATATTTTGTTCCTGTAAAACAACAATCAAACAGATCTGTGAGAGCTACATGTTTTTTAACTTTATTTTTTATTAGTACATATTTGTCATGCATATTGATCACATTCATCATTAGGGAATTCAAACCTGTACATAATGTATCTTAATTCTTATTTTTTCTCCATTCACCTTCCCTCCCTGCAACTTTTCAAAAATCAAGACAAAGGGCCTGGGATTTAGCTCAGTGGTGTCACCGCCTGCCTCTCAAGCACAAGGTCCTGGGTTCAATCCCTGATTCCAAAAAAAATCAAGACAAGATCAGTATTGGGCCGAGGATTTAGCTCAGTTGTTCTGCGGCCTGCCTCGCAAGGGCAAGGTCCCAAGTTCAATCCCCAGTAGAAAAAAAAAAAAAGACAAGGTCAATATTTTAAAATTTCACCATCTTACTAATATGAATTAAATTTAAAAGCATTGTATAAATATTTGTTGACAATTTACTCTTCCAAAGGTTAGAAACATAAAGAAGAAGAACAAAACACTGTCCACAGTCTCAAGTTGCTTGTTGTCTAATTAAGGAGATGAAATTGTAAATAAATTCAACATTGCTTGTTGGCAGTCTTAAAATTTGAAGAAGGTTGTTTTTTTTTTTTTTCTGGAGGAGTGATGGCTCCACCCTTAAACCCATGGCTTCAGATGTTTTTACTATTAGGGATGAATGGAGAGTTATAATACATTCAAGATTTAATCATTTTCTCCATTCAATAGCTATTTAACTCAGGCACTATGCCATGCATTGGATACAAAATGATGAACAAAGTAGATGTGGATTATCCTTGCCTTCATGGCATTTATTTTGGGGTAGGGAGGACATTAAATGAAAGCATAGCAAAATATATCAATGAGCATCCTATGAAAATTTCTATGAAGACATGAAACTAAGGGATCTGTGATAAAGCTAAAAATATTTGATAGAGCTAATGTGATAAAGGTAAAATTTGATGGACATTATCTGTCTTTGAGGGATTTATTTCAATCTACAACATGAAGAATGTGACAGAGATGCCTGTCAGGAGCAGCAGGCTCCATGGAGAGAGGAGGGTGTGCAGGGAAGGTGCTGTATAGCACAGAACCTGATCCATTCAAGAGGTTTGGTATCAGATAAGTGGCTGAAGAGGAGGCCAGTGGCCAGAGAGCTGGAAATAGAGCCTTGCATGCATGGGGAGAAGGTGGGATGCTTAGTAGAGTGGAAAGTAATTGGCAATTTGAAGCGAGTATATCTGTTTGGGTTTTAGTGCATAACTCTGTGTGCTTTCAGGGAACTGGCAGGCCTGCCAATCAGAAGAAATGAACCCATGGAAGACTGAGCTGAGATGGGAATGAAGAGAGGTGGACGGACATACACGAACGCTACTCGAGAGGTGATATCAAGTATAATACTAGGGCTCTTATTTTAGTTACCAGGATATTTGAGATGCTATTTACTAAGAGTCATATTTTAAACTAATCCTATCCTTAAGGTCAATAGTCTGGGCCAAGCTAAAGAAATATCAAAACAAACGCTCTCTACTGAATTTTTGAATAAAGATCACAAGCAGGAACTTCCTGTTGATTCTATGGCTCATGGACTGGAATCTAATCTTTCCCAAACTGATCTTTTCCTGCCACTGCATTGTTTTACTTACAATTTCAGGCTGAGCACCAGCTGGGGAAACAGATGCTGACTGTTCTGAGGTTTCTGTTGTGGCGCTCGACATTGACTGACAGTCTGCATATTAAAGGGGTCTGCAGTGCTCCCACCTCCAGGTCCTCTATCCTGTAAAAAGTGTTCCCAAGCTTTGTCCAGCACTCTCCCCTCTATTTCCTGACTGGTTCCTCTCTGCCTAGCAGAGCAGATTTGCAAACCCATGCTACAGCACTCTTCTGAACTTGCAACCAGACATTGTTTGCACAAAGGACTGATAATCTTTTCCCATTTCACTGGTTCTACAGATAAACACCTGTGGATTTATGTTGCTATGTCTGAGAAATTTTGATTTCATTTTAAAAAGATATTTTTTGTGATTCCATTTTCTCAAATAGCATCCTCTTCTTTTATACACTGTTCTGACTTTACAAGAGCATGCAATTGTCAGAGTACTATTAATATTTTTGGTGTTGTGACATTTACAAATCTCTTATGTCAATCTTTATACAGTATTTCAATATTCTTAGAGGTAGACATTATTACAATTGTTATATGACACAGTTGAGATTCAGAGGGACCATGTTAAATGTCCAGTGTTACACATCTTAAAAATGGTGTCTGTCCTAGGTCTCAAATTCATGGGAAATCACATGAATTTTTCTATTTTGTTAAGCAACTTATTTAATGTAAGGGTTGAAAAGGTTATATTTCAAAAGCATTGTACTACTTTATATTCAAATATAAACATGTTCTATTAAGGCTTCCAGGAGTATTTATAGCAAGCACTCTAATGGTTCTAGAGCAGGTCATTCTAAACATTGGAGATAAGTACTTAATACCTATAAGGGTTAGCTTCTTTGCACCATAATGTATCTATTCCACAATAGCCATCTTGACTCTTTGGACAACTTAATAAATTTATTTCTGAAGTTGCTATAAAAACAGGAAAAGCATATGGGCTATGTACTCCTGGGAACAAAATTCAGAGTACAAGCACCACAGCCAATAGGTCAAATAGTTTCACTTTTTTTTAGCAAAGGCAATAATTTCTATACCAAATGTCATGATCATCCACCTCAACTACAGGGAACACAGGATCTGTTCAGATGCCTCTGATTTAGAATGGACAGCATTGCTCCAGAAAACTCTAATTGACCCCCTTCCAGTGGGACTATAAATCCCCCTCAAAATACTCCCACTTGCTTCAAGGATATTTATCTATAGTACTTCCACCTTCTGAAGCACTTCTCAAAGTACTCTCTAATGAGTGTCTTTAAGAGTTGTGATCGAAAAGGTGAATGCAGCTGCTGAGTTTCATCCAACAGAAAGGCAGGCTCATAAAAAACGCTACAGTGTGTCCTCATTCACCTTATTCCACAAATTTGGCACAGTGCAATTTCTTTTTAAAATTAATTTTATTGGTACATTTTAAATATTCATAATGATAACGTTCATCATATGGAATTTGTACCTGTGCATGATATATCTTGATTCTTCTCTTTTCCCCTTTCCTTTCTATCCCTTCAATGCCTCTTCCCCTCTTTATTTACAAAAGTTTTGTTTCCATATTTTCTTTCTATTCTCTTTTCTTCCTTTTCCCTTCCTTCTATATTTCCACTTCCCTCTCCCTATTTTCTCTTTCCATTTAAACATTTTCTTCCTATTTCACAATATCTATTCTACATTTTGGTACTTATTTACACTTTCAGTTTTTCACACTAGAGAAACCATGTGATATTTGAACATCTGTGTCTGATTTATTTTACTTAAGAGTTTGGTCTCTATCTGCATCCATTTAGCTAGAAATGTCTCAAGTTTATCTTTCCTAATGGAAGAGTAGTACCTCGTTGTATTAAAAAACAACCCACATCTTTATCCATTCATCTGGTTGATGAGCATTAGGGCTGTTTCCAATTCCAAGATTTAGCCACTGCAAATTGTGCTATGAACATGGACATGCATAGATAACTATGGTATGATGCCTTTTTTTATTCTTAAGTTCTTTTATTGATACATTTTAGGTATACAATACATTTACATATATCATTGGGTGTTTGTATCTGTACATGATGTATCTTGATTCTTATTTTTCCCCATTACCTGTGCGCCCTTCACCCGCTCCACCCTTCCCTATTTACATAGACTTCATTTCCATTTTTTTTCTTTTCTCATAATTTTTCCTTTCCCTTCTTTCCTTTCCCCTTCCCCTCCCTTCACTCCTACCTCTTTGATGATGCTTTTAATTCTTTCTGAAAGATACCAAGAAAGAGAATGGCTGGATCGAATGGAACCTCCAGTTTTAGTTTTTTGAGGAATCTCCACATTGATTTCCACAAATGGTTGTGCCAATATGCACTCCTGCCAACAGTGGAGAAAGTTTCCTTTCTCCCCACACCCCCGTCAGCATTTATTATTGGTTGATTTCTTGATAGCAGCCAATCTTTCTGCAGTGAGATGGAATCTCAGTGTTGTTTTAATTTACATCTCTCGAATGACCAGTGATGTTGAACATTTTTTCATATATTTATTTGCCATTTCTACTTCATCTGAGAAGAGTCTATTCATTTCAGATGCCCATTTTTGGATTGGGTCTTTAAATTTGGGAGGTCTGATTTTTTTGAGTTCTTTATATACTCTGGATAGTAGTCCTTTGTCTGAGGAACAGCTGACAAAAAAAATTTCCCACATTGTGGGTTGTCTCTTCACTCTGTTGGTGGTTTCTCTTGCTGTGCAAAAGCTTTTTAATAAGATGAGATCTCAGTTGTTGATTCTTTGTGCTATTTCTGTGTAATTGGGGTTTTGTTCATAAAGTCTTTATCTGTACCTATGACTTCAAGAGTTCTACTTATTCTATCTTTCAGCAGATTTAGTGTTTCTGTTTTGATATTTAGATTTTTCATGCATTTCAATTTTAGTTTAGTGCATGGTGAGAGATATGGGTCTAACTTTTGTCTTTGGCATGTGGAAAGCCAATTTTCCCAGCACCAATTATTATAGAGGCTATCTTTCTTCCAATGAATATGGCCTCTTTGTGAAAGATAAGGTAGTGGAGCATATTTAAAGTTGTTTCTGCATCTTCTATTCTTTTCCAATGATCCTAAGGCCTGGTTTTTTGTTGGTTTGTTTTGACCAGTACCATACTGTTTTTATCATTGTAGCTCTATGGTATAATTTCAAGTCAGGGCTTGTGATGTCCTTTACCTTGCCTTTGTTGCCCAGAATTTCTTTGCTATTCTAGGTCTCTTCTTGTTCCAAATAAATTTTAAGATTGTTTTCTCTAATACTGTGAGGTATGCTATTGATATTTTGATTGAGATTGCATTAAATCTGTATAACAATTTTGAAAGTATGGCCATTTTCACTATATTAGTTCTTCCTACCCAAGAACAAGGGCTATCTTTCCATTTTCTGATATTTTTTATCTCCTTTTTCAGAGTACTGTAGTTTTTAATGTAAAAGTCTTTTACTTCCCTTATTATGTTGATTCTTAAGTATTTCATTTTTTAGGATGGTGTCATGGAAGGTGTGATTTCCTTAATTTCTCTCTCAGATAGTTTGTTATTGGTGTACAGGAGTACTATTAATTTTTGAGTGTTGTCTTTGTATCCAGCTATGCTATTGAATTTGATTATTAAATATAGAAGTCTTTTGGTACAGTTTTTGGAGTCTTCTCTGTAGAGTATCATGTCATCTGCAAATAATGATAATTTAAACTTTTTCTTTCCTATGCTTATTCCTATTATATATTCCATATATCATGAAAGGGTATTGGACTTTGCCAAATGCTTTTTCTGTGTCTATTGAGATGATCATGTGATTTTTATCTGGTTCTGTTAATATGGTATATTACATTTATTGATTTGCATATGTTGACCTATCCAATATGTTCCTACTTAGTCATGGTTTATAATCTTCTTGATAATTTTTTGCATTCTGCTTGCCAGTATCTTATTAAGGACTTTTGCATCTATGTTCATTAGGGAGATTGCCCTGTAATTGTCTTTTTTGGTTGGATTCTTTGGATTTGGTATCAGGGTAATACTTGCTTCTAGGAATGATTTAGGGAGTATTGCTTCTCTTTCAATTTCATTAATGAGCTTGAGGAATATTGGCATTAGATCGTCTCTAAATTTTTTTTGTAGAATTCAACACTGAATCCATCAGGATGAGGGCTTTTCTTTGTTGGTGGGTTTTAAATTACATCTTCAATTTCATTGAATGATATTGGGTTATGTAGAATTTTTTATATCTTCTTGATTCAACTTTGATAATTCTATGTATCTAGGGGTCTGTCTTTTCTGAAATCTCTCATTTTTTGTGTGTTTTCCATCTTTTTAGAATGCAAGTTTGCAAAGTAGTTATCAGTGACCTTGATTTCTGAAGGATTCATTGTGATTCCACCATTTTCATTCCTAATTGAATGGCTTTGAGCTTTTTTGATGAGGGTGGCAAAGAGTTTTTCAATTTTATTTAATCTTTCAAAGAATCAACTCTTTATTCATTGATTCTTTGTATTGTTTTCTTAATCTCAGTTGCATTAATTTCCACTCTAATCTTTATAACTTCCTCCCTCCTATGAGCTTTGGCCTTGACTTGCTCTTCTAAGAAGAATAAAACTAAAAGCTAGAAAACTAGAATTTTGAAGTTCAACATTAGGTTATTTATTTGAGCCTGTTCTATTTTTCTGATGTGGGAATTTACCACTATAAATTTCCCTTATAGGACTGCTTTCATTGCATCTCATAAGTTTCAGTATGTCTCATGTTTTCCATACTTTGTGTATGAATTTCTTTTTGAGTTAAATGTGTTTCTTGTATGCTGCATATTGTTGGATCTTATTTCTTGATCCATTCTCCCAATCTGTTTCTTTTGTGTGGTGAACTGAGACCATTTACTTTGGTGGTTAATGCATTGATTTATCCTTCTCATGTTGTTTTCCTGTTTTTGGTTCCCTTTCTTTCCCCTCTTTTTAATTACTTGCCTTGCCATGTGGATTTATTCCATTGGGGTTGATGGAGTTGTAGTCTTCATTGTCTCTTTGTAGAATGTTCATCAGGACATTTTGAAGTTCTGGTTTGGTGGTCATGAATTTCTGCAGGTGTTCTTTGTCATGGAGGTATTGTATTTCTCCATCAATTCTGAAAGATAGTTTTGTGGGGTACATCAACCTGGGTTGCAGGTTGTCTTCTTTAGGGCTTAAAATATTTCATTCAAAGCTCTCCTTGACCCATGGGTTTGTATTGAAAAGTCTGCTGTAATTCTGACAGGCTTTCGTTTTTAGGTGACTTGATTCTTTTCTCTAAACGTTTTAATATTTTGTTCTTGTGTTGAATTTCTGGAATTCTATTACATGCCTCAGGGTAGATTTATTTTTTATCATGGTTCATTGGAGCTCTGTATGTGTTAAATTCTTTTTCCATGCTTGGGAAGTTTTCTGCCATTACTTTTGTGAACAGGTTTTTTTTCTTAAAAGTCATTTGCACCATCTCTTGTTTTTTCTTTGACTCTGGTCAACTGCATCTTATTCTTTGCAGCTGTTGGACTGATTTTTTGTGGTCTTTTGCTATTTTAAAGACATTTTTCTTTTCATGATCACTCCAAAATTTTGTCTTCTAGACCTGATATTTTGTCCTCACATTGGTTCATTCTGCTACACATACTTTCAATAGAATTTTTAATCACCTGAATTAATCTTCTGGATTTGTCTGATTGAATCTGTTTCAAGAATCTCATTTATTTGCTATGTTGGACATGGTTTCCACCATTTTCCTAAGTTCCTCTATTTTTGTTTTTATCTGTATCTTCTCTAGATTCAGTAATCATGCCCTTCACTATGGTCATCATCTCTGGTTA
This sequence comes from Heterocephalus glaber, assembly GCF_053883595.1. Classification (NCBI taxonomy): domain Eukaryota; kingdom Metazoa; phylum Chordata; class Mammalia; order Rodentia; family Bathyergidae; genus Heterocephalus; species Heterocephalus glaber. The sequence continues at coordinate 2,276,034 of NW_028258310.1, read as the reverse complement.
GCTGAGAAAATATTTCTGATTTGATTTTTTCTAAAGCCTCATTCATTTGCCTTGTTACTTTTGGTGTTACCACTTTAGAGAGTCTAGGTGGGTGGCTTTCAAATGGTTCCACCTCATTGTCTCCTAGGTTTGCCTTTGCCAAGCTGGAAATCTGGAGTTGCACTTTGCTTCTGTGTCTTCTCATTTTTTATTTTTATTTTTAGTTTAATTCCTGTATTGAAGCTTATAAATTATGTATGCTAGGTATCTTTATTGCTAGTATTTAGAACCCTTAAGAAATGACAACTTCTCAGAAATCTCTTCAAGGTGTAGTTGGCTTTTAGGTTTTGAATCTGTTGCAAGATTTTACTTCTTCAATTTATTGGGGATGAGAAATTGCTGCCTATTTGGCCTAGTTCTTGGTTCTTTGGCACTGGTTAATAGTATTGTTTATAACCTTCAGGCAATCTCAGTCTTGCCATAAAAGGAAGAACAACTGATTAGAACAATTATGTCACCTTGATTAAAGTAATAAAATAAGTAATAACAATAGCATCAAACACATCCTAGAAAATAAGAAATTGTGGTAACTCAATTTGCCACTTTAACCATTTGAACAGGTTTTGTAGTTATATAACAAAATCTAAAACAAACTATAAATTTGTGTAAATACCCCCTCAATATGGCAATTTTTACCCTCAGGGGCGATGATTTAAAAGGGGTTAGGGGAAAAATAGAGAAATAGAAGAAGAGAAAGTGATTAAAAGCAAGGCTGGAGGACAAAGGAAGATTTTGCAAGCTTTGAGAACTAGTGAAAAGATAGAAGAGAAAGAAAGAAGGGAGAAACAGAAAGAACAGAGCAAAACAAACAAAACCTAGAAACCATGTTCTCACTCATATGAAAAGAAGAATAAATAATCAAGAACCAGAGAAAAAATAGAAAAAATTAAAAATTTATAAAGTAAACAAAGGAAGAAATCTGGGAGTTAGAGGGGAGAATGCTGGACAAAGCTTGGGAACATTTTTTATGGGGTGGAGGACCTGGAGATAGGAGCACTGCAGACCCCTCTAATATGCAGACTGTTAGTAAATGTCAAGACCCACAACAGAAACCTCAGGATAGCCAGCATTTCTCCAGGTGGTACTCAGCCTGAAATTGTAAGTAGAAGGACACAGTGGCAGGAAAATATCAGTTTGGGAAAGATTAAATTCCATTCATCCACATTGTGGTCCCCCTCTTTCCTCTCCCCATGGGCTTCAATTCTCACTTCAGATCCTTTCTGGGTCCTGGAGACCTACTTTCCTCCTCCTTCTCTTCTTCATGTTGCTATATTCCAGTGTCTGTATTCCAAATATCTGAGAGGCTGTTTCTCTGCTGCTCATCATTCTGCCATAGTTTGTAGAAGTTGCAGTCCATAGTTGGCTGGCTCCAAAGTAGAGTGGCATGGCAGAGAGGGATCGTGGAGCAGGCAAGAGGTAGCAGCAGCCAAGCATCAGCAGCCCACAGAGCAACTTCTGGGTCTTCCCAAAGTCAGAATGACTATGAAAGATAAGTGTTTTAAATGGATTCAGAACATTGAAGCAGCCACAAAAAATGCAACTAAAAACAAGAAAGACTTCTTGATATGCCTCAGAAAGTGGCAAGATGGATCACATTAGTGTGCTTGAAGCAATGGGGAGTATTTTGAGGATTAATGATAATATAACTTTTATTGTAATAAATTTCTAAAAGTTAAACATTCACCATATTTTTTATTATACCTTGGATTAATGGTTTCAAAACATGTTTTACCTCCTCATTACTAAATAAATCAGCAAACCTAATGATCTCTTAACTTATTTACTACTGCCTTGATGTTCTGCCTCACATTGGACCCACAGCAATTGAATTAGTTGAGTGTGAGTGGAAACCTCTGAACTATGAGCCAAATAAAACATTTTTTCTGTTAAGTTGTGTATGCCAGGCATTTTGTCGCAGCAACAAAAAAGGTGACCAATGAAGACTGAGTTTTAAAAAATTTTAATTTATATTGATAATTTCCTTTTATAAAAATTGTAGCAAATCTTTGTTCTGATAGCAAAACATCGTGCCAATATCCTCATCAACACTAGATATTTCTTTTCAATGTGATAGGTACAAACACTGTGTCTCATTTATATTTTATTTTAAATTTCCATTCTAGTAAAATGATTGACCATTTCTTCATAGGGTTGAAACAGCTGACATTTCTATCATGTGCTTCTTCATTTCATTTGCTCATTTTTCATAGCATTCTATTTTTCTTTTTAAAAAATAGCAATCTCCAAGAGACTTTCATCTTTTCTACATTTGGCTTTTCAATCTAAGTACTGTATTCATAACCATGAGTCAGGTCAGTGTTCAAATATATCATTGCAGTTTAATTGCACTCACAGCATCCTCCCTCATCTAGTGAGAAAAGTGAAGAAGGAAGGCGACGATGTGGTTGATCTTGAAATTTCTCTCAATGTGCAACAACTAAAGAAATTCTACAGAAAAATCATCTTGTTAACTTCTTCAAACCAGAAATCTATTTAGACTGCAATATAGACCTAATACTCAGCTTGCAGAATTGCAGAATTTTCCAGTTTGGTGTTGCTCCAGGTTAAAAAACATACCAGCTCAAATATGTGAATTGGTATCATTTGCCATCCATTCCTAATATAATGACTGATTTCCCACTCTGGATGCAGTTAGCTACAGGCAATGGGTTTGAACCAAGTCCAGGTGGATTGGGGCCAGGCATATTAAATTTAAGGCAGCTATTGCACAACTCCCTGCAGAAATTGTGCAAATAATGTAGCTGAAGTGCTTTCTGTATGTTGTGTAACCCAACTCTTTTGGCAACCTGGTTAATTCCTTGCCCTTTTCTGTAGTATTCACAGTTAGGAAATACACTAAATTGTGACTGAAACCATAATAGAAGTTGTCAAATATTACATTCAAAATATTACCCTCTTTACTTTTAATTTAGGAAGAAAAATAGTTACTCCTTAGTGCTATCTTCCTTTTGCTAATTCCACTAACATCATCATTACATAAATCCAATCCCAGAGCTGATGGTTATTCTAAATTTATGATTTTTTTTCTATAGAGCTAAATATAGAGCTTATTAAAAACTGGCTTAATTAATGCCAAAGAAGTTTTAATTGTACTTACATCCAATTGGACCACCATATTGAAGCATGTCTCACATAGGTGTATGCATGCTGTCCTCAGCAATTAAATTTTCATGTGCACCCACCCTCTTTTTGTGTTTTTTTTCAAAAGGAGGCCTGTGACACAAGAAATTTTTAAATAAAAATACTAAGATGCATTTAATCCAAAACTTTCAGTAACTCCAGTTTTAGTCTTTACAAAAATGGATGTGTTGATGTTGTCACAGTTCCAGTGAGAAAGTAATTTCAAGAATACACACAAAGTTTTGCAGGAGTCATTGAAAACTAAGACTTGACGAAAAGAACTAATGTGTTAAGTATATAGATACAATGTTTTTCTAAGGGGAAATGTTTAAGAGGTTACTTCTATACGCTTTGTTTTTCCTTGTAAATTTATTTCCAACTGCAAATTAAGAACCATGGAATAATTAGATATTGACAAATAAATCCTAAGGCATAACTTGGGAGTCAAATTGGCAAAAACACAGGGTACAGCAATTTGGTGCATTACAAATCTAGGGTGATGAGCACCTGAGAAACTCAAGTAAGGATTGCATTTCAAATCCTGGGAGAATTTGGCAAGGCACTGGAAACTGAAGCAAAGAGTCAGAATAGGGGTTTGTTTTTTTTTTTTTTTGGTAACCTACTGTCAGAGTTTAATTTTGCTTTTGTTTCCTAGAACAAGTAACTTAGTTTAAATGGGATTTGGACAAGCTCAGCTATAGGAATTAGTAACCAATTTGCTTTTAAGGGTCATATTTCATGTTATACTTAATAGGTATCACATGTTTTTAGTTGGTCTTTTCTATATATTGATGTTGGCTTACAGGGAAGAAGAAATCAAATAATAAACCACCATGATACTTAAGAGATTGTATCCATAAATCATGTATAGCTGTAACATCAGTGTTTGTTTAAGGATATGATTATGTAGCATGCCATAAAATATTTGTGTTTATTTGTGTATGTCATTCATGTCTAAAAATATTCTTTCTGGGCAAGAGTCTAGTTGCTGGCCTGTTGACCTAAGGACAAACATCTGGCAATTAAATGGAAAAAATTGTAGGGTTAATTGATAGGGGAAGAGTAATAGGATTCTGGCTGTGCTTGAGATCAGGATATGACCTCTGAGATATCATGGACTGGAAACTGGAAACATTTTATATCTTGTACTTGAAAAAATATTTGAAGCCGCACCACATGCCATAGTTAATCAGTGTCAAAATGTATTGTTCTATGTCTTTGGAAAACAAGCAAGAGGTACATGAAATGGAAATAAGTTTGCTCCCTTGTTATGGCCTGAATTATGTTCACAGAAAATTCATATGTTGAAATTGCAACTGCCTATGTGACAGTATTTGTAGATGAAGACTTTACGGAAGTAATTAAAATAAAATGAGGTCAAAGCATGGGGCTCTTATCCAGTATGACTGGTGTCAGTATAAGAAGAGAAAGAGACAGTAAATCTTTCCCTCTCGAGACCTCCCGCATTTCTCTCTCTCTTTCTGTCTCTCTCTCTCCCCTCTCTGCCTCTCTCCTTCTCTCCTCCCTCTTTCCAGGAACACAAAACAAAGGTCTTACAAGGACAGAAGGAGAATTCAACTTTTTTTTTAAGCCAATGTGAGAACCCATACCAGAAACTTAACTGGGCAGCATCTTGACCTGAGACTTCTAGCATCCAAAACAGTGACAGAATAAATTTCTGCTGTTCAAGCCATTCAGTCTTTGATATTTTGTTATGGCAACCACTGCAAGTTAATGTACCGTTTGTGCCTGAAAATAGAGTACAAGGTAAGTAAAATATATTGGGGTATCTGTGGTACCAAAGCAGAGATGTTGAGTTTCTATGGATTACTTGGAGACAGACATCTCCAATAATTGGCTAGGAATCCTCTAGAAATATCCAACATGCTCATAAAGGTCATCAGAATAAGTGGAGTGGACATCTGTTGTTCTGAGTTGGCTACATTAACTCTTCCTTTCCCTACCTCATCACATAGCTTTCCTGTAAGAAAGGATCTGTATGGTTTGATTGCAGTTAAAACCCTACACCTCAGGGCTCCAAGTTGAGTAGATGACTCAGATCTGGACTATGAAAGTACTATAACCTCTGACAGAATGATTTTATTTGTGGTCAACATGTGGCAGTCACAGCCACTTAATACTAGCTTCCACACCACTGGAACCACTAGCAAAGATGCACATACTTTCTGACGGAGTTAATAAGATGAAGAGATGCAAATCTGGTGCTTCTGTGGCCATTTCTAAGAGAATTAACTCAAAATAGAGGAAGTCCAAGGAGAAGAGAAAGATATACTTTGATAGCACTTTTAAAGAAGCAACATGCAGCCATCCTTGGGCCTAAATTTAGACTTTTGCATTAATATAGCCAATAATTCAACCCATTTTTTTTTCATGAGCTTTCTTGAGTTGGGTTTCTGGCTCTTTCAGGCCAAAGACACATTTTAGTCACCACTATGCCTAGAAATTAAAAGAAATTTAAAACTCCAATTTAAATGTCTTCTTTTTCCTAATTCACCTAAACTTGCATTTAGCTTCTGTTAAGGCTGAGTTCAAATTCCATATTCTCTATAGGTTGTTTCTTTTTCTGGGCTCTTATCTCTTGAGAAGAATATTTAGGTGCCAAGCCTGTGCAACCTTAATCTATTATTTTGTCTGTGTGTGCAGCTTTCGGAATTAACAACTTAAAAACCCTGAAAGATGTACAGAATAGAGAGCCTGGAAAATTACCTATGAGACTATTCTACAAGGTTTGGTGGGTTAATCTGTTGAGAAGAGGGACAGGGAAGATTGTCACAGGGCTAGAAAGTGAATCTTCAGGTTTTCTGTGAGGTAGATAGCTATGGAGGCAAGACATAGACACAGACATTCCCAAGCTCTGCAGAAAAATAGAGTGGACTGAGAGTGAAACCCATGTAATCAATCCTCGGGATGTGGCTAGGAATAGCAGGGGTAAAAGGGCTACTTTTTAGGAATACCCTTGTTTGTGGTTTACTAATTGCAGTGATATGAAGACTGTTTCCCAAAGCATTATCTCCAAAGAAATCTTATTTGGAAATAGGATCTTTGCAGATGTAAGTTAAGATTTTAGGAAGGTGAAATCACCCTGGATTTAGTTATAAGTTCAGTGAATGGTGTTCTTATTTTTTTTAAAAAAGGAGAAGACCCCAAGACCTAGGGAAATAGACAATGTGAAGAGAGAATTGTCCTGCTGTAAGCCAAGCTGCCATAAGATTGAAGACGCAAGAAAGAATTCTCCTTTAGGAGGAACATGGCTCTGTTGACACCTTGATTTCAAATTGTTGGCCTCTGGTGCTGTAAGAAAATTAATTCCCGTGCTTTTCAGACAATAAATTCTTGGTAATTTGTTGTGGCATCCATAGAAAATTAATACACTAGCACAACTGTAAAGTATGGGAAAGTGGCAAGAAAACCGAAAACTCTAAGAGATGATTTTACTAAAAAAGGGGAGTGATGTCAAAGTTCATTAGCATCGAGATCAAAACTGCTATTCCTCACCTGCAGCCCAACTTGTGTTATTAATCCTAATTAACCAGATCCTGACCAGAATTTGTACTCTATTTGATGGCCATCCTCAGGAACAGCAAGGATTTGCTGAGCTTCTGCACTTTCTGAGAGGGAGAAGGGACTGAGAAAAAGAGGTTTGTTGATTTTGCTACAGAAATTCTTCAGTGTGCTCTGGCATCGTGACAATTTGGCCATCTGCTTTGTGGAGTATCCAGCACCAGCCAAGAGACAGTATAATTTCTGTCACTTCTTAGAAAAGCATCCTTGTAACACAACAGTTATTTAGCAGGTTCATTGTGTGGTACTGTAAATTTTTATGACCAGGGTCACCATCTATCCCAGTTTGCCTTGGACAGCCCCAATTTATGCCTGTTTTCTCAGCCCTCTTCTTTTTGCTTTGAAAGGTGTCCTTGTTTGGAAAATGAATCATATAACCATTCTACTTATGACATAATCTCCATTTTTTGGCAAAGAAAAATAAAAAACTGCAAATTGATTTACTTTTGTTTTCTTGCCAAATTTGCAAGATTACTTAAATGCAATGTTTAGGAAATAGAGACTCATTTGCTCAAAGAGAGTTTTGCTCACGAGTTAGAAAAGGGAAGTTTGTGATTATTTATTTACTAAAAACTGGTTGGCTAGCCCTAAATTGGGCCCTACCCACCCTCATCCTGTTCTTCCCCTCCTTGCTTTTTGAATTGTCCACCCCAGCAGTGCCTCTCCGCAGTGAAAGAAATTTGGCTGCTTTAGCAGTGTGACAACTGCACACATCCATGTCTGCAAAGCAGGTGTAAGCTGGCATTCTGCCCAAGCCTGGCCAGACAGCTTCATAAATCCTGCCCTTACCGCAGCCCAAATTACTTTTCATGACACAAAGCCAAGCTGTGTTATTCACCTAATGCCTCGATTTACAGTTCCCAGGACAAAAGAACATACAGATAGAGTTTCAGGGCTCTGTTTGCCTTTGAGTTTATCTAGAGGTCAGTTTCAGGTCAAGCTCAAGAAACCTGACAAATAGTGGTGAAGAAACCTAAAAATAAATTAAGTGCAAGCAGGAAATTTAAATATTCTTTGTTCTTGTGCCAAAAGAAAACTTAACTCAATTTACATTCTTTTAATATCTGAAATAAACAGCTGTTCTCCTATTCATGGCATACTAGGAAATTATTATGCTCTCTTCAGCTCATGTGCATATGTATTCATGAGCTTACACATAAGGTACACACATGTATGCAACGCATGAGACTGCACAGTCTTCATTTAAGTATTTGTTCTTATGTCTTCAAAGACCTGACTTACTGGAAGACTAAGCAGTCTATAGTTAGAGAAGCTCTTATCTGGGAGAGTGCTTGGTGGTCCAGGAGTGCCATCCAATGCCCTGCCAGGCTTAGGAGAATAATGACTTCAAGTAAGAAATATCACACTCTGAACAAGAAAGCAGACCTAGAAATGCAGGTATTTGACTAGAGATAACTGTTTATAAGTCATATTTCTCAGAGTGAAGGCCAACTGGGCACCCTCAAGAATGCTTCCTGCAGAAGGCTACAGAATAAAGAAGTGCTGGAGGTCTCCATCAATGCCTAGTTTGCAAATTACTTTCTTTTATTTGGCTTTGTTTCCAAGAGTATGTATATTCCCAGTCCACCATTTTTACTCACCTATGTCCCTCTTTAGTCTCCCTATATCTCCTTACTCAACAACCCCACTCTCAGATAATAAAATAAATGAGAAATGTAATTATATAGCTACCAGTATAGAATCAATGTTTTCTTTGACCAGGTCTAGTGATTTTATGAAAGTAAATAAATGAAGCAGCCAGTAATGAGTGGATCTCTCAAGATATTTTGCACTAGTCACTGAAATTCCAGTGAAATGCTGGTGTCGAAATCTCAGCATCCTAAAATGTACATGGCTAAGATGTTAGTCCTAGCAAGGTTACTAGCATGGCACCTCATTCTCCAGGTTGGTGAAAAGAGAGTTTCTATGGAAAAGAGTAGACAACAATAAAGTCTAATTTCCCTGTTTCAGATTACTACACCTGACAGTGAGATTTACCTTACAACTGCTGATTTTTTTTCTATATGAAAATGTCATGCTGTAAATTTTTCCTCTGATCACTCCTTCAAATCTTCTTTTCTTTACTTTCACAGTGTTACAGAAGAAATGATAGAAATTTCACTAAGGGAAATAAGACATTTCTGAAGAGTAAACACACTGACCTCATCAAGTTTTAAAATAGATTTGTAAAAAAAAAAAAATAGATTTATAGCTTGCAGATGACTTTGTTACAAATTTACAGGACAAGATTTTTTTCTAAAGTCCGAATCAAATAGGACATCACTTTTAAGTTTCTGAATGTAAAGAAGTGTGGCAGAGGAATGTTTAGAGGTGCCTGGTTTGATAAATCAGCTATGTGACTCATGGAGAGTAGCTCTTGGACAGTTGTGGTAAAAGAAGTTTGAGGAATGAGTGACTTAGAGGACAGACACATCCTATGGCACTGTTAGCATGCACACTTGCTCTACCTACATTCTCTCACCTCCCACTCACTCCACACATGCTGATGGGCCCACTGCAAGGCCTCTGGCTTTCCTCCAACAGCTTCTACTGATTCACAAATAGTGAATGCTAAAAAGGATAAGATTTCATTCTCGCAGAGCAGCCCTCAGCCAACGGCACAAGGAGGTTGGTGGAAAAGTACTGCAATAAGAGTAACTAAAATATGTTTTACACTGGCTTCCAATAGTCCTGGGCAGGACTGCAGCCTCACTACACACAATGGTAGTTGCTCAGTAGCACATCCTTTAGTGGTGCCTTTTCTTCTCCCTCTCATGTCTCCATTCCTCAAAACATGCTTCCTGGGTGCCCTCACAAAATTGTAGTTGAACACTTGTCTGGGTCAGGTTCTGCAGGATCCTAACCTAAGGAATTCTACTATGAGGGTAGTAGTGAAAACGCAGGTGAGGCTTTAGGACTATGTGACTTGATTCTGAAGAGCAATCCCCATAGGTAATTTGGAAAGAGCCCAGAGGATGGTGCCCCACAATGCCCAAGTAGATGGAGGTTATAGAATACTACCTTCCAGATGCGAATGTGTGAGTGAAGAGTGTTTTTATTGTGTGTATGCATGCATGCATGTGCAAACTGCAGGGCAGGGACTGTGGATTGTGGGGAGAGTAAGTAAAGATTTCTAGCCTTCTATTATTAGGATTATGACTGTAAAGACAAAGCATCACTTTGAGATTTGTCTGTGTGTTTGAAAAGATGGCTGAATGTTATTAATATATTCCAGGAATTACTGAACACCAACTTGAAGCTTTTATCAGCTTTCCTTTGCTTCCATTTCTAAAGCAAAAATGCCTTCCCTCCAAATACTCTATTAAAAGAACATATGAAATTAATGAAACATATCATTACTTTTACAATGGCCAAATTGTAGATTTGTCACAGTACAGAGACAGAAACTCATTAAGCCATTGTGCTTCTGCTTCACATTTTATAGTGTCTTAAAAGAAAAAGAATTTTCTAAACCCACCAAACCTTCTTTTTTGCTATTATTTCTATGAAACTTCTTTTATAGTTGGAGCTGCAAATCTGACTTATCTGTTCATGCCTGTAGTATTGGTAGAACAGAAATTAAGAGTAGCTATGGTTGAAAAATGAGAATCTTAATTTTGGGCTGGGAATTTCATGGTATATTTGTGCACTAGGATAGAGTTGACAAGTCCTTGCATCCTTTGAAAGCAGATGAATACAGCAGCATTATTATCAGCCTGTCAACCCCCTTCCTTCAAATCTTTCAGGGAAACTGTGAATTATTTATCCCATTGGGTTTGGGCATTTTAGCAAACGTCAGCATGACTGCAGTGTGAAGCCAAGCTGATCGCTCAGTTACCCTCTACATCACACTGAACAATGCTGGATGTTTTGAGGGGATACAATGAATTCAGGAAAGAATGATAGGAGAAATCTGTATGAATCAAAGGAGAATTGGTCAATTCCCTTTTTACACTCTCCCCCACAAACCTTTGAAAGACTATAAAAACCTCTTACACCTATCCAAAAGAATGTTTGGTAATTTTATTATCAAATTTTGTTTGTGTTTCAAAAATTTTTGCACAGGGACTATTTGACATAAATTATTTTTAAAGTTCATGATTTTTTTCACTTGAAAATAAATAAATGTTTTTAATAAAACACTTGACAAAGGTGCTTGAAAAAGCATTTTTCTGGGCTTCATTGTGAAATTTTGTATTTCTTGTCTAAGAAATGACCTATTCAGAGAGAAATATATTTCCTTTGGCCCTTTACCACATTCTCATTCTCCTGGATAGTTTTCAGTTGCTTTTTTTCTTTCTGATACCAGGGATGGGGATCCAATTCAGGACCTTACACTTGTGAGGTAGACGTGGCACCACTGAGTTAAATCCCTGGCCCTCAGTTGCTTTTTTTTTTTTCAATCAGTCAGAGTTCTACAGGAAAACAGAGCCAATTGTATAAACATAAGTGGAGAAAGAGATTGGTGTGTTTATAATTGTCTAATTATGTATATATAAATATAATATATTAATAGATGTACAATAATATATACCATACATATAAATACATAATTGGGAGACAGATCTTAAGCAATTGATTTACATGATTGTGGGGCTGGCAAGTCAGAAAACTTTAGAAAATATTGGCACGCTGGAAACTTACAAAGGATTTCTGTATTACACTCAAGGAAAAATTCCTTCTTTTCTCAGAAGCCTCAGTCTTTGCTCTTAAGACCTTCAGTTGATTAGATGAAGATCACTCCTATTAGAGAAGATAATCTGCTTTATTTAAAAGTCAACTGACTATAAATATTTTTGTTAATCACATCCACAAATATTCTCACAGCTACATCTAGACTGGCACAATATCAAGCAACCGGATCATAGCCTAGCCTAGTTGACATATAAAATCTACCATCACAGCACTCAACAGAAAAGCACTGCCTTTGGGCCTTATATTGCATTAGAAAGAAGATAGTATTGAGAGAGAGAGAGAGAGAGAGAGAGAGAGAGAGTTAAAATCTATGTCTGGTACTTTCTGAATGTGTTTCCTCATTTATAAAATCATGAAAGTCAATTAATACTTTTTTCATTGCAGAACACAGAAAACTTAACCCAGTCCCACTCAAGAAGTCAAAAGGGAAGTATATCAGTTTAAAGGATTAAGACTTTTGACATTGGACTGAATTTAGGGTTCAGTGTGATCTAGGGCCCATGTAATATTGTGAGACTCAGGATCTCATTCTTCTCACCTCTCAGTTCCTCTTGATGCCCTGTCCTGGTCCCTCCTCATCTAGGTCCTCTCCTAATAGTGGCAGGCCATTTCTAGCAGCTTCAATCTACAACTTTTTAGGTTAAAGATTACTTTTAAGTTCTGCAAGGCCACACCAGTTACCAACTACTTTATGTGTCCAGAGCATGAATAGTCTCACCATAGCTGAGCTTACACACCTACTGTATTTACTGGACCTTGAGAGGCATACAATACCTCTAGATACACAGAGAGTGAGTAATGAATCAGTCTTCAATCAGTAATTGGGACCGCCTTACAAAGAAAGGAGAAAAATTGCTGGAGAGGCAAAAAATGGCAACTGCATGATTATTTAAGTACTTAACTCACAGGGCTGGTTCATTGAAGTTCAGTCTCTCTCTAGGCATTGTGTTCTGATATTTCTTGGTAAGTACCTAGATAAATATTCTCAGGCATTGTAACACACTGTGATAGGATAAGAATAAACATACATAATTGAGAAAAATGTTTCAGATGCTGTTAGGGGATTTGTCTTTGTAAGTCTTACTAAAGATGGTCAACACTATCTTGGTAATGTCAATTTTGTATAATAAATCTGTCCCAAGAAAATGAATAGAATTGATTGGAAGTGAAATATTGGCAATTCAGAGTGACTAAAAAGAATAATATTTATTTGAAATTGAAAGGAAAGGAGTTACAAGCAGGAAATAAAATGAGCTACAATGGGAATTCTGAAAGATTCTATATTCAATTTATCTTTTACAGAAGAATTAAAACCAATTAATGAAACAGATTAACTCCTAGATGAACTTAGACACAGTACCCATTCTTCCCAGCTCTGTTTCATTCCTTTAGTTCTATCTGCCAGCTTTTCTCCTCCTTTCCTTCTAACTTCATTTGTATCATTGTGCCTTATATGCTATCTCCCGTGATGTTCTTGGGCTTAGAAAATGGTACCCATGCCTATGATTTCAGTCATTTGTCTCAGTGAAAAATGAAGTGTGTGTGTGTGTGTGTGTGTGTGTTAGTGGTGAAATGATATTGATTTGGAAATGTGGCAATTAGACATTCTTCAAATAGAAATTATTTTATTAATGACATTATTTTAATACAGAGTGAGCTCAGATTGTAGGAAAAAAATATTCCTGTGAATCCACTATGGCAGTCCAAGTTCCCAGAAAAACTGTAGGCCTAACTTTGATTGAGACCTAGTTAGGTGAATATTACTGTTCGAGTAAAACAAAGCACTTCAAACATTGCAGTAGAAAGTAATGAAGAAATCACCTTTAAGAGAGAGGAAGAAAAGAAAGGTGGGGTAGCAAAAGATAATTAATTACTAGAAAAGTTTTAATGGAATCAATCTTTCTTTCTTTCTTTCTTACTTTCTTTCTTTATTGTGCTAAGGATTCAATTTAAGGTCTTGAGAATGCAGGCCAAGCACCTTACCACTAAACTACACCCCCAGACCTGAACACATAAATTCTTTCCTGAAGTGTTTCTGAATACTTTTTCTAATAATTCTAATTTTTTCCTCAAATTTTGAGAGTTGAAAATATTTACATATTCAAACATATTTCTCTGCCATGCCAGCAACCTGGAAAGACAGCTAAGAATTACTCTTGTTTCCTGGGTGCTGAATCATCTTTAATGGGTATGGGAGAAAAACATATTAAAATACTGACTTGAAAATAACCATAAAGCTTTAGAAAAAAAAGTAGAGGTACATCACACTTTAGTCCTCCTAATCTTAGAAGGATTTCATATGGAATAAAATTTCATATGAAATAAAATTAAAACACAAATTAAGATATAAATTAAAAGAGGGATAAAGGAAGAAAATCTACTAAATCAAAGAACTGTATAGGTTCTATATAAGTAGCATTTACTTTCTCATATATATCTTGAACTGTATACAAATAATGATCAACTTGATTCATAATTTTTCCCCTTACAAAGATAGTCTACTAACAGGCAATTCCAATCCTTTCTGTTTTTTTAAATGTCTCAGCAAGAGCATCATCCGTCCATACTGTTACAGGCACCATTCTGAACCTGAGCCAACTTGGCCTTAGCATCTTTAAATGGAGAAAATCAAAGGACCATGTATGCTGTTGATAACTGAATTTTACCCCTGGTAAAATTATACTATCTAGATAGACTTTCTTCTCTATCAGGTTACCTGCCAAGACAGAGAGGCTTGTTCTGCTTTCTGTGTTTATTATCTCAACTGGACAGATTTAACTGTCAACCTTATCTCTACTCTCTCCCCAGATGAACAGAAATGAGTATGTTCCCTGGCCCAGTCCTATGGGGACAATTACAGGAAACTTCAGGGAGGCACCAGGGCTGTCCCTCAAGAGGACCCACATGGGAACTATCAGCAAGGATCCCAGGACTTAGCCAATTGAGATTGCATGATTTCCTACCTAGTACAGGGACTTTACAAGGCAAACCTGACCAGAAGCACCCCTCCAGGATCATGCTTCAAATGCTGACAGAATGGTCACTGGACCCGGGAATGCCTGCAGTCCAGGATTCCTCCCAAGCCATGTTCTTACTGTGGGAGACCCCACTGGAAATCAGAATGCCCAATGCTGGCAGCTACCTCTGGGTCATAACCCCAGGGACCCCTGACCATCTCCTTTTCAGACCTTCTTGACTTGGCCACTGAAGACTGAAGCTGCCCAAAGGCCTCAGAGGGCCCCTGGACCATCTCAGATGCTGAACTTTGGTCCAAATGGATAAGACTCTCCTTGGTCATCTACAGTTCCCCAACAGCTGTCCATCTGTGAGACCCTCCCTAGTGGGTACACCGCTCCCAGGTAAAGCTATATCCTGATGATCCCTCCTTGTGGAAATCAGAAGTAACCTCTCCTACTTCCCTTGGGCTGTCCTGAATTGCAGAAGATGTCTAAATCCCCTGCCCCTACCTATCCTACTGCTTCATGCACTTTCCTCATTCAGTCAGTCTTGGTCTTTCTCTTCTATATTAATGATTGATAGAGAGTACCCTAAACACCCCCAGTGTTTCTACTCTGCACTCTTCTGTGGATTTTACTTATAATCTCATTATGGCTTCAAATCAATTGTCTTTTGCTTCAGGGATGGAATCATTTCTCATCCTCTCACTTCAACTCGCCCTAACTACATTCCCCTCCTCCTCCTCCCTGCACTCTTTTGTCTGTCTAGTCCTCTTATTCCTTTTGATGTGCCACACCATAGCTTCTCCTAATTATCTTAGGACCTTACAGTTAACTCTCCCCCTGTACTATCCCATCCTCCAAGAATTCTTTCTCAATTAAGGTGTCTGTGCCGCCTGCATGTCCCACACAAAACAGCCATGAGAAACAGCATCCACCTCCTCAATGCTCTCTTTTTTTATATAATAACAAATAGTCAGCAATACTGTGACCGGCAGGAAAGGTTGTTGCAGAGTCTGTCAGCAGAAAAGGCCTTTACACAGCACTATGTTCCAGTCCTCAGTTCCAGGAAGTCTGAGTATAGCTACACCACCTTGGTTCCAGGAAACACCTGCACCACCACCCATTCTGAGTAGCATGGCTACACTGTTTCTGCCCCCAGAATCTTCTAGGCAGCAGCTTCTTAGACACCTCCAACACCTGGCAACCACCTTCCCCTTAACTTCCCCCTTAAAAATCTTTGCTCTCCCCTGCTCCTTGCTGACTCCATTCTTGGACTCAGCTTGCTTGCATCTGCATGAATAAACAACCTAGTTGCTCCAACCAAACCTGCCTGGATGGTCTCTCTGCTTTCCTCACCTCTACAGGTCAACATTGGCAAATGCTTTAATTTTTAAACTAATCATTATCATTATACCCTGTTTTGGAGATGAGACAAGTAAATAGCCACTTTAAGATTGCTCTATTCTTCTTGGCTGTGGAGTGGGGCAGAGGAGGGCCTTTTCCAACTCACTTTAACACATTGTCAGCTGGCCTACCTCTTGCTTCAATTGCAGCTTCCCCTAGTTGTTCTATGTTGACAATTCTCCTCTGTAAATAAAATTTTGGTCACATTTCTTAACTCTCAGGTAATTTTTGGCTTATAATATTCTCAGCTGCTTTCTTTTGTTTTTGTTTGTTTCTTTGTTATTTATTTTTGAGACAGGGTTTCTCTATGTAGTTCAGGATGGCATTGAACTCATGATCTTCTTGCCTCAGGGTCCCAAGTGCTGAGATTACAGGAATTTGTCACCACACCTAGCTTCTTAGTTGTTTTTAAAAGCTTGATCATTTTAATTTTATAAAATCAGTCTTCAACTCAGTTCCAAGTTTATCTTTTTGTTCTAAATTTCTACACTTATCTCACTCATACCACTCCCCACCAGGAGCAGTCATGGTTGTGGATTTAGTGGGTTGAGTTGGATAGAAAGGGCAATCTCCTTGTCCAACAAGAAGTGGAGAACCTGTCTATGAGTTCACAGCACATGATTCACAGTGTCTCTGGCTTGCTCTAGTTCAGTCTTGTTCAGATACTGGAGGCCATGATTGATTCAGAGTTCCTCCTGTTTCTTGGAGTAATATTCTTCCCCCCAGCCTCATCTCCTGAACTGTCTTTTCTTCAAAGGGACA
This sequence comes from Heterocephalus glaber, assembly GCF_053883595.1. Classification (NCBI taxonomy): domain Eukaryota; kingdom Metazoa; phylum Chordata; class Mammalia; order Rodentia; family Bathyergidae; genus Heterocephalus; species Heterocephalus glaber. The sequence goes on along the minus strand of NW_028258310.1, from coordinate 2,259,451 downwards.
GTGAGCTGACTTCATTGTCTTCCTCAAAGTAATCAGTATATGCCACAGTCCATTTTCTGGGTTGTGTGTACTTCCTGGCTCAGTAGTCACATGGTTTCTTATCCTTTGTTTTTACCCTGTATCACTCTTATTTCTCCAATAGAGACAAGAATGACACTGACTAGAGTATTTTTCTGAATTTCAAAACTGGGAGGAAACATTCTCTATCCTGGGTGCCTGACCCAGTGATTTCAAATCCTGATGTGATAAGTTACCTCAACAGGGTTCATACTTTAAGAAACCTCTGAACAAGGCTATGTGATCAGTAATTGTCCAGAATGTTATGGTTCACATTTCAAGCTCTCCTTTTCCTTCTGCATGAGCAAGGAGAATAATAGTTCCTTAAAATGACAGCATTCTAGAAGCTGAGGATTTCAAACAGTTTTCTCCAGATTTTTTTCATCACATTTCATTCTGGTGTCATCATCAGGATGGGCCCGTGACCTTTGTGGCTTAATGATCATTCATCCAGGGAGTAGGTGCCAGTCTCCCTTTTTTCAGCACCCCTCCTCTCTTACAGGCAACTCTTCCTCACCTCTTCCTCACACGCTTAGTTTCACAAAGGAAAGCAACACTCTTTCCACAAACACTGTACTCAAAATCTAACCACAGTCCTGCCTTTCTTATATTAACTGGGGTGAGGATAAAGACAGTCACATTGATGGTGGGAATGTACTGGACCTTCTCTTAGTAGGCCCCACAGGTGGAAAGCTGGTCCTATGAACTGTCCTTTAAACCTGTTCATGGAAATACCTGCTTGATATCTGCCTAATAGAACATTTGTTTAGAGACATGAACTCTTGGAATATTTGGGGAAGACAAATAAGCTATGAGGCTAAATTTAACTGTGTTTACTTGGCAATTTTTGTAATTATCAACAATCTAATGAGGGACATTAAACAGAAGAACAGCAAAAAGAAGTTGCTTCATGCTACTCATCTTTATAAATGAAGAATTTAAGGGATAGTTCTGACTTGCATAGGAATTAGTCCTATTTACCAGTGCTATTTTTCATAACATATAGAATTATAATCTTCAAGTGCAGTTAAATGTGCATCTAAAATTGGTCCTTGTTCTCTAGTATACTCAGCTTCACTTTCAGTTACTGTCACCCAAGAAATCACACTGAAGTTTAGAGCCTTCTATTTCCAAACATTTGTATGGTCTACACTACTATACAAAATTAACTACTTTCAATACATAAATGTATTGAAGCATAACATTGTACCCCAATAATATGTATAACTTTTCTGTTTTTATGTATCAGCTAAATATTTTTCTAAAAATTATTTTTCTTGAAATTTAGGATACATTAAGTGTGTTTTCCACCATAAATATGAAATATCACTTCCACTAACCAAATCCACTATTTTTAACTGTGCTGTTTCTCTACAGACACTGAATAAACTTTCCTCTACATTCTGCCTCTTTAATTCTTGCTTTATGTTAACATGTAGGTCAAATGTCCCCACCCACAGCATGGGAAATAAGATCCACCTATGCAAAAAGATTAGTGAAGTTCAAATAGAAGCCAAGTACAAGACACCTGCTGAGAAAGTCTGTGAGTCATAGGAGTAATTACAATCCTGTAGAAAGACAGAGGAATATGTGTAACCTGCACGACACTTTTGTCTTGGTGATTATTTTTTAAACATTATCCAATGAAGTAAACAGTGACTCTGGTTACAAAACAAGTAACCAGAGTTTGTAAACTCTTGTAACAAAGAATAAACAAAATTATAGACTAGTTGAAAAGTGGAAAAAAGAAATAAAAGGAATAAAGAATATCAAATCAAATAAGTTACTGGAAAAAACTATAAACTTTTATTTAAATTTGAGTAAAGTTTCATACAGACTATAACATTATAAGTGTATTAAATAAATTATCAATCTTAAAAGTAAAAATAAGAGAAATAGGGCAAAAAGGTTAATCAGATATTATTAAAAGATAGCTAAAACACTAAAGATTTCAAACTATAAATTTATAGATTTGTTACTACAGAATAAACAAGCAGTCAGCAAAAATCTTGCCAAGTAAATTTTTCTTAATTCTCAGAAAATGATATACAAGGCAATATATCTGATATATTAAATACAGGTAAGAAATAAAGATGTTGTTTGTTATCAATAGCTAAGAAAGACACTAACTCAAATTGTTGAGGAACCTTAGATAGAAGTTCAATGAAGTCTTTTAATGTCTACAATAGTGGAAGGCCCTTATCTATGTGAATCCAGATGTATTCTTGTTTAATGAGTCTAATTTTAATTCCAAGAAAAATAATTTAATTCATTTGTTTCTTTTCTTTTCTTTTTTGGTACCAGGGATTGAGCTCAGGACCTTGCACTTGTGAAGCAGGCAGTGGAACCACTGAGCTAAATCCCTGGCTCTAATTTTATTCATTTGAAGAAAATAAGTCTGTCAAATGATGAACAGCAGTGAGCCCCAATCTACAAAATATCAACTGAAAATGTATAAATGCATTAACTTACAAACCAAAAAAGTGGTTGGCGGCAGGCAACCATCTTAATCACTGGGAAGTATTTTTTAAATAACATAATTTTTATAGAAAAGCATTATATGTTTATCACAGGAATTCTAGAAATATAGTATATATGTTTATATCATACATATGAACACAATCCTTTCTGAGATTTTTGGCTTCTGCCTCAATTTCCACATAACATTATAATTTATGTGCTTTTAAATATTCAAGGCAATTCAGTTATATTTCCTATCTCCTTAAAAGTTTTGTTATTAAGAGCTACAGGATTTAGCTCAGTGGCACTGGACCTGCCTCACAAGTGCAAGGTCCTGAGTTTGACCAATGTTACCAAAAAAAAAGCTATAGGACAGAAAAAGAAGCATGGGTAGTACAATTAATTATCCAGCCTTTTTGACTGCATTCATGAAGCCTGGACATCAGGATGCTCCTGTCCTCATTTATTTTGACTGGGGCTTCTTTAGCCAGTTTGGTTTCCTGCTCTCCAACCTACTTAGCTTTTGTGCTATGTGTCAACCCCACTTACGAATTTCTTCAGATTCCCCTCTTGTCTCCCTTTCATTGGAAAGCAATGTGTTTTCCCATTTCAGATCCTAAGCGGCATTTTATTGTTGTGTAAAAAACCTTACAAAAACTACCTTTGCCTTTCTGTAAGATGGAGTGTTTGATCCAGTTAGGTGAAACACAATATGGGGAAAAATATCTCCTATGGACTTTTTTAGAAAATTAAGTTTATTGGTACATTTTAGTTATACAATATAACGAGATTCATCATTGGAAATTTTCACCTTTACATAATCTCTCTTGGTTCTTATTTTTTCCCCATTCCCCTGCCGTACCTTCAACCCCTCCATCCCTCCCTATTTACAGACTTTGTTTCCATTTTTTCATTTTTTCACATTAATTCCATTCCCTTCTTTCCTTTCCCCTACCCCTACCATTTCCCCTTCCTCCTATGGACTTTTTATCTTATATTTATAACTACCTTAATGTACCAGATCACCTAAAATGATTATGTAAATTTATAAGGATGTTAACATAGCAAGTTATAAAAAGCAAGATTTGCAAAAATTAAAAGAACATTAAAACCTAACCCTGCTGAAGTCTCTGTAAATAGGGAGGGATGGAGGGGTTGAAGGGAGGGCAGGGGAAGGGGGGAAAAAAGAATGAGAAACTAGAGTCATTTATTGCTAAGTGCATGTACATTGAGGCAATACTCTTTTTGTTGTTGTTAAATTCTTTTATTGGTACATTGTAGGTATACAACACAATTACATTTCTTATTGGGAATTGTACCTTTACATAATGCATCTTGGCTCTTATTTTTTCCCCATTCCTAGCCCCCCCTCACCCCTCCACCCTTCCCTATTTACAAAGACTTTGTTTCCATGTCTTCCATTTCTCATCGTTTTTCCTTTCCCTTCTTTCCTTTCCCCTGCCCCTCCCACTACCCCTACCCCTTTGGACCTTTTCTTCCTATTTTGCATTATTGATTATTCATTCTAATAATTGGTATATTTTAGGTATACAATATAATGACATTCATCATTGAAAATTTGCACCTTTACATAATCTCTCTTGGTTCTTATTTTTCACCCTTGCCCAGCCCTCCCTTCAACCCCTCCATTCCTTCCTATTTACAAAGACTTGGTTCCTATTTTTCCATTTTCTCCTATTAATCCCATTCCCTTCTATCCTTTCCCCTATCCCTTCCACTTCCTTCACCTTTGCCCCCTTTCTTCCTATTTCACATGACCTATTATACATTTTAGTCCTTATTTACACTTTCAGTTTCTCACACCAGAGAAACGACTCAGTATTTATACATGTGTGTCCTATTTATTTCACTTAAGAGTATCACCTCAAAGTGCATCCACTTAGCTATAAATGTCTCTAATTTCTCATTTTTGATGGCTGAGTAGGACTCCATTTTATAAAAAAACCACATTTTCTTTATCCAGTCTCCAGTTGATGGACATTTGGGCTGTTTCCAAGTTTTAGCTATCACAAACTGTGCTGCTCTGAACATGGGCACACATATATCAATGTAGTATGATTCTTTTAATTCTTTGGGGAAGATCCCCAGCAGTGGAATAGCAGGGTCAAATGGGACTTCCAGTCCTAGTCCTTTGCGGTATCTCCCTACAGATTTGCACAGTGGTTGCACCAGTCTACACTCCCACCAGCAGTGGAACAGGGTTCCTCTTTCCCCACAGCCCTGCCAGCATTTGTTATTGGTTGATTTCTTGATAGCAGCCATTCTTTCTGGAGTGAAGTGGAATCTCAGCATTGTTTTCATTTTCATCTCTCGAATAACCAGTGATGTTGAACATTTTTTCATGTATTTATTTGCTATTTCTACTTCTTCATCTGAGAAATGTCTGTTCATTTCAGATGCCCCTTTTTGGATTGGGTCTTTAAATTTGGGAGGTCTGATCTTTTTAAGTTCTTCATACATTCGAGATAGTAGATCTTTGTCTGGGGAAGAGCAGGTGAAGATTTTTTCCCACATTGTGGTTTGTCTCTTCACACTGCTGGTGGTTTCTCTTGCTGTGCAGAAGCTTTTTAATAAGAAGAGATCCCACTTGTTGATTGTGCTAGTTCAGGGGCAACTGAGGTTTTGTTCATAAAATCTTTTCCTACACTGATGTCTTCAAGGGTTCTACCTAACCTCTGTTCCAACTGGTGCAGAGTTTCTATTTTAATATTTAGATCTTTAATCCATTTTGATTTTAGTTTAGTGCATGGTGAGAGATATAGGACTAGTTTTAATCTTTGGCAAGTTGAAACCCAATTTTTCAAGCACCATTTATTAAAGAGGCTATCTTTCCTCCAGTGAGGGTGTTTGGCTTCTTTATTGAAGATGAGATGGCTGAGTGTGTCTGGAGTTGTTTCTGCATCTTCTAATCTGTTCTACTGGTCCTCAGGTCTATTTCTTTGCCAGCACCATGCTGTTTTTATCACAGTAGCTTTGTAGTGTAGTTGCAGGTGGGGGATTGTGATACCCCCTGCCATGTCTCTGTTACCTAGAATTGCTTTTGCTATTCTGGCTCTCTTCTTGTTCTAAATGAATTTTTGGATTGTTTTCTCAAGGTCCATGAAATATGCTGCTGGGATCTCAATTGGAATTGCATTAAATCTATATAGCAGTTTTGGAAGTATGGTCATTTTCACTATATTAATCCTTCCTACCCAGGAGCAGGGGTCTCTGTCCATTTTCTGATATCATCTTCAATCTCTCTTTTCAGAGTGCTATAGTTTTCAGAGAAGAGGTCTTTGATTTCTTTTGTTAGGTTGATTCCTAGGTATTTCAGTTTCTTGGATCCTACTGTGGAAAGAATTATTTGCCCTATTTCTCTCTCAGTGAGTCTGTCATTCATTTAGAGGAAAGCTATTGATTTTTGTATGTTGAGCTTGTAAACATCTACTTGCCTGAATTTGGTTATTAAGTCTAGAAGACTTTTGGTGGAGTTCTGTGGTTCTTCTATATACAGTATCATGTCATCTGCAAATAATGACAATTTGACTTCTTCATTTCCTATCTTTATTCCTTTTATTTCTTTCTCTTGTCTAATTGCTGTGGCTAATGTTTCTAGAACTACATTTAACAAGAGTGGTAATAGTGGGCATCCTTGTCTTGTTCCTGACTTTAGTGTGAAGGATTTCCGTTTTTAACCATTTAGTCTGATATTGGCTGTTGGTTTTTCATAGATGGCTTCTATCAGTTTGAGGTAGAGACCATCTATTCCAATTTTTTGTAGAGTTTTTATCATAAATGCATGTTGGATTTTGTCAAATGCTTTTTCTGCATCTATGGAGATAATCATATGGTTTTTGTCCTTGGCTCTATTGTTATAGTGTATTACATTGATTGATTTGCATATGTTGAACCATTCCTGCATCCCTGGGATGAATCCCACTTGATCAGGGTGTATGATCTTCTTGATGATCTTCTGCATTCTATTTGCCAGTATCTTATTAAGGATTTTTGCATATATGTTCATTAGTAAGATTGCCTATAGTTCTCCTTTTTGGTTGGGTCTTTCTCTGCTTTGGGGATCAAGGTGATGCTTGCTTCCAGGAATGAATTTGGGAGTATTGCTTCCCTTTCAATTTCATTGAAGAGTTTAAACAGTAGTGGCAGTAGTTCCTCTCTAAATGTCTTGTAGAATTCAGCAGTGAAACCATCATGGACGGTCTTTTCTGAGTTGATAAGTTTTAAATTCCATTTTCAATTTCATTGGTTGATATTGGGTTGTTCAGAATTTTTAGGTCTTCTTCATTCAATTTTGGTAATTCATATGTATCTAGGAATCTGTCCATTTCTTCTGTGTTGTCTATCTTATTGGTGTATAGGTTCTGGAAGTAGGTATTGTTGATCCTCTGGATTTTTGCTTGGTCTGTTTAATTTCACCCTTTTCATTCCTAATTTCATGGATTTGGGCCTTTCCTTTTTCTGATAAGGTTGGCTAAGAGTTTGTCAATTTTGTCAATTCTTTCGAAGAACAAACTCTTGGCTTCATTAATTTTTTTTGTATCATTCTCTTAGTCTCCATTGCATTGATTTCTCCTCTGATCTTTATAATTTCCTCCTTTGTATGAGTTCTGGGGTGGTGCTGCTCTTCTTTTTCTAGAATCTTGAGGTTCAGCATCAGGTTGTTTAATTGGGCTCATTCTGTTTTCCTAATATGCGTATTCACTGCTATGAATTTCCCTCCTAAGACTGCTTTCATTGTGTCCCATAGATTCTGATATGTTGTATTGTCATTGTCATTTAATTGAAGGAACTCTCTGATTTCTTCTTTAACTTTCTCTGTGACCCATTGGTTATTCAGAAGTGTGTTGTTCAATTTCCACGTGTTTATGAAATTTTTTGAGTTTCTTCTGCTATGGCTCTCCAATTTCATTGCACTATGGTCTGATAATATCCAGGGGATAACTTCAATTTCTTTGCCCTTACTTAAACATGTTCTATGTGCAAATATGTGGTCTATTTTTGAGAATGACCCATGTGCAGCTGAGAAGAATGTGTATTGTGATTTTGTGGGGTGAAGGACTCTGTAAACATCTGTTAAGTTCATTGTTCAAGAGTTTGATTGAGTTCTAGTATTTCATTACTTATTTTTTGCCTTGTTGATCTATCTATTTGTGACAGTGGGGTGTTGAGGTCCTCCACTACAATTGTATTAGTGCATATAGTTTTATATAGTAGGGTACACTAGTGTTTGGTGCATAGATATTTATGCTTGTTATCTGTTCCTCTTGGATTGCTCCCTTTATAATGATATAGTATCCTTCTTCATCTCTCTTAATCAGTGTTGGTTTGAAATCTACTTGATCTGCAAAGAGGATAGCTACTCCTGCTTTTTTTTGGGTTCCTGTCACATGGAATATTGTTTTCCACCCTTTAACTTTCAGTGTATGAGTTTCCTTTTGAATTAAGTGTGTTTCTTGTATGCAGCATATTGTTGGATTTCGCTTCTTGACCCATTCTGCCAGTCTATTTCTTTTGATTGGTAAATTGAGACTATTAACATTGATGGTTATAACTGAAATGTACTGACTTGTCATTGCCATGACTTTTTCTTTTTGTTGGGTTCTCCTCCTTTACATTTAATTTCTTGTTGTGCCAGATGGGTTCATTCTACTTTGCTTCCTGGGATTGTGATCCTTAATGTCTGTTCCTAGGATATTGTGTAGAATTCTTTGGAGTGCTGGTTTGGTATTCACAAATTTCCTAAGGTGCTCTTTTTCACAAAAGTATCTTATTTCTCCATCAGTTTTGAAAGACAGTTTTTCAGGGTACATCAATCTGGGTTGGAGGCTGTTTTCTTTTAGGGCTTGGAATATGTCACTCCAAGGTCTTCTTGTCTTGATGGTTTCTGTTGAGAAGTCTGCTGTGATTCTGATGGGCTTTCCTTTGTATGTGATTTGTTTCTTTTCTCTGACTGCTTGTAGAACTTTGTTCTTCTGTTGAGTTTCTGGAATCTTAACAATTATATGCCTATATTTAGATATTTTTGATCAAGGCTATTTGCAGTCCTATATGCCTCACTTATCTGTATGTCAAGTTCCTTTCCCCTGCTTGGGAAGTTTTCTGCCATTATTTGTGTTATTTATGTCATCTGCACTCTCTCCTGTGTCTTCATTGACTCCAATCAGTCTTATGCTATTCTTCTTTGAATCATCTAGCAGCTGCTGGATTGATTTCTCATGTTCCCTTATAATTTTGAAGCAGTTTTTCTTTTCCTGGTCATTAATTGCTATCTTATCTTCTATATCTGAAATTCTGTCCTCACATTGGCTCATTCTGCTGTGTAGACTTTCAATGGAGTTTTTCATCTCCTGGAAATCTATTTCCATCTGTGTTATGGATTCCATTTGTTTCCTATGTTGGGATTCTATCATGTTCCTCAGCTCTTCTCTAGATTTATTAATCATGTCTTGCACTAGGAGCATAATTTCTCCTGTTATCTGAGAAATTATTTCTGACTTCCTTTTTTCCAGATCCCCTTTTGTTACCAGTTCAGTGGTTCCAGGTGGTTGAATATCAGAATGTTCCATCTCATTTCCCTTTGGGGTTCCTGTAGGTGATCTGGAAGTCTGGTTTTGAGACCTTTTTACATATTTCTTCATTTTGACTGGGGGGGGGTGCTGTTGGAGCCCGCATGGATTACCTCCTCTGGGCTGGGAGAGGTGGGACAGTGGCCGGGAGCAGCAGTAGGGATGGTGGCCCAAAAACCCTTTCCTGTGGGCTGGGAGCAGCAGGAAGGATGGTGACCGGGAAGCCCCTTCCTCTGGACCAGGAGCAGTGGGATGGTGGCTCAGAAGCCCCTACCTCTGGGCCAGGAGTGGCGGGACCCAGTACTGTAGTCTGGTGGTCCGGTGTCCTCTGCGTCTGTGTAGTGTGGAGCCAGGTGGTTGTACAGAGGAGTGTTGGGGGGGTGTCCAGTGGATTGCTGATGGGGTGCGGGCTGATTCAGCGTGTTCCATGCGACTCGCAACCTTGGTCGAGGCGATACTCTTCAGTGAAATAAATAGGACACGCATGTATAAATACCGAATAGTTTCTCTGGTGTGAAAAACTAGAATTGTAAATAAGAATCAAAATGTATTATTGATATTGTGAAATAGGCAGAAAATCTCTAAAGGAATAGGGGAAGTGGGAGGGGAAGGGGAAAGGAGAGAAGGGAAAAGAAAAAATATGATAAAAAAGAAAAACATGGAAACAAAGTCTTTGCAAATAGGGAAGGGCGGAGGAGGTGAAGAGAGGCCAGGGGAATGGGGAAAAACATAAGAACCAAGATACATCATGTACAGGTACAAGATCCCAGTGATGAATGTAACTCTATTACATACCTAAAATGTACCAATGGAAAAAAAAAAACCTAACCCTGCTCATGATAGTAGACTTTTAGTTCGGCTGGAGGTGGTATCATTTAGCTCTAAAAGTACATTTTTGTAGAACTCTTTGCATTTTTTATGCCCACTATGGGGGAACTGTTTCAAGAGAGCTTGAGCATAAGGTTGCTTCAATGCTTTTGAAATTCAAGATGCAGAGTGAGTTTGCCAAACAGAGCACTATCTAGTCCAATGATCAAACATTATGTGTTTGGAAAGCAGAGCTGAGAGTCTGCTAATTGTTTGCTTACATTCATGACAACTAGATATAGTATCAATAGAACCATTTATATGATTTATTGCTTATATTTCTTCTTTCTGAATACTTAATTCTCTATAAATTTACTTGTATCTTTATTTCATCAAAACTGTGCTGATAATAGGCTTCACAGGCAATGAGGAGGGAACAGGAGCTGAAGGGAGGGTGAGGGAATGGGAAAAAATAAGAATTAAGATGCATCATGTAGAGGTATAAATACCTTATGATTAATGTGACCATTATGTATACCTAAAATGTACCAATAAACCTAATTAATTAAAAAATAGACTTCACAGGCACATATTCTAATATTTCCAACAATTGGGAATTTCCAGCACAAACTTGTTTGGTGCTGTTCTAATTTCCTATGGAAAATATTCTAAACCAGTTAAGTCTTTATTAGTATACCCAAATGGAAATCCATTTTTTTGCAAATTTGTTTTTGTTCATTTCCAATTCCACCTCTTTCTTCTTGGCTGCTAAATAGGCATACAATTGTTGTCATATTTAAGAAGTAAATGCTAAAATATAGGTCACAATCTCACAGCCCTTTGGCTGCATGTAAAGATGTTTATTTAGCTTGTAACACATTTACAAAAACAACATGCATATAAAATATAAGAAATAGAAAATGCATATACATGTAAATAGAAAAAGCTCTGAACAATAGATATTATTGTTTACTGGTTTTTCTTCACTGTTTTCTTTGTTTCAATATATTTAGATTTGTCTATAGTCAACATACATTGCTCTTATAACTAGAAGTAAACATGCTACTTTGGAACTATTATGCTTTTGAGAATTCCAAATAAACCAAGATTTGTATTTGCTTTTGGGAATTTCTCTCCTATTTGTGGTAAAATCTTGGTGGGATGCTTGGATGGCTGCCAGACATGGTTATTTGATGACAATTGTTTTTCATTCTTTTTTCCTCCCTGCCTCTCCTCTTCCTCCATCTCTTAGTCCCCTTCCCATTTGCAAAAGATCTAGCACCCTGTTTCCCATTACTGTCTTTTACTTTGCTCTTTGTTTATATTTTGAGTTTCTCAGAATTTTTTTAAAGGAATTACCTTTATTTGGTACATGATTATTTGTGGCTGCCATTGCCTCTTTTTTGCATGATGGATCATGCTTATAACAGCTATGCAGTCTGACCAGGGCAGGATCCTGAGTCTCTCCCTCCTAGTCCCTCACACTTTACTCTGCTTTGGAGAAGAGAGATTCAGGCAGACCCAGACCACAAACTACCTTTAGTTCTTGTCAGAAAAGATCAGCACCTTTTTTGATAAGCTGGTAACCACAAGATCAGAAAACACCCGCACAAGAATATTCTCCTGGAACTGGAGGCGTTTCAACATCATCTTATCTAACAGTGGACCTTTATTGTGGTATCAGTACTTGGACAGCAAGCTGGTGGAGTCATTTATAGAAGACATAATGTGAAATCAACATTTAGGTGATATTTAATGTTATTTACTGAAAACCTTCAGTGTTCTCAGCATTATTTTTTTGTGGTCATTCAAGATGTGAAGTATAAACAATATATTGTCTTACTAGAAAGTCCTCATAAAAATCTAGCAAAAGAAAATAGACCTTTCTGTCTACCTTTAAAGTTAAATATTATGGTCTCAAAACTATAGTTTGATCTCATATCCCATCTGTGTAGATGATTGGAAAGTACATTTTATTTCACAAATCAAGATTTTCTAGAGGGAGAATATTAAAATGAGAGAGAGAGAGGAGAGAGAGAGAGAGAATTCTCTAATGAAAAACAATTTAAAAAGTGAACAAGAGTAATTCTGTTTTTCACTTTTGCTTTGCTTTTCAGATCTCAGATCAGGAATTGCTGTAAGAGCCTCACTAGAGTATCTGAACACAGTTCTTAGAGACACATTTTGTATGGCCAGGGAAGTGGTGCTTGTGTAACAGCACTTTTTGCTAAGTCTGGTTGCTCCTGGCAGGAAAAAAAAATCACTTGGCTGTGAAATAAGATGGAAGCTTCTGTTCAAAGTCCCCACCCTATATTTTAAAGAGAAATTGTGGAGGAATGTGGAAGAACTAAAGAATCCGACCAATGGATTCTGAATCTTGGCCTCTGCTTTTTAAACCAGTCTATTAGAGTAATTGCCCTATTCTATTCTCACCATTTCCTCAACTTTTTAACACCTTCTACACAGGACAGTGAAGTCCATATTGCTTCAATATTGATGTTCAAGGGAAAATATTCTGTTTAGTTTCAACTAATATATGTATGTAATCTTAATCCTAGCATGCCTAACACATTCAAGTGACTATTCCTTTTGGTTTGGTTAACTAGAGTCCCATAGTTTTATGAATTTAGGGGCTAAATAGTAAGATTTTGGTGATGTGATAAAAAATAAGGGATACTCTTTTATAGTTTGCTAGCATTCTGTTAGTTCATGGCTTTTTTGCCAAGAGTAATCTGCTTTTTAAATATAGATTTCTTCTTTATACAGGATCAATTTCTGCACAACCTCAGATGTGCACATTTATTTATTTTGCTGGAGTAGCCCAAGCAATGACTTGTACTATTTTTGCAGATATGGACTCAGATGTGGAGCTTCCATGTCGATGACCACATCACTTACATGTTGGCCAAACTGGAGCCCTGGGGACTTTACCATCTTCAGTTGTTACTCAGAGCAGCTCAGTGGAAAATCAAGAAGTTGTGACAAAGGGTTAAAACTGTTAGCTACAATATTTTTTGCTGACACAGTCCTGCCCAGGACACACAGAGAAATCCTGAGTCACTGTACTAAAGCTGACTGGAAACAGCACAAGACAGAAGTAGATACGATATCTATTCTTTCCTCCCAATAAGTCCTAATATCCTTATCTAAAAGCTAAAGGGGCTTCTGTGAATCCAGAGTAAATCTGTCAATTTGCAATTTTAATGTACAACTTTAGATACAAGTATTTCTGAACTGCAAACAGGAACCAGAGGTACCTATATTTGCTCGCCTAGGCCCTTCTCCATGTCCTCAAACCCTTATCAGAATCCCAACCTCTCACCCTGACTGTGATTCCTCTCTAGGAAACTTGCCTGCTGTCTATCTTGACTGTTCACTCTGATCTAAATCAAATCTTCTTTCTTATTCTCATTCTTGGTACCTCCCACTTCACAGGCCCTCCCTATGCTGTCTCCTACAGCAATAGTGTGTGGATATAAATACTGCATGGGGCAGACTTGGACCAGTGTGAAATAGTGAAGGAAAAGGAGTCCTCCTTTCCCATAGACAGGCTGTCTTGATACATAGTCCTCTCTATGGCCCCTCGGAGCATCTCTATCGCGTTCCAGCAATGACTTGCCCCTTTTATCAATGGTTCTCACCCTCACATTGCCTTTTCCTCCTTTCTGGCTGCGTTTCCTCTTTCCTTCTCTCCTTTTCCTCTGGGATTGCACTGAACCTAAATATCCTGCTGTATCTTATTCTCTACATTCTGTCCTAAATTAAAGTACTGTGATTCTGCTTCCCTTTCTTCCATCTACTTAGTATCTATTTCCCCCAAATGGCACTTTACAAGTAGTAAAATTATTTGATACATATACTGATATTGGGTACTAGTTTCAGGCCCCAAATTTGGGCTTTCTTTTGTAGAGGCATCAAGAGTAGATGAAGAATTCTCTTACAGACATAGATGTAATAGCTGCTCATCCAAGTGAGCCTGAAATTTTTCTACAGACTTGGTTTGCAAACAGAAAAGACCCTAACACTGGGAGTGTACCAACAAATGGTGCAATAAATGCTAATCTGAAGGACTTTCAGATCTGGAAGAAACTAATTCAAGAACCACACTTTGGCTATTGGAATATCACCAACTGGGAGAGCATAATATTCTCATTTCTGGTATCACATTCTTATGCACAACAGACAATAGTACTGGCTAAAATATATTTCAGAGGTTGATAACTTAGTAATGTAGGTTACCAATATTGTGAAAAGCAAATTTTCACTTGCTATGTTAATTTAGGGCTACCATTTTTAAAAGTTGTTTGGCTCATTTGACAAATGTTATTACTAGTTAAAATATTTAACAAGATTCTGGGTTATATAATATTTCATTACTCTATGTAGTATGAAATATTTTCTTTTTACATTATTGTCAAATGAATTATTTTGAGCTTTTAAAATAGGCTATCACCTTGACTTACAGAGAATGATTCTTTGTTGTATGTATTCTTACAAGCATCTGCTGAGTTTTTAAATTTAAACCTGTTTCCTTTTTTTATATGAAGTGTGAAAATTGTTGCTTTAAAGCATTTTAAAATTTCAATTTAGGATGATATAATTGATATCATACACTTATATAGAAATAATATTTTGCTAACCTAAATAGGCAAAATTCTAATTAAATATTTGAGAAGCAGAGTTAGTTTTAACTTTTAAATGGAATTAGGTTCGTCTTAGTGGTTTCCAAATTCATACAAACTTTACCTGAAAAAGGAAAGAGAAAAAACCAGAATAAACAAAATCTTATTAGGCAAAAATAAGAAAATTACTTTGAAACTATATCTGAGTGAAGTAACAACTATTGAAATGCAGAAAGAGGAAACTGGATAGTATTTACTTTTAATTAAGCCTGAATCCTCTTCTTTGCTACCTGGTGTACATTTTAGATAAGTCACTTAGCTGAGCTCTTTTATTGGTCTTGGGATCTATTTCATTGCTCATGACAAATTCCAAAGCAGTTTTAATATGATTTATATATCTGTTACATTGGAGGTTAACAGTCTTCTAAATTAAATTACTGTTGCCTCACACTGAAAGAAAAAAAGTGAGGCTCTTTCAGGTAAAATTGCTTCATTTAGGTAAAATAACTCATTATAGTTTTATTTCCTAATAGATTTTTGGTTTCACCAGTCTCCAAGACTATGTAGAAATGCAGAAAAGTGATCAAGGAGATTATCTTCTCTGTAATTTCTTCTAAACATACTTTTCCCAGAAGTATCTTTATTTTTAGGTGTAGGCTTAGATTTGGAGTTTTCTTCATTTCTTTAACAATGGCTTATAAGACAAAAAGATCTAGTTTAATTTTTTCAAAAAAATAATTTTCGTAATTGAAAGATTTTCTCCTATAGGAAATTTGGGAAACTCACTCTTAGTTTTTTCTTCCTTTTGGAAGATACAACATTATCATTGATGTTGATGCAATACTTAGTACTTTAGAAATATTTATCATATTATATGTTTACTAAATGTATGTGAAATAAGAAAAATCACTTAGAAAATAAATGCCCATATTTACTTCTTACTTTGATCTTCTGGGAACTTAGTTGCTTTATTTCAAAAAAAGAGGAACTTAGGGCTTGGTATTTAGCTCAGTGGTTCCACCGCCTGCCACGCAAGAGCAAGGACCCGAGTTCAATCCCTGGTACCCCCCCCCCCAAAAAAAAGAGGAACCTAGATGTCACCATGGAGGACACTGCTACTAAAATAAGTGATCTCCAATGAATATATTTCTGGTTAGTTGCTTCTTCCGTATGCACCATGATAACTTTTTGTTCTTACCTTGGCAGTTTAGCTTTTCTGTTTTACTAGAATATAAGGGAGAAATAGCATAGACTATGGATATATATATATATATATATATATATATATATATATATATATCTTGGATGTAGTAATGACCTATCTCTCCCAAGGTTGTGGACATAAACTGTGAGTTTATTTTTCTACCTTGAAAAATATATAACTTTTTATAATTAGCTGAAGATACCATTAGTGTGTGGCCAAACTTATGTAATAGTTTATGTATTTTTCATATATTTTCATATGTTTCACATATTTTCAATTTACATATAACATATGTAATAGTTTATGTATTTTTCAAATTTTCAATTTTACACTTTGTTTTTCATCTGACATCAGGACATCAAAATGACATTTTGGTGAGAAGATATTGGTTGGAGAAAGGAGATTAAATTCATGGTGAATCTCCATTTCTACAAATTCTTGAAATTGTTCTTGTGCTTTGCATACTCAAAAGTTTCTTGCAACCTAAATATCCATTAAATATTTGTTGAGTTAGTTATTAATATTTTTAAAAACAAAAGGAATTAAAGAAAGAATTTCTAATTGACAGTAAGGTTTTGCTTTAGCAAAATATTTGTAGGGTTTCATATTTGTGGATGAAATCTCATTGGTAATTACTCAGCTCTCTCCTTAATTTTATCTCTGAAGATAGAGTAAATGCCTTTAGGAATTTATTATACTGGTTATTAACATTTGCTTAGGTATTTCAACTAATTATGAAGTAAATTATGATAATGGAAATACCTGGGCATAATTTTGATTGGTAAATAGAAAAATGATTCTCTTATAATTTCACATGCTACTGAACAAAATCTACATTACATCTCTTACTGTGAAAATTTTAGTATTTCTTTTTTTATTTTTATTTTTTAAATTTTTATTTTATTGGTACATTTTAGGTATACAATATAATGACACTTATCATGGGAAATTTTCACCTTTACATAATCTCTCTTGGTTCTTATTTTTCCCTATTCCCCTGCCCTCCTTTCAACCACTTCATCCCTCCTTATTTACAAAGATTTTCTTTCCATTTTTTCAGTTTCTCATATTTTTTAAAAAATTCTTTTATTGGTACATTTTAGGTACACAACACAATTACATTTCTCATTGGTAATTGTACCTTTACATGATGCATTTTGGTTCTTATTTTTTTTCCCATTCCTAGCCCTCTTTTCACCCCCTCCACCCTTCCCTATTTACAAAGACTTTGTTTCCATGTCTTCCATTTCTCATCATTTTTCCTTTCCCTTCTTTCCTTTCCCCTGCCCCTCCCACTACTCCTACCCCTTTGGACCTTTTCTTCCTATTTTGCATTATCGATTATTCATTCTAATCATTGGTACATTTTAGGTATACAATATAATGACATTCACCATTGGAAATTTGCTCCTTTACATAATCTCTCCTTGTTCTTATTTTTCACCCTTGCCCATCCCTCCCTTCAACCCTTCCATTCCTCCCTATTTACAAAGATTTTGTTCCTATTTTTCCATTTGCTCATATTAATTCCCTACCATTCTTTCCTTTCCCTTACCTCTCCCACCTCCCTTCCCCTTTGTCCCTTTTCTTCCTATTTCACATTATCTATTATACCTTTTAGTACTTATTTACACTTTCAATTTCTCACACTAGAGAAAATATTTGATATTTACACACGTGTGTCCTATTTATTTCAATTAAGAGTATGACTTCAATGTGCATCCATTTAGCTATAAATGTCTATAATTTCTCATTTTTGATGGCTGAGTAGTACTCCATTAAAAAAAAACCCCACATTTTCTTTATCCAGTCCCCAGTAGATGGCCATTTGGGCTGCTTCCAAGTTTTAGCTATTACAAATTGTGCTGCTATGAACATGGGCGCACATATATCACTGTAGTATGATTTCATTAATTCTTTGGGGAAGATACCCAGCAGGGGAATAGCGGGGTCAAATGGGACTTCCAGTCCTAGTTCTTTGAGGTATCTCCATACTGATTTCCACAGTGCTTGCACCAGTCTACACTCCCACCAGCAGTGGAACAGGGTTCCTCTTTCCCCACAGCCCCGCCAGCATTTGTTATTGGTTGATTTCATGATAGCAGCCATTCTTTATGGAGTGAAGTGGAATCTCAGCATTGTTTTCATTTTCATCTCTCAAATGACCAGTGATGTGGAACATTTTTTCACATGTTTATTTGCCATTTCTACTTCTTTGTGTGAGAAATGTCTGTTCATTTCAAATGCCCATTTTTGGATTGGGTCTTTAAATTTGAGGAGGTCTGATTTTTTAAAGTTCTTTATAGATTCTAGATAGTAGACCTTTATCTGAGGAACAGCAGGTGAAAATTTTTTCCCACATTGTGGGTTGTCTCTTCACACTGCTGATGGTTTCTCTTGCTATGCAGAAGCCTTTTAATAAGAAGAGATCCCACTTGTTGATTGTTTGTGCTAGTTCACGGGCAATTGAGCTTTTGTTCATAAAATCTTTTCCTACACCGATGTCTTCAAGGGTTCTACCTAATCTCTGTTCCAACTGGTTCAGCATTTCTGTTTTAATATTTAGATCATTAATCCATTTTGATTTTAGTTTAGTGCATGGCAAGAGATATAGGTCTAGTATTAATCTTTGGCAAGTTGAAACCCAATTTTTCCAGCACTATTTATTAAAGATGCTATCTTTCCTCCAGTGAGGGTGTTTGGCTCCTTTATCAAAGATGAGATGGCTGTGTCTGGAGTTGGTTCTGCATCTTCTAATTGTTCCACTGGTCCTCAGGTCTGTTTCATTGCCAGTACCATGCTGTTTTTATCACAGTAGCTTTGTAGTATAGTTTCAAATGGAGGGTTGTGATACCCCCTGCCATGTCTCTGTTACTTAGAATTGCTTTTGCTATTCTGGGTGTCTTCTTGCTCCAAATGAATTTTTAGATTGTTTTCTCCAGATCTGTGAAGTATGCTGCTGGGATTTCAATTGGGATTTCAGTGAATCTACATAGCAGTTTTGGAAGTATGGCCATGTTCACTATGTTGATCCTTCCTACCCAGGAGCAAGGGATGTCTGTCCCTTTTCTGATATCGTCTTCAGTCTTTCTTTTCAGAGTGCTATAGTTTTCAGAAAAGAGGACTCTGATTTCTTTCATTAGGTTGATTCCTAGATGTTTCAGTTTTTTGGATGCTATTGTGA